>NW_017728922.1:14831628-14859730 GCF_001723895.1 Crocodylus porosus
CCAGCCACCCCAAAAGGAAGCGGGGCAGGACGGGGCTGGGAGGAGTCCCCAGTCCCTCCACTAGGTGGGGGCATAAGGCCCAACAGAGGCAGGAGGAGCCTGGGAGGATGTCCCAGGCCCCCCCCCCCAGGTAGCATGCTCACGCCAGAGGTGTCTATCTCTGCAGATGGAGCACGGGTGAAGAGGAGCTGGGAGGAGCCCCCAGCCCCACCCTTTGGTGAGGTTCCCATACCACAGGTGGATGTACCATCTCTTTGTGTGGGTGCAGCAGCCGGTGTCCCAGCTGACTGCCCTAGCAGGCACTGGGCAGCCAGGTGGGAGCTGCTGCCGCAGCGGTGGCATGTGTTCCTGCCCTGGAAGAAGTAAACCACATTATGCCCTCCCATCCACCAAAAAGGTCATGGAGAGAGGCAGGGTCTAGGGGCCCTTTGAGGAGCATGAATGCCTGCCTCCAGAAGGACAGGATGTGCCTGAGCCTGGAGTTCCTGCTCCCCATTGTCAGCCTGGTGAGGACACTATAACACTCGAGCGCTTTGGTGAGGTCCCAGTCTGGCAGGTGTGGAGGAACATTGGAGGCCACCACCTACACTGCTAGGGTCCCCAGGGATGTGACCAAGTAGTGGATGCCTGAGACCACCAACCCCACCACACATACCTCCCTTACCAGGCTGGAGAGCCCAGGTAGATGACAGGCACTGAGTTCACTCAGAAGGCATACCCGATGTTGTGGCATTCCACCAGGGCTGTCAGAGCACTGGTACAGGCCTCCATCCTGATGTGGAGAAGGGCGTGCACCCGCAGGCCATGGCTGAGGAGCAGGTATGCAGAGACATCCCCATGCCATGTGCCCTGGCTGCCATCCTGGGAAGGAGAGGGTTAACTCTCCCACAGGGGCTGCTACAGGAGGGGGGGAAAAAAAAGTTTCAGACTAAAGCTGTGTCCTGGGTGGGGGCTGTGGTGGGCCCTTAGGAGAGCTCCTGCATTGAGCTTCCCACCTCACTATATCTGTCCACCTTCTGGACTCCACATGTCTGTTCAGGGGTGCCTAAGCCTGGGCAGACCCACTTTCGAGCCCCACTGGAGAGTCCGGGGTAACGTCTGATGCCACCACCCCGAGAAGGAACTGGGTAGGTCCTGTGTCCTTGGGGAAACACAGGCCTAATAGTCCTACAGGTAGTCGACCCAATACAAGAACTTGGGGTAACTTCCCAAGTTGGGGGCAAAAAATAGTTTCCCTTAGTCCGCAGACCCAAGGGGCCTCCTAGGCATAATTACACCCACCCCTCAATAAGTCTCCTACACCAATCACAAAGGAGAACTTTATTGCTCCTGACAGGGTGAGGTAGAATAGGGTAAGAGGTAGAGCTCTATCAAGGGATTACCGTTGAGCAACAGTCTGGCTGAGGTAGCCGTTTGATATGCAAATGCATCACTGTGAGCTGACTAGCTCTCTAAAAACACTTACAAGTATCATTCAGAAGATGGTAGAGATCTGGCTTAGAGATTTCCAGAGAGAGAGTGTTTCAGATGGATCAGACTCTCCCTGTGTCCTGATGCTTGGGCCATACTGGTAAAATGGCTTCTCAACTCCTTCTTTTTGGACCAGGCCCATATATAGGCTTTTTGACCTCAGCAGCCCAGTCCAATAGAAGCCAGCAGTGTTGGCGACTAGCCAACCAATTTAAAAAGCATCACTGGTTAACTGGGCAGATGAGCAGGGGCTTTTCCCTCCCCCCACTCAGGTGGCCAGAGGAACCACACCCTAGGCACCAGGCTTTTGTCACGTAGGCAGGGAGGAAAATCCCCCCTCCCTTAGGAATTTGACCTCAGTGTCCCAAGCTGACAGGGACAGATTCCTGGGGACAGACACAGACAGTGGCATTTCTGCCACACTTCCCCCCAGGAAGCTCAGGCACAGGGCTTCTCGGGGCCTTGTGCCCGGGCATGTTTGGTCAGGGAGTTCACATGGGATGCCTAAAGAAAAAGAATACCTGAAACATGAAATGAGTTATAACAATAACCTACAAACACCATAAAATATTGTAGGTAGTCTTCACATGAGAGAGCTCTCCAGTAGTCCTGAGTCCAGGGGACCCACTACCCAGAGTCCTTTTGTGACAGGGCATCTATTATCACATTCTGGCTCCCCTTGATGTGTTCAAAGGTGAAGTTGAGCTCTTGAAGTTGCCAGGCCCATCGCTGAAGCTTGGCATTTGTATTCTGCATCATTTGCAACCATTGAAGCGAGGTATGATCTGACGGGATGATGAACTGCTGCCCCCATAAGTAGGGCCATAGTTTGTTCAGTTCCCAGACGTTGGCCAGGTACTCCTTCTCAATGGATGACAGGTTCTGCTTCTGCAGGATCAACTTCCTGCTCAAGTAAACCATGGGGTGCTGGTTTCCCTCATGTTCCTGTAAAAGTATGGCTCCCAGGCCTGTGTCAGAAGCATCCATGGCCACGGAGAACAGTTTCTCGTGGACTGGCGCCTTCAGGATCGGTTGCTTGATCAGTGCAGCCTTTAGGATATCAAATGCTTCTTGGGACTCCCGTTTCCAGGTCACTGGGTCAGGACTGCCCTTCTTGGTCAGCTCATGCAGCAGAGCTGCTGTTGTTCCAAATCCAGGGACAAATCTCCAGTAGTAGCCTGCCAGGCCAAGGAAGGCTCTGACTTGCTTCTTGGTTCGTGGGGGTGGCCAGTCTCTAATAGCCTCGATCTTTTCCCACAAGGGAGCTATATGGCCTCCACCCATGTGATGTCCCAGATAAATCACCTCAAGTAGTGCCAGCTGGCACTTCTTGGCCTTCACAGTAAGACCAGCTTGCTGTATCTTACCTAACACAGTGGCCAGATGAGTCAGGTGCGATTCAAAGTCCTGATTATAGACAAAGATGTCATCGATGTATGCCATGGTGAACTGTTCACAACTGTACTAATCAGCCTTTGGAAAGATGCAGGGGAGTTGCACATCCCAAAAGGCAAGACGGTAAACTCATAAAGTCCCACAGGTGTGGTAAAAGCGGACTTGGCCATAGCATCCAGGTCCAGTGCCATATGCCAGAACCCTTTGGACAGGTTGAGGGTCAAGATGAAGCTGGTTGGGCCCAGGTGATCAAGTAAAGAGTCCGTCCTGGGCATAGGGTAAGCATCAGGGGTGATGATGGCATTCAGCTTTCTGTAGTCCACACAGAACTGAATGGTGCCATCCTGCTTCCGGACGAGTACCACCAGGCTGGCCCAGGAACTCATTGAAGGCCAGATCACCCCTAACTCCCTCATCTCTGCAAGTTCCTGCTTTATACCCTCTATCACCCTTGCATTGACTGACTAGGGTTGGGACTGGATAGGGCGGTGACTACCCGTGTCTATCGTGTGCACAGCCAGGTTCATTTTACCTGGTTTGTTGGAGAACACCGTCTTGTAGTTCTTGAGTATGGTGAGCAGCTTGTCTTTGTCCTGGGATGGCAGATGATCCGGCAGGCGGAGTTCCTCTATCCCTGTCTCTCCATCCCAATCACCATACATGACCGGCTCCTCCAGGTCCTTGGGTGAGCTGTCAGCTGGGAAACCCAGAACACTGTCTCCCCTCGGTCAATGTAGGGTTTCAGCATGTTCATATGCACTACCTTAGGCTTCTTGTGTGACCCGCTCTTGCTCACCACATAAGTCACATCATCCAGCCTGTCCAGGATGAGCCAGGGATCCTCCCAGGCTGCTCGCAGCTTGTCTGTTTTTAGTGACAGGAACAATCATGACCTTGTTGCCTCGCTTGAAGGTACATAAGTAAGACTTTTTGTCATACCAGACACTCTGCTTCTCCTGTGCCTGGGCCACTTTCATCACGTCAGTTTCTGATGAAAGTTAAGCACATACTCCACCAGAGGTCTTTGTGGAAGGGATTTTCCCTTCCCACTTCTCTCTCACCAGATTGAGAGGACCTCAAACTTGCCTCCCAAAGATCAACTTGAATGGTGAGAACCCTGTGGACTCCTGGGGGACCTCCCGATGGGCAAAGAGCAAATGGGATTAGAGTTCACATAGGCCTTTAGCATCCCTTTCAAGGTCCCATTGAACCTTTCCACCAGCCCATTTGTTTGAGGATGGTAGGCTGTGGTCTTAAGGTGTTTCACCCCACAGCACTCCCACAAGCACTTCATCACCTCGGCCAGCAAGTTCCCACCCCTGTCAGTCAAGATCTCAGAGGGGAAACACAGCTGGAAGAAGATCTTAGTCAGGGCATCCGCAACTACGGGTGCCTTGGTGGAGGTTAAGGTAACTGCCACAGGGAACTGTGTAGCAAAGTCCACCAGAGTCAGGATATATTTCTTCCCTCTGCAGGTCTGATGTCTCAGCAGGCCCACAATGTCTATACCCACTCTGTAGAAAGGTTGTTCAATGATTGGGAGGGGCTGTAGGGGAGCTCTTTGTCCCCACTCTTGCCCTTCCACTGACACATCTCACAAGATTTGCAGTAGTCCATCACGTTATCGTCAATCCTGGGCCAATAGAAGTTCACATGCAGCCACTGGCAAGTCCATTCCCTGCCCATGTGACCGGCACAAGCTAAATCATGAGCCATGGAAAGCAATTGTTGCCTGAACTTTCTAGGTACTACAAGCTGGTGACAGGGCTCCCAGGTCTCGGCCTGGTTCTTCAGTATCCACAACCGATAAAGAAGTCCCTTGTCCCAGACCACCTGTTCCCTCTTTTCTGGGGTGAACTCCATCTCTGACTCCCGAGCCCTCTACCGGAGTTCTTCCAAGCAGGGGTCTGCTAAAACCTCCTGCTTGAACTCTGCTTGCCCCGTGGGAAATCAATAAGGAGTTCAGGTGCTCCTGCAAGGAGTGCACCCCTACCCTCAGGGATTTCCTCGGACTTGTCCCTGAGAGGCTCAACTCCCTCTGCTACTGACGGACTAGACATCTCCCTGGGACTGTCACTTAACCCACCCTCGGGGTCGCTAGTTCCTTCAGGGACTGGTGTATGACCGTCATCCACAGGAGTCTCTCCCTCTGCTGCCAATGGTGTGGCTGTCTCTTGAGGAGTTTCTAACCCTTCCCTTTTAGCCTTTCAGCTCTGCTGGTGGGTCACCGCATTCAGATGGCAGGGCTCCATGAGCTCGTCCCCACCAGTTTGTAGGAGTTTGAGGCCCAGAATATCTCACCCCACCAGAATGGGTACAGGGGCCTCTTCCAGCACCCCCAGGTCTATGCACGTTCCGCAACCTTTCCACTTGATGGGGAGGCAGGTCATGGGTACCTCAAAGGTCTGGGACCCCACCTCTTTGATGGTGAACATCCTCCCTGGGACTATCTCTGCAGGTGCAACCAGATTGGTGCTGATTAGTGACATGGCGGCCCCAAAGTTCAGCTCCCTCACAAGAGTTCTCCCCTTCACTACTATTTCAGTTTGGTGAGAGGCCTTCACCTCCTCTGGGTTTGTGATCTTGAAGCAACAAGTATGCCCCTCAGAGTGGCTCAGGTCCCCTGCTGCACTGCTTACATTGACTGCACAATGGACAGGCTTGTTTGGCTTCTTAGTTTTGGGCAATTGGGCTTGAGGTGACTCAGTTCCCCGCAACCATAACAGCTTCTCTTTCCCAAATTTGGTGGTTTGGTTGAATGCTCCTTATGCTTGGTCTGGGATGGCCCCTTTTCCCCTTTTGGGTTATACCCTCTCTTCCCTCCCTTAGGGAACCCCATTTGTTCCTTCCCTGGGTAGGAGGGATTTTGGTTCAGCCCCTGTGTCTGTCAGTGTAGCAACAGCTGGTCTGCAATTTTAGCAGCCTCCCAGAGGGTTTCAGGCCCTCTGTCCTGGACAAGGGTTTTAATCTCCTTCGAGCACTGAACATAGAACTGTTCCAGTGCAATCAGCATGTCCATCTTCTCTACTGTATCTGCTGAAGCCCCCTTCCTCCACTTTTGGAGCGAGTCCCATATCAGGGGCGCAAATTTGTGCATGGAGATTCCTGACTGGGGGACAGTAGTACGGAATCAGTTGCGGAAGAACTCTGGACCCAGCTTAAACCTTAGCTGTACTACCTCCTTAAAGGTCTTGTAGTCACCTGATATCTGCAGGGGCAGGTTATTCAGGACCACGGCCATGTCGCCTTCTACCAGAGCAGCCATGTGTATCATGAACTCTTCCTCAGGTACCTTCCACTGTCAGGCTTGTTTTTTGAAGATGCTGAGAAATACATCAGGATCATTTCCAACTCTGTAGTGAGAGAAGGCTTCAGTGTTTGGTTTGGGGTGTCCCCCAGGTGCTCGTGGAGGGTCTGCACCTCCCCCATTGGGCTGCAGACAAAGTACCTCTAGTTCGTGCTTGCGCTTGGCCTCTGCCTCTTGGTGCTAGTGTCTCCTCTTTCTCTCTCCCTCCTGGCACTCGACTTCTTCATGCTGGGCTTTCAGCTCCATCTTGTGCTTTTCTAGTTCATACCTGTGCTTGCTCTCCTGCTCCTCAGCTTCTAGCCTCATCTGGTATCTCCAGCACTCCTCCATAGGGAGCGATCCCTCAGCGGGCTGCAAACTTGGCATGTAGGGAAGTGATTCTGGGGAGGGCTCAGGAGTTGGCGTGCATGAAGGGGGCTCTGTGGCTGAGTCATTGTCACACAGGAGTTTAATTAGCTCTTCCTTCTTTAGCTCTTTCTTTGCTTGAAGGCCCTGTCTTTTGCCAGGTCTCTTAGTTCAGGCACGGTCATTTGGACATACACCTCCACCATCCTGGCTATCTACACTGTCCAGGGGCTAAAACAGTCCCAAAATCAGCCCCAGGGGGAGAAGAACAGCCTTGAAGGGGCTGAAGGCAAGCACTAAGGTAGGAGGAGGTGACAGAGACCAGGGTAAGGGGCTCTGGAGGAGGGAGGCAGCAGGAATCAAAGGGAGAGCACAGGCAGGAGTGGGAGAGGGGCAGAGGCAAGTGAGGATGCCAGAGCCCAGGGGAAAAAATTCAGAAACCAGGGAAAAGGGGCAGAGAGGGGAATATTTAGGGTGGGGGAGAGGAACAAAGTGTGGGGGGGCAAGTAGGAATGCGCAGAAGGGACCTGAGCTGGAGGAGCTGAGAAGGGCTTCACCTGTCAGCAGCCATCTTGAAAGAAAGAAAAAAAGATTTTTTTTTTTTTTTTACTTTTGTGAAGGTTTATTAAGGGAAAAAGTGGGTAACAACCCAAAGAAGTAATAAAAGACTGTCCATGTAGTGGCCCAGGTATAACAGACAGAGCCTAGGGCTATCGCCTGCAAGCTCTGCCCTCACCATCTAAAAAAGAAAAACAACTAGTCCAACAACATTCTGCTCAGACCCCTGAAAGGGCAAGCAGTATCACAGTGTAAGGACTAAACCGATGCCCTTGACACTGCAGAGCACCCCATGAATGGCCCAGCATGCCTGGAAGGTGGGTAGTGTCTGCTGGAGGACTTCATGTTCAAACTCCACTGTCAGGTATGCCCAGACCAAAAATTGAAAGTGTGTCAGGGTGTCATCAGAGCCAGCCCCAGCAAGCCGGTTACTGTGGCTCATAAGGATGGCCATCTTAGCCTAACCAAACAAAAATTCGGCCAGGCAGATGACACCCCGTTTTGCAACCCAGTATAGGAAATAAAATAAATAGGTGGTCTCTGAGAGGTCCGAGTCTAGGACCTCAAACAAGGTGCCAAGGGCCACAAAGAGTGGCAGCAGTTGGGGGCACCCAAGGAAGGCATTAAATAAATCCTCTTCTACCTCCACTGGGCAAAAAGAACAGGCCACTGATGCCATTGGGTCCATGTGGTGGATGAGAGTGCAAAAGATCCCATGCAGCAACCACCACTGGAGGTCACCAGTCCATTTCGCAATGGGTAGTTTATAAAGCATGTGCCATGCAAGGTGATGTGAAGTGAGTGCCCATTCCACTAGGTGCCACCTCCATGTTGTGTCATGTTTAGTGGCAAGGACATGAGCGTGGTGGACACAAACCACTCATGCATACAGGGATTTCCAGGGAAGCACGTCAAAGTGAATCCCAGCATCACTATCAGGAGGCATGGAAAGAGTCAATAAGGTGCCAGGCCCACTGCCCAAGTCACTATCCATGGCTGAAACTATGGGCAGTGATGGAAAGGGCTTTCCAGAGATATCTGCAGTAGGGATGTCCCACCATGTTCACCGGTAAACCTCAATGACAGTTGCTGCCTGCACTGGGAGGGTGAGCTGCACATCCCTCAAGAGACGAGCAGTGCAGTGGACTGAATGCATGCTCAACTGGGAAGCCAGAACCTCAGCTGAAAGGCAGTCTGACTGTTCCAGATCAAGACGGTGGCCTAGTCAGACTGTACATGACTGGAGGATAAAGTCAGACCTGAGGCTCAACAGTTTGTGCTGCAGGGCCAGGCTGTAGACAAGTGGCTTCTGCAGCAACTGTGGAAATTGCAGATCTCTGGCCCAGGGTTGGAGGTGAAAGGCAGTCTGCCAGGCCCACACCAGGCTGTGGTAGAAAGCCTGCAGGGTGTCCCAGTCCAGGAGGGCATGATCCAGGAGAAAGAGTTTTCGGTCAAACCTGAGATTCCCTACCCAATGCAGAAACACACAGGCCAGCTGTTGCCAGGGAGGATGGTCTTCACAATAGAGTCTCTGGAGAGTCTGCAGGTGGAAAGCAGCCACTCTGCTTGCCAGGTTAACCAAGCTCTGGCCTTCCTCAGCTGTAGACAAATAGAGAAAAGCTCAGGTCAGCCAATGGCATCTGTGCCAGAAAAAGTCCACCAGCAGACCTTGAAGCTGTTTGAGGAATTCTGGCAGGGGGTCCAACATGACATACCAGTGCCATAATGTTGTGGCTGCCAAATTGTTCACAGTGAGGACCCACCCATGGTAGGAGAGGCTGGGCAAGTGCCAGCACAACCACTGAAAGTGCATCTCCACCTCCTCTCTAAGGCCTTCCCAATTCCAGGCTGGGAAGACCAATAGATCAATAGAACACTCCCAGAGTTTTAAGGCCCTCCTGCTACCAGGTGAGAACCTTGGTTTGGTCTGGTGGGGGATGACTGGTCCACACACAGAGGAGTTGGGCATTGCTCTTAGGCCAGTTAATGTGAGCGGAGGATGCACATTTTTCCTTCAGCCAGTGAGCTGTGAAGATCATGTCAATTATGCCTATTGATGCATGAAACCCACACTGAGATTCTGGGAGGAGCTCTTCAGCAAGTGGAAGGAGATGGTTCAGGAAGGTTCTCACAGTGATTTTTCCTATGGTGGACAGAAAGGTGATCCCTCTGGAATTTTGACAGTTGAACTTCTCTCCTTTCTTGAAGATTATTACAATCATGGTTCCCTGAGCTTATCTGGGATATCTTCATCATTCCAGATTCTTAAAATGAGGTCATGGAGCTGTGATGTGAGTTCCTTTCCCCACTATTTGAAGATTTTGATGGGGATTCCATCCACTCCAGATGCCTTGTTGTTTTTCTTTTGCTTGATGGCTTTCCTCACCTCATCAAAGGATGCACACTCATAAGCACGCTGACAGTCCACCAGTGACTGGACATCATTCTGGGTGCTAAGGAGAATGGTCAGATCATCTGCTTATACTGTCAGCTTAACCAGTGGGCTGCCAACAAACCAAAGATCAATGGAAGAATGAGGCCAGTCAAGTGCTGGTATAGCATGTGAAGCAGGGGCTTGAAGGCCAGAGTGTACAGCATTCCTGAGAGGGGGGAAACCCTGGCAGATGCCCTTGTGAGCCAGGAATGGAGCACAGAGGACTCTGTTCACTTTCAAAAGATTGGAGACTTCTTGGTACAGGACCCAGAGGGCAGAGTACAAAACCAAAGGCCTCCAGGGTCTGGATAAGATAGCTGTGACTGACCCTATCAAAGGCTTTCTCCTGGTCCAAGGAGATGAGCCCAATGTTCAATCCAAAGAGGTCTACATCTGTCACTAGATCATAAAGCAGCAGCAGATAATCTTGGATGGTCCTGCCCAGTATGCAGTAGCTCTGTTCGGGACTGCTGACTGAGGCTATGACAGGACACAGTCAATTGGCTAAGACTTTTGCAAAAATCTTGTAGTTGCCACACAGAAGGGATACTGGCCATCAGTTCTTAATGCAGCCCATTGAGCCCTGGGGATTTGCCCATGGTGAGGAACCCCACAGCAATCGTGAGTTCCTCCAGGCACAGCTCTTGCTCAAGTTAATTGGCCACCACTGGGCACAACTTGGGAAGGCCATCAAGTAAGCACTTAGTGGACTCTGGGCAGAGAGGTTCGCTGCATACAGGTCTTGATAGAAGGCTACAACATGATGGCAGAGCTCAACAGAATCCATGATTAGCTGTCCATCCAGAGTCTTGAGATGGTCAAGGAATTTCTACGGGGCCCGTCACTTTTCCAAGTTGAAAAAGAACTGTGTCAGGGCATCAGCCTCTGCCAGCTCTTGGCAGTGGGCACAAATCCTTGCTCCTTGGGCTGCACCCTCCAGCAGCTTCCACAGGTGCTTCTTTTGAAGCTTAAGGCTCTCAAGCAGTCATTTGTCTCCACCAGCATCATGTAGGGCTGCCTCAAGCTCTGTTACATCCTCCTCCAACCCCCAGATCCTTGCTTCAGGGCCGCGCTCTCTGCCAAGTCATGCAGGTATTTCCTGCAGAACCACAGGCTCTCATGCAGCACCGCATCACTGCCAGCAGCCAACAGGTGGCTTCAAGCTCTGCTACATGTTTGTCCAGCTCTTGGATATGACAGCGCAGTTCATTTGTGGCCAGCTGGGTGTACTGCTGGCAAAAAGCCCGGATCTGTACCTTGCCCATGTCCCACCATAACTTCCAGAAGGACTAACTCAGTCTTGCGGCCTAACAGCCCCACTAAAAGTGGGCAAAGCTGTCTAGGAAGTAGGAGTTTTGAAGCAGGCTGACACTGAAGTGCTAATAGGGTGCCTGTGCACAGGTTCTCCCCAGAAGGCTCAGTTCACAGCAGTTCAGACCATGATCTGACAGGCCCTCCTGTGCAGGAGTGGCAGATGATGCCTGGTGAAATAAAGGCAGTCAAGGTGGGCCACCAGAACTCATCCTGGCCCAAGTGTACTGGCGTGTGTCAGGATGCAGGCTCCAAGAGACTGATCCACACCTTCTTGGGGGGAGAGGTCATCCTGCTCTAGAGGTTGCTTGCAACAGTCAGAAAGCTGGATCCCCATCCATGAGCTTCTTCATCTTATTCAGTAGTCTAGGATGTTACCAAGGGGTCAGCAGCCTCCTCTGCTGCCCCCCGCCCCCCAACCCTGGGTCAGGCCTCCAAAAGAGTTGTTCTACTGGCAAGTGGTGAAAATGGTAGGTGATCACTGCAGGTGAGAAACCATGAACATGTTGGAGTGGATTATTGAAACAAATTTCTATTAGATATTCAGGCAATAACAAAAAGGTTCCATAGGGTGATCAGGGTTCTTACATTGTGGGAGAGGGTACAATGTAGGTGGTGCTCATTTTTGAATGCAGAGCATAGGAGTTGAATATTCCATGTGCTTGAGGGTAAATTGTGGAATGGAATGGAAACCCTTCCTGTGCCTGGTGTGCTGTCACCTGCCAGTCTACAGCAGCGAGTCAGTCACAGCTTTTGAATGATTTTCTGACAATTTTTTCTTGCAAAGATATTGGCAGTCTGCATCCATTCATTTCCTAAAACAGCCATCCATGCCTTGACTTGGGGAACTGATAAGCTGTCCTGGGGAGACCATAATTACAACACCATCTAAAATTGTTTGCTTGGCCAGCACTGACCTTCAGCTTACAAGGAACACCAGGGAAGCCTGAAGCCTGAATTCACAGCCCTGAGTTCAAAATAGCTGTTAATTATTGGGCCAAACCCCAGGTAGTGTCTGAGGTGGGGTGTATGATGTATGATTTGTTCCAGTGTTCAAGCAGACAGGCAATTTTCACAAAAGGCAGACAATCATAGCCTACCTTTTGTGGTGGGAGAGGATGTTTAACACATCAAATGTAAAATGCAGGAAGCTAAGGAAGGATTGGGGACTTAGTAGGAATGTGGTAACATTTCAGTTCTTTTCAACCAAAACCAGAAAGATACAGGGGGGATTTGGAAAAGCACATGATTTGTGTAGCCATTGACATGTAAATGACATGAGTGATTTCATGGTAACATAGGACTGGCTGTTGCAGGCTTTGAGCAACAGGGAGAAGGGGCAAAATTGAGTTCATGGCCTGCTTCTTCATCTACAAATTCATCTGCCTAAGTAAACCCTGGGAGGTGGTAAAAGGATTCCAGGCAATGGGCTTCCTGAACTGTGTAGGATCACTTGACAGCGCACACATTCCCATCCTAAAAGCATCCCAGGACAACTGTCCCATAAACAGAAAGGGATTTCCTTCAGTCATTCTCCAAGTCATAGTGGATCACTGAGGCAAATTTCCAAACATTTATACTGGATGATCAGGAAGCACCTACAATCCACATGTGTTTCAAAACTCACCATTTGCCTGGGATGATGGAGAAGGACCAACATGCCCTAGGACTGGAGGAAGTTGTCATCCTGGGTGTTTCAGTGCCCCCAGTGATAAATGCTCACGTGGTTTACCTGTTCCTGCCCTGGCTCATGATGCCCTATGGCGGGCAACTGAGTGACCCACAAAAAATACTGTTCAGTCATCAGCTAAGCAAGTGCCACATGAGCTTAGAGTGTGCATTTGAAAAGTCTATTGGATATACTCAATTATAGGCTAGAGGTCGATGCTGAGGACATCACCTGTTTCATAGAGACAGCATGCATGTTGCATAATAGCTGTGAGACAAGGTGTGAGGTTCTCAGTGTCTCTTGGAATTAAAAATTAAGGGAAACCAGAAAAACTGCAAGCCTTACAAAGAGAGCAGGAAGGAAAGGGGTGGGGTTAGAGATACAGGCAAACAGCAGCAGGGGCACTGTCACCAGAAATTTCCTGGTGGAACACATCATGACTGCTGAGGAAGGGGAATATGCTCCATAATTGTGTAAATGTATCATTTTTATATTTCATCTTGCATTTCATATTAGAAATATTTTTTTCAATTATAAAGTAAGATAAAGTTTTGGATACTTGGTTCATAATGGGCTCTTTGGGAGGTCTCTGCTTCAGATTTGAAGAGGACATGCTCCCTCAGGATGGAGGAGAGGGGGTGCAGTGGGTTGGGGGCATGTGGGCAGGTCTGGGTTGTTTTGCAGTGGCAAGTGACTTGAGAAGAAAGGAAGGAGTAAAACCAGGGGGGTGGGATATGATTGTAGGTGATGACCTGCGATGCAAGCAGTAAAAGGATTGAAATGCAAACAGGGTAAGTGATAAGAAAATTTCTCTCACTGAGCCTGGGTTTTGTTTTCTGCATCACCTCAACCACACCATCCCCCACTGTGTGAGGGGGTGGCAGGGTAGCTCATCAGGCTGTCTTTGTACTGGTGGGTGGGTCCCCGGTGCCCACACCAATGCGTATGCATGCTGGGACATGTGGTGATCAGGAATGGTAGGAGGTGGAGCAGGCTGATCAGGACCCACCCCACCCCCCACATGGGGGGCAGCTGTCCTGGGCAGGGGGATCCCCAGGACCCAAGGAATCTTAATCCACCTTTAAAACAACCCCAAACCACCCCATCACCCACTCCAATCAGCCATACTGTTTGACAAGAGGATAGAAATGTCAGGAGGCAGATCGTGCATTCTCTTTTACATAAAAATCCTTTCATGTTTCTATTCAACCTTTTACTTTTTTTCTCATTAGCAAAACCATGATTGAGTTATATTTTTATAAACACAAGCATTAAAAGTGGAAGCCACCCCACCCTGCAGGAAATTCAGCAGACAGGGGAATCAAACACTATTTGGCCAGCAGCAGTACCCCATAGTTTGAGGAAGGCACCCCTGCAGGGAAGAGACAAATAACACAAGACTGGTGATGTGGCATGGGGGAGAGGTGCCCCCTGACATTGCCATACAGTTATTTCTAATGATTACCAGATGCTGACAATGACTAGTCAGGTAACATCATGGGGGAGGTCTTATGCCCCATCACTACTCTTGGTGGTAAGAGCCACCAGTTGGGGGGCAAGAGGGAAGGCCTCAGGTGCTAAGAGCCACTAGGGACTGAGGGAGAGACACCATTCTGGATGCTAAGCATCAGGGAGGAGGGAAGACCTTGGGTGCTAACAGTCACCAGGGACTGGGAGAGAGGTACCACCCCAGGTGCTAAGACTGACCAGGCAGTGGGGAAGAGGGAGGGAGGGCCTTTGCCCAAGCACCACCCTGGATGCTAAGAGCCACCAGCCAAGGAGCAAGAGAGAAGGCCTCAGGTGCCAAGAACCACCAGGGACTTGGAGAGAGTATGTATGTATGCATGTATGTATGGTACTAAGAGTGCAATCAGTACTAAAATGACATGATAGCTGGAGTATTGTTGTTATAATTTACAATTATTACTAGTATAATTATCTTAGTATAATCTTTACCATAGACAGAATTACTTGGGATCATTGTCCTCACAAGATACAAAAGAGCACAATAATTAGGAAATAGGCACCTGGTCCAGTACAGAGTTCAGCACCTCAGATCTTTGGGCAGGCAGCAGAGGAAGGCAGATAGCAAGAGTGGGAGGCCAACAAAGACAGACACATGAAATACTATTGTTATTGACTAACATTAGGAAAATACATTACCCTAATACAAAAAACTTCATTCTAATTATTTTGCTGTACCTGCTGGACAAAGTGAACAAACTGCCCAACAGTCAGCCATTTCTTGCCCAGCACTCATAAATGACATTGTGCTCCTTTGTATCTTGAGAGTATACTGAACCCAAGTAGCACAATATATTGAAGTACAAAATTCTGTGTATATATTATGGCTGTGAAAAGCTTCAAACTGCATTCAGATTCAGAAATGATTCAGATTATTTGGAGGCCGAATCTGTACGTTCAAACTGAATCGCTAGATGCTTTTGGCTTTCCAAATTGATTCAGAGCTTCTGAATTGATTCAGAAAAAATTTGGAAAAGATTCAGTAATTCAGAGATTCGGAGGGTTGTCTGTATGGGGAAATAGAAACTTAGAGGAGGGAGGGGGAGCAGGGAGGTGGTGCGACTGACATGTCTAGGTGGCCAGTGAGCATGATTTTTCTCTCACTGCCCTTCCAATTACAGTGTCTGAGGAGAGGGATATAGAAACAACATAAAAGCCTCCATCTGCAGGCTTGCTGTGCCTTTTGTGACCCGGTTCTGAGTGAACAACAGCATCAGAAAGGGACTGTGCTGCCTGGCTTGCTTCATAGTCAATGAGTTGCAACTTGCCTGCTCCTTTTTTTTCTTAGAAAGGATTGGATAGGATTTAGCTTAACTTAGCTTAGCTTAGAATCTCTTTACTTAATACTATCCAGCTCACTTTTTTCAATTTATATTTGTTCTCCCTATTTTTTTTGGAACTTTTAAAAAAGAAAGCTCATTGTTTTCCCTGGCAGTGTAATCCATCACTGTGCAGGGAGGCACTCACATGCACACACTTATACACATATACACAAGAAGAAAAATCAGATATTCATAGAAGAGCTTGTATAGCCATTACATTAATTATTAATATTGTTAGTTATAGTTAGTTTTAATAGTTTACATACTGACTAAAGAGAACACAGAACAAGATATTTTAGGTGCACTGCACAACACAGAACAACACAACCCAGAAGAAGAAGAGGGAAAAGTCAGACAGTCATCCGTTCAGAGTCAGGGCAGAGACCATACAGCTGGAAAACAACACAAATACATACCTTATACTTTTGTTAAAAGCAAGCAACAAGCATGCCACAGTCTACAGAAAGCAAAGCAAACAATTCACACAAGCTAGAAGAAGTCAGACAGACACACCTTTTGCAGCACAGGAAAGATTAATATGAAGTGTGCTGGAAAGGCAGCTGCCAGGTCTTCTGGCAGGGGAGGGAGAGGGGATAGGGAGAGAGTGAGAGCTGCAAGTCTCCCCCCCACCAACACATAGATGAATTGTCTTCCCAAGCAGCCATGAGGCTTCTGCTGCCAGTGGAAGCAAGGAGGTGGGAGCAGTACGTGTACCTGACATCCCAGTGCCTGCACCACTTCCCCTCAGTCCAGAAATAGGCACCAGCAGTGGAATCACTGTCTCCAAGACCACAATGTCATCTCCCAGCATGAGCCTCCCAATACCAGAGGAGGAGCTGGAGCTGGAACCAGGGGAGCTGAGCGCCCTGGCTCAAGAAATTCTAGGGAGTGAGGGGGAAAATCAGAGTTTGTGGGCGTGGATCAGTCTCTTGGAGCCTGCATCCTGACACATGCCAGTACACTTGGGCGAGGATGAGTTCTGGTGGTCTCACCATGGCCCACCTTGACTGCCTTTATTTCACCAGGCATCACCTGCCACTGCTGCACAGGAGGGCCTGTCAGATCATGGTCTGAACTACTGTGAACTGAGCCTTCTGGGGGGAACCTGTCCACATCCCTCAAAGTTCGCCTAGACCCAGGTCTCCTTCTCCAGAAAGCAGCACCTCAGAGGAGGTATAGGTTGTGGAGGCCCAGGAAAATGGCTCAGCTTAGTCAGCTCCTCCTGCTATTGTGGCTCAGACTGCTGAGGAACAGGTTAAGGAAGGAGCCCCACCTCTCAACCCAGAAGTGTGGGAGTAGTGTAGTGTGAGATCATTTTGAGTGGGCAGATGATTCCAGGCTTGCTATCTGCCAGCACTGCCAAAAGGCACATCAGGCAGGGCAAGGATGTGAAACACTTTTCCACAGCAACAATGCTGCTGCATCTCAGGAGGCATCAATCCCTTGCCCTTCTTGCTGCTCAGCCTGGCACCAGTGTGAGCATGCTGAAAGGGAAGTCCCCCACTTACTCCAAAGCCCCCTTCCACCCAAAACAGAGGCAGGCCATCCTGGAACAGCAGGGAAAAGGTGGACAGAAAGTGGGGTGAGTTGCAAAGGTGAGCGAGATCACCCGGACAACTGGGGAGATGCTTGCTCTGGATAGCCAGCCCTTCTCCCTAGTTGAATGGCCAGGGTTCAGGTGGCTTATGGTGCTTCTGGCCCCATCTTACAAAGTGCCTGCATGCAGCACCTTTAGCAGGACATTGGTGCCCTCCCCGTATGAGGCATGCAGGGAGTACTAGGAGAAGCTGTGCAAGGCAGGGACACAGGTAGCCTTGCACTTCACCTCCAAGATCTGCAGCAGCCAGGATGGTGATTATGCCTACCTCTCCCTAACACACCACTGATGTGGGCTCTTCTTCAAGCCGAGGTGCTGGATGAATCCCACACAGCAAGGGAAATCATGGGAGCGATGAACCACATGGTGCAGGGGTGGCTCGTTGTGCAGGCCAAGCCCACCCATGGGTTCATGGTCACTGACAATGGGGCCAATATGGTGAAGGCTGTCAATGATGCCAACCTTGTTGGCATCTACTGTGTGGCACATAGGCTCCACCTAATAGTGAGGGATGCCTTGGAGGGGGACAGGGCTGCCAGTGATGGAGCCACCACACCTGGCTTGTAGCAGTAGTGGATTTTAAAATTCAGGAAGGTGGTGGGCTACTTCCACCACAGCACAAAGGGGACAAGATGCTGTGGGAAAAACAGGCAGACCTGAGCATCCCACAGCATAAAATCATGCAGGATGTGGAGACTCAGTGGAACTCCACATACCTGATGCTTGACTGGCTGGTGGAGCAACAGATGGCCATCCATGAGATCAGGATCAGTGGCCCCCTGAAGAGATGAGTGGGGTACCATCTCCCAGGTCTTGGTGGTCTTCAATACCCTTCTCAAGGCGACCGAGACCTTAGCACTGGTGCTGCCTTCCGCAGCCAGGGGATCCCCCTAGTGAGGGAACTGGAGAACCAAATGGAGAAGTTCCAGGGGATCAATATTCCTGGCTGGGGCAGGCCACTATCACCAGATGTGCAGGAACTGGTGAGGTGGCTGAAGGAGGGCATCAGGAGATGGCTGGATTCCTTGTGGTCCAGTACGGTCCACATCCTGGCAGATGTGTGACCCAAGGTGAAGGGGAGCATGTGTACTGGCAGCACCAAAACCCTCAATTACTGGATGCAGGTGCTGGTCAACAAGGTCAGAGAAGCCAAAGCGCAGAGGTGAGGGGATGTGGAAGAAGAGAATACACTTTCCCATACCAGCACCAGCAGGTTTCCTCCATGCCAGCCACTGCCAATGTGGGCCATGGGCATGGCTTCAATGCTGGGGTCCAAATACACCAGACCCCAGCCTCAGGCAGGTAGCACCGAGGCTTTAGTGGCTTCCTATCTTGCTGAGGATGTGGAACCACTGGACTGTGACCCTGTAACAGGGGGCCTTCTCCGGGTCCAATTTTCCTGTGGCCCGCCCACCTGTTTCTGGGCTATCCACCCACCTTCTCCCCCACCATGCTTTGTTGTTAATTAATTGATGTTAATTAAGCGGGAGGCTGCCCATTTCTTGCCCTGATGCCAGGGGGCACTCTCTGCAGCTCTGTTCTTCCCCTACACTGCAGCCCAAGTCTCGCAGATGGCATCCATATGTTATCCACATTACCAGCCTCACACTGGGCCCCAGAATTCTGCTCTTTGAACCCCACCTGGATCCCTCCATTCAGGCAGCTTATCCACCTTCATTCCAAGCTATTCCCTGAGCTGCTTCCCCCTTACGGGTGTTGTCCCCCGGGACCTTTGGCTCTACTGGCCCTGGCCCACCTCCAGGCCAGTCAGAACCCCAGGACCTCAGCTCTGGGCATCCCTCGTAGTGGGCCTCTCACCCTTTGAGCCTTCTGGTCCTGCGCCCAGCATGGACCACTCAGGGGGATGTCAAGACATGTTTGAGTCTCTGGCCCCACTCTCTGGCTGGGGTCCACCTTCCAGATGCTACAAGGGGGTAACCCACCCAGTTGTGGGAGCTGGGATTAAGGCACCCTGACCTGCCTTTCACCAGGGTGGTAACTGGCCTGGCATTTCCTGGGGGCTCCCATACCCCTGAGAGCCCCACCAGGCCACCCACTCCTGGCAAGGTGCAGTTTTAGGTCATGCCCAGGACCACAAGCCTCCTAACTATCCCCTACAGCTCCTCCCTTTCCTCCAGATGATGCCAGCAGCTCTGCAACCAGCAGCAAAAAGCCTTGTTTATATGGGCAACCCTGAATCCAAAATGGCTGCCCTAATCAGGCACCTACCAGCTTCTGTCTTCAGGCCCTTAAAGTGGCAGGCACAAATAGTGCCCTGCTACAGACCCCTTGGCCTACTGGGCAAACCGCAGCCAGATGTGGCAGGATCTGGTATCAATTGCCTGGCAGCACCTCTGTTCTGTCCACCAACCAGTGTTCCAAGTGAGTGGGTGTCAGCATTGCTGGTCATGTTGTGACACCCCACTGGTTTGGTGGAGCAGCTGGTGTTCTGGAAGGTGAACCTCCCACTTCTGGGGCTCCCCAAGCTCCACCTGCAGACAGATTGAGTACCACCCTCTTCACTCTGTCTGAACCTATTTCCTTTTTTGATTTTTTTAAAAGCCAAGTAATACCCCACTCTCAGCTGGAGGGGGCACTCACTGCATCACCAGCCAGCAGGGGAAGAACATGTGCCTGCTGAGCTCGTTCCCCTTATGCAGCGCATAAGAATTCCAGTGTTTAATCTAATCTAATCTCCTTCTCTAAAGCCCCTGCTCATACCTCCAAGTTCATCTTGGCACAGGAGCTCAGCAGGGATATGTTCTTCTCCTGCTGGTTGGTGATGCAGTGAGTACCCCCTCCAGTTCTGAGAGTGGGGCAGTAACTGGTTTTAAAAAATCAAATGGAAATAGGTGCAGACAGAGTGAGAAGTGTGGCACTCAGTCCTTCTGCAAGTGGAGGTTGGGAAATCCCAGCAGCAGGAGGTTCACCTTGAGGAACACTGGCTGCTCCACAAAACCAGGATCCAAGCAAGTGTGGTGGGCTGTCACAACATCCCCAAGAATGCTGAACACTTTTGCTCAGAACACTGTTTGGTGGACAGGACAGGTGTTCACGGGTAACCATGGCCAGCTCCTGCCACATCTGGCTGAGGCTTGCCCAATAGACCAAGGGGACACAGTCCTTGGCAAGATAGCCAGCCACTGAAGCCTCAGTGCTACCTGCCCATGGCTAGGGTCTGGTGCATCTGGACCACAGCATTAAAGCCAGGCCCTTGGCCTACATTGGCAGTGGCTGTTGTAGAGGAGACTGGCTGATCTGGGTTCTGGTGCTGGGAGTGCTGGCATGGGAAAGTGGACCTCCCTCTTCAGTATCCCCTCACCTCAACCCTTCTGCCTCCCTGACTCTGTTGATCAGCACCTGCATCCATTGATCAAGGGTTTTCATGCTGCCAGTGCATATGCTCCCCTTCACCCTTGGGTCACACATGCCCACAAGCATGTAGACCATACTGGACCACAAGGGACCCAGCCATCTCCTGATGCCCTCCTTCAGCCACCTCAACAATTCCCTGAAACTTCTCCATTTGCTTCTCAAGTCCCCTCACTACAGAGATCACCTGGATAAGAAGGACATTGCCACTGCTGAGGGTCTCGGTGGCCTCGAGGAATGGCATGAGGGCCACCAAGATCTGTGGCCACTCAGCTCTGTTAAGGGAACCATTGATCCCAAACTCCAAGCATGTATTGCCTTTTTTTGCTCCACCAGCCTTTCCAGCATGAGATATGTGGAGTTCCACTAAGTCTCCACATCCTGCATGATTTTGTGCTGCAGGATGCTCAGCTCTGCCTGTTTCTCCTGAAGCATCTAGCCCCTCTTGATGCTGTGGTGGAAGTAACCAGTCACCTTCCTGCATTTGGAAATGATCTGGGTTCTAGTGATGGTGCCGTCACCTGCAGCCCTGTACCCCTCCTAGGCATCCCCAACTATGAGGCGCAGCCAGTGTGGCACACAGCAGATGCCAAGAAAATTGTCATCATGGATGGCCTTCACCATATTGTCCCCATTGTAAGTGACCATGAACCCGTGGGTGAGCTCACTGCCCAACAAGCCATCCCTGTACCATGCAGTTCATGGTCACCATTATTTCCCTTGCCATATGGGACTCCTCCAGTGCCTCAGCTTGAAGGAGAGCACACTGATGGCCTCACTGGTTGCACCAGTGCCCTGTGAGAGAGAGGTAGGCATGATCACCACCTGAGTTGATCCAGACATCAGAGATAAAGTGCAAAGCTACCTGAAACCCTGCCTTGTGCATCTCCTCCTTCAAGTACTTCCTACATGCCTCATACAGGGAAGGCACCACCATCCTGCTAAAGGTGGTGCATGCAGGCACTTTGTAAGATGGGTCCAGAAGCACTATGAGCCACCTGAGCCCTGGTAGATCAACTAGAGAGAAGGGCTGGCTATCCAGAGCAAGCGTCTCCCCAGTTGTCTGGGTGATTTTGCTCGCCTTTGCAACTCACCCCCTTTCTGTCCACATTTCCTACACTGTTCTAGAGTGGCCTACCTCTGTTTTGGGGGGAAAGGGGCTTTGGAGCGAATGGATGACTTCCTTTTTGGCATATTCACACTGGTGCCAGGCTGAGCAGCAAGAAGGGCAAGGGGTTCATGCCTCCTGAGATGCAGCAGCATCGCCATGGTTGTGAAGTGTTTCACTTCCTTGCTTCAGTCGATCTGCCTTCTGCAGTGCTGGCAGATAGCAAGCCTGGAATCATCTGCCCGCTCAAAATGATCCCACACTACACTACTCCCCCACTTCTGGGTTGAGGGTGGGGCTCCTGCCTTATTCTGCTCCTCAGCTGGCTAAGCCACAAGAGCAGAAAGAGCTAATTCAGCTGAGCTACTTGCCTGAGCCTCTACAACCTTAACTTCAACCTCCTCCACGGTGCTTTCCAGAGAAGGAGATCTGGATCTAAGGGGACTTTGAGGGGTGTGTTGCACAAAGTCAAATTCCCCTGTTGTTCCCAGAATTTTTTTTGCTGGGGTGCTGAGGCACCCTGGTTCCATATCCAGCTCCTCCTCTGGTGGTGGGATGCTCATGCTGGGAGATGAACTCTGGGTGGAGAAGTCTGTAACTCTGCTGCTGATGCCTATTTCTGGAGTTAGGGGTAGTGGTGCAGGGGCAGGGACATGTACTGCTCACACCTCCTTGCTTCCATTGGCAGCAGATGCCTCATGGCTGCCAAGGAAGAGGATGTGTCTATGTTGGGAGGAGGGGACTTGCATCTCTAGCTCTTCCCCTACCCCTTATAACCCCACTCCCTCTCCTGCCAGAAGACCTGGAATCTGCCTTTCTAGCATGATTCATATTAATCTTTCCTGCGCTGGAAAATGTGTCTGTGTGTATGACTTCTTCTGTGTTGTTTTGTTTACTGTTCTGTGTTGTTTATTGTGCCTAAAATGTCTATTCTCCTCCTCCTCTTCTTCTTCTTCTTCTTCTATGACTCTCTAATTTGTGTGAATTTGTATCTGAGTTCTGTGTTGTGTGTAGTGTAATTTAGGTAATGGTATGATTGATAACTATATATAATTTGGTGTCTTCTTCTGTGATGTGAATCAGAATCTGTGGCTTCTTTTTCTGTGTCATGTTTTGTTTACTATGCTCTGTGTTGTTGGGTAGTATACCAAAAAAATTATTCTCTTCTTTTTCTTTTTCTTCTATGACTGACTGACTCCTTTGTTGTGTTAATCTGACTTCTTCTTCTGTGTTGCTTTTAGTCTGTATGTAACTAACTAAAACTAATAATAATAATAATATATAATCTCTTCTTCTATGAATGTCTGACTTCTTCTATGATGTATGTGTGTGAGTGTGAGTAATGTGTGCCTCCCTGCACAGTGATGGATCACACTGTCATGGAAACACAGCTTTCTTTTTTTAAAAGTTTCGGAAAAAAGCCAAGAACAAATATAAATTGAAAGAAATTATTTGGATGGGGATAGGTAATGTAGAGGGATTTTATTTAGTAATCTAAGATAGTATATATCCTATCCAATCCTTTCTAAGAACAAAAAGTAGCAGGTGACTAACTAGGAAGCCAAGCCAGTCCAGTACCTTTCAGCCGCTGTTGTTCACTAAGGAAGAAACAGCTCACAAAAGGCACAGAAAGCCTTCAGACAGAGGCTTCTATGCTGTTTCTATGCCCCCCTCCCCCCCCACAAGACACTGTGATTAGAAGGGGACTCAGGGACTGATTACAATCACTGGCCAGCTCGAGATGTTAGTCCCGTCCCTGCCCCCTCCCCATTCTCAGTTTCTGTTTCCCTGAAAGACCATCTCCAAATCTCCAAACCTTTTCTGAAACTTTTCCAGATCAATTCAGAAAGCTTTAAGCTTCCCCCAATTTGATTCAGATTTGGAGATTCAGCCTCCAAATCAGGCTGAATCTTCTCTAAATCAAACCATGGACCAAAGCTTTGTGCAGCACTTGTGTATACATGCAAAGACATTTACTACATAGCCAATTAATCAACTGCACAGTAAATGTATCAAATAGATGTGCCCACTGTGTTCTAACTGCTTTTTGCTTGATTTCCTTCTGATCTTAAAATTATTGTGGTCTTGGTTACCCATTGACCCACCTTTGAAAGGGAGCCTTGTACATGGGACAACCTGCCTTGAGATGGGGAACGTGAGTTTGAATCTTCTCAGAATGAGGACATGGCCTTCTAAGGACATAATAATCAAAGTCAATCTGCTTTGAATCTGGATCTCAACAGAACTTAAACAAGGCTGTGGCTGGTTAGAGCAGCATTTCCCAAACTGTTGGTATGTGGGGCACATTTTTTCTCCTGGATTAAAATTGGTGGCACACTGCTTTAAAACCCAAAAAGGTATACATATAAAATTTATGCAGCAGTGCCCAAACTTAGGCCCCATGGACTGGATAAGCATTTCTAGGTTGACCTATGAGCTCAGTCCTGCATATGGCACTGGCCCAGTGAGGATCTAGTGGGCCAAGTGGGGCTGGTGCAGCTGGAGCATGATCTAGCTGTGTGGAGCTAGTGTGATCAGATCCCAGTCTGATCCTGTGGAGCTTGGAAAACTGGTGATTGGGGAAGGGTAGTAATGTTAATAGCCACCACTCAGCCACTGCCAAGTTTCCAGACCTGTGGGGAGCTCCAAAGGCAGGAAGCAATACTGTTAAAGTATTTTTTTTTTTTTTTTGCAGCATGCTTCTGCCACTCTTGCAGCACACCCTTTGGACATTCTTAGGGTAGCTTGTCATATCTTATTCTTTAAAGTTCCACCTGTTTATAGCGTGTTCAATGTCAGTATTGTTTAAAGTTTCCTTTTATATTGATCCTAAAGTTCTGTATAGTCTCATTGTTATCTGACCTTTTCATTTTGCTGGTGTTTGCAATATCAGCTGTCCTTGCCCCTTGTAATCAGCTTGTGGCCTGGAGTTTGCTCGCATGAGGTTTCTTTCCTTTTCTATCACTGTGAGAATTTTTTTTCTAACACAACACTGTCATAATTTTGTTATTAGCTCAAATTAACTGAACTTGACACTAACTGGTTTAGTCAGAGGGATGAAATCATTGGATATGTTAATGAAAGGTGATAAAGGAGACAAATGGACAATGCCCAAAGTAAGACACCAGAAAAAGGCCAAATTAAGAGATGTGCTCATGATAGGTTTGTTGAATAAAGGAATATGGTGACAAGATACAATGTGGACAATATGCTGATTGCAGAGAGACCAATCCAAAAGCAAGGAGCCATCAAAAGAGTCAAGTTAAAGAAAAGCATAAAAGGGAGGATCAAGAAAGTTATGTGTGTGTCATCATTGTCATCATTGTCTTCATGAATCCAGCTTTTCACACGTTTTTGGACTGTCCCAGCCAACAATGCACCCTTTGCTTCAGGAACAGTGTGGCTGTCTTTTCTGTTGATCAAAGTAACCTCTGGGATTGGGTGAAATCATTGTACTAAGTGCCTTTCTCTCTCTGAATATAGAAACTGTTAAGATAATACTTGTTATACTAATAAAGTTGGACTTTGATTTTAGGACACTTAGTTGTCTGTGTTCATATTTGACATTCCACTTAAGGGTTAATTGTGCTTTAACAATCCCTAAGCACTATCTGTAGGACAGTGGTGCTATCAGAAATCACTGGCTTAAACTGAAGACACCAAAGTTCAGTATCATAGGGATTGCTGACATGGAAAATGTAGATATCAATTTAATTTGTCACCAATGGATGCCTGCTGGATGGAGCAGGATTGATTTAGATCAGTGACTCTCAAACAGGGTGTCAGGGCACCCTTTGTGGCCACCAGATTGTCTTATGGGTACCTCTAGCTGCAAGGAAATAAGCAGGTAGGTTAAGTAGATAAACACAAGCTCAGGACTGTCTCTATTTGAACAATCCTCCACCCTCACTTCTGAGTCCCTCTGCAAGGAGGTAAGCACTGTAATATATCCATTCCTTTTTTAAATTGGATTCCACTCAATTCACACAAATTATGGAGGCATGCCTCAAGTCCAATAAGGGGTGCCTCAAGTCCTAAAAAGGTTGAAAACCACTGATCTAGATCACTTTTGCTATATAGATGCCTGAGTCCTGTTTAGGCTTGTTGTTTACCAACCTGAATCTGGCCCTAAATATCAAATAGTTTTCATCCATAAGTGACTTAGCTGGGTTCAAAGGGTGATCTAGGTGACAAAAGACACCATAGGTAAATATAGTTACACCAACAATAAACCTGACCCAAATCTTGTTTTCAGTTATTTGAACCACTCAATCCCCTTGCAAATGAATGATTTTCTTTGTGTTACTTTTTTCAGAGAAATATAAAGATCCCTATGCATTGCCACATTTGTGTCATCATCACTTTAAATCAGATTAATCTGGACACAATGGCAAAGTTTGTAAGAGCTCCTGCCTCTGTTTTAAGCATTGTCCTATTTTTCCTCGTGCTCTGTGTATTAATTTAGTCCTCTAATCCCAGAACATGGACTTTTTCCAAGTTTAGAGATGAAAGATTGATATCAGAAGTGTGGCTGATAGCTCTTCATTCTATTCTTGTTTCTTATGAGAAGATAACTTATGAGAAGATAAGCAGGGCATGTTAAAGACATATGACAGATGGTACTCCAATTGGTTAATGTACTATTGGAAGGTACTCAAACATTTCAGTGTTCAACGTGGTATAAGAATCTGCAAGAGCAGAATAGAGTGGAGTAGAATGGAATAAAAGGGCATGTCCACAAATGCAAGCACATGTGCTTGCAGCAGCTCAAATAGAAGCGGTGCAAATTTGAGCCAGGGCTTTTTGCCTCAGTGAATGTGCTTGGACATGAACTTTGTTGTGGAGCAAATTGTCCCACTTGGGGAAAAATAACCCTGCCTGGCTACTCCCGGATCTGCTGCCAGGGGGAGCTAGAGTCTGGGACCAGCACCTGTGCTGTCCCCAGCAGTATATAAAGCTGCCTTGTCCTGGCCCCATCCATAGAAAAAGCTGCCCTGGCAAGCAGCTCATGGCTATTCACTCTCTGGAGCTTCTAGAACTCAGCCACTTGATACCTGGGGACACTACCTCTTATGCCAGCTGGACTGCTGCAGCAGCATCCCAAACCCATATTTAAAAATATCCAGAAATCCATGTTTTTCCACAATTTACACAAAAGACCACTCTATACACACACACATATATCTATTTAGACAGAGAGAAAGAGAGAGACAGCAATCAATTGGACAATGCTTTATTGGTATATTTACAATGTTAAAGAAATGTGGAAGCCTAGCAGTGTCTCTATCACCATGATAAAATAAATTCTAAATACCTATAATGTGTTGATTTGTACTTTTGGTTTTCTTTGCACATGATGGGTGTGTAATGGGGGGATGTGGGGTTTGGAGGAAGGGGGTGGGAAGAGGTGTGGGGGAATTGTGTGTGTGTGTGTGGAGGGATGTGGGTTAGTGTGTAGGTAGGTGTGGGGTGATTGTTGTGGGGAATGTGAGTGAGGGGGACCTTGTAGGGGGGCTGCTCAGGAGGGGTGAGTCCCCTGGGCCAGGGTGAAGTCCCCCATACAGCACATGGAATGCCACCCCCCACAGGGCTACATCTCCCCCATCAAAGGCCACAGCCCCTAACCCCCACAGGGCACCATCCCCCCTTCCCAGGGTCCCAGTCACCCTGGAGGGCCACAGCCCCACCCCCAGGGTCCCAGATCCCCCTGGAGAGCCCCTGCTGCATTGCCCAGGGTTCCAGGAACACTGAAGGGCCTTAACCTCCCTGCCCAGGGTCCTAGGCACCCTGGTGGGCTACAGCCATACCACCCAGTGTCTAAGTTTCCCCTGGAGGATCTCAGCCCCCCTGCCCAAGGTCCCAGGCACTCTGGAGGGCCACTGCCCCCCTGCTCAGGGTCCCAGGCACCCTGGAGGGCCCCAGCCCCACGGTTCTAGCTCCACCCTGGAGGGCCCCAGCCCCCCTGCCCAGGGCCCTTAACTAACCTTTAGCAGCAGCAGCAGAAGTGGAGCACTCTGAGCCATGGTGGCAAGATCCGGAATGGCATGCAGGGACCGCGCGCCAGGCCAGGCCAGGTTGTGCTGGCCCTGGGGACCGTCTGCCACTCAGCCAAGCCATGCCCTTGCTGGCAGGACCCAGTGCAGCACATGAGGACTGCATGCTGGGCCCAGTCAGGTCCTGGGGCCTCTCTGCTGCTGGGCCAGGCCCTTGATGGCAGGACCCAGCACAGCATACAGGGACCATGTGGTGGGCCCAGCTGGGTCCTGCCAGCCCTGTGGTCCCTCTGCCACCCGGCCGGGACAGGCCCTTGGTGGCAGGACCTGGCGTGGTACATGGTGCCCACATGCCAGGCCCAGCTGGGTCCTGCTGCCCTCATGGCCCCAGTGATGCCTGGCTGGGCTAGGCCCAGGGCAGCAGACCCCAGCACAGCATGCAGGGAATGCATGCCATGCCCAGACAGGTCCTGCTGGCCCCGGGGCTGCTCCTTCTGACCTGGGCCAGGGCCAGCTGGGTGGCATAGGGGCCCTGAGGGTGGTGGGGCCCAGCTGGGTCCAGCATGATGGGACAGCAGATCATGCTGGGTCTTGCTTCCCTAGGGGCCCAGCCAAGCCAGGCAGCACAGGGGTCCCAAGGGCAGCAGGAGGGCCCGGGCAGGGATTGGAGGTCTGGGGGGCTGGCAGGGGGAGGGTA
>NW_017728922.1:14860040-14863696 GCF_001723895.1 Crocodylus porosus
CTTGGAAGTCAGTTCCAGATCCTAGCGACCTTGACTGTGAAGTAGTGCCTCCTGATATCTAGCCTGAATCTACTCTCAGTCAACGTATGGCCGTTATTCCTCGTTACTCCCAGTAGCGCTCAGGGAAACAAGGACTCTCCCATAGCCTGCTGGTCCTCCTTGGCCAGTTTGTAGAAGGCCATCAAATCCCCTCTCAGCCTTTTCTTGTAGAGGCTAAACAGGTTGAAGTCCCGTAGCCTCCACTCATAGGGCCTGCCTTGCTGCTCCCTGATCATGTGAGTGACCCTCCTCTAGACCCTCTCAGTGCTGTCCACATCCCTCCTGAAGTGCAGTGCTCAGAACTGGACACAGTACTCCAACTGCAGCCTGACCAGTGTCACATAGAGGGGGAGGATCACCTCCTTGGATCTGCTTGTGATGCTGTGGATGCACAACAAGGTGTTGTTAGCCTTCCTGACCATGTCTCCACATTGACAGCCCATTTTCTTTTTGGAATCAATAATGACTCGAAGATCCTTTTCTGCCTCTGTGCTGGTGAGAGGAGAGTTTCCCAGCTTATAGGTTCTTCCTCCCTAGGTGCAGTACCTTGCACTTGTCAGTATTGAATCCCATCCTGTTCTCATCCGCCCACCCCTGTAACCTGTCTAGATCTAGTTGCAGCCTGTCCCTCTCCTCCAGTATGCCCACTTCTCCCTACATCTTAGTTTCATCCATGCTTTTCACCCCTTCATTGAAGTCGCTGATGAAGATATTGAACAGTGTGGTCCCAAGGACCGAGCCCTGGGGGACCCCACTACCGACATCCCTCCAGGTCAAAAAAGACCCATTCACCACCACTCTCTGGGTGTGGCACTCCAGCCAATTTGCAACCCATCTGACTGTGTAGGCATCAACATCACAGTCACCTAATTTTTTTAAGAGAATGGGGTGAGAGACAGTGTTGAAGACCTTCCTAATGTTCAGAAAGACTACATCCACCCGGACACCTGCATCCATGGAATTTGTGACCTGGTCATAGAAGGACACCAGGTTGGTCTGACAGGATCTGCCTCTAATGAATCCATGTTGGTGGCCTCTAAGCATGATCTACCCTGCTGGTCCCTCGCAGATGTGCTCCTGGATTATTTTCTCAGAGAGCTTCCCCAGGACTGAGGTAAGACTAACGGGCCTGTCATTTCCTGAGTCCTCCTTCCTCCCTTTTTTGAAAATGGGGACCACATTGGCCCTTTTCCAGTCCTCTGGCACCTCACCAGAGCACTGTGAGTGCTCATAAAGCTCTGCCAGGGGTCCTGCAATAACCTCTGCTAACTCCCTCAGCACTCTGGGGTGGTGATCATCAGGACCTGCTGATTTGAACATGTCTAGTTCCACCAGAAGTTCCCTAACTAGATTCTCACTGACCCCGGGCCTGGCAGTGCCTCTTGTCCCACTTTTTTTGTTTTGGTTTTTTTAGACCCCTGGATATCCAGGGCTCGAACATTTTTTCATCCCCACATGTGCCCCTTTGAGGGGGGGCAAGAGGCATGTGCACGCTCATTTGGATGCACCCAAAGAGAGTGGAACCAAGATTTCAGCAAGGTCCAAAATGGAGTGGCTCAGTTGTATACTTATTGTCTTAGATGTAAGAGATAAATAAGGAAACAAGAATAATAATGTGTATTACTGTTCATTCTCTAGCAGTAAGTATGCATATGACTCACAAGCTGATTCGGCTCTCACTTGAACTAACATAACGTTTTTTTACTCCAGTGGAATCATCCTATTCTGATATAAAAAGCAGAGGCAGGCTCTATGAATTTGATCCTGCACCCATTTAAGTTAATGGGTAGACAGCTATTTGTTTATGGAAAGGTTGATTTTCTTTGTGCAAAAAAATGCATATCTTTTACTGTGCATGATTTAGGAGCAGAATCATGACTTGAATAAATTCAGGGCATAACCCTTCTACATTTGATCTTTGCAACTCACCACCAGAGCACTATAATTACCTGGTCCATGTTATGGGGGTCACTGTAAGCACACCCTATTTCCATTTGATAACCCTATGCAATAAAGGTTACTAAGGTGAAAGATCAGCATGGTGGGATTTATTCAGTCACCTCTACAGTGGTTTGTATTATTAATAATGTAAAGTAACAACTCATTAGATTTTGAAGCAAGTAAAGGTAGTTTGGAGTTAGAACAGAAGTGAAACTCTCAGTGGCAGATAACAAGGAAAGATAACATTTCAAAAAGCAAGCGTATTCATCATGATTCATTTGAAGTTGAAATATCTTAAACATGAAATGCTATTTCTTTAAACTCTAAATTAATATCTCTCCAATTGTAAAGCACATCAGATCTTTGGGCCCCTTTAATCTGACAGTTCACCTTCAAAAATTAATGAACTGATCTAGGTTAAAAAAATGTTTTATTCAAGACTAATGCTGATAATATCATATAAAATGTAAAGCCTAAACTAATATAAGCTGAGGCTGATGTAAAATAGCAATTAATCCACATTGAGTGTAACCAAAATTAACAAACTGCTGTTCAAACATTTATAGGAGGGAAGTTCTGTTATATATTCATTTTGATTTTGGTGACTGACTTTGAAAGTGTGAAAACTAGGCTTAATGCTTGCACTTTTTGTCAGAAAGAACATTCTATTACTAAACACCATGTTGTATGTGAATGAAACTGGGGGGTGGGGGCGGGAGGGAGGAATTCATTTAGGCTGGCTCCTAGCACATTGATGCCCACTCCTTTAGAATTCTTTTCACTCCTATTTTTTCTATTTTCTTTTTAGTGCTTCCCTAAAATGCTACAATTTTAAAATAGCTGATTTTATTGTAAGTGAAGAGCAAAAAGGTCAGATGATTTCATGGGACCATAATAATAACAGGAAAAGGAACTGTATGAATCTGTAAGGCCAAGATGTGTTTAAACAAGCCCTACTATAGGGTAAAGTGTGTATGTCTACACATGCTATTAAGTCATGCTTATCATGCCAGTGTTTATTGCTTCCAAAGTGCTGTGCTTATAAGTACACCTGGGAGTGCAGCACATTGACCCAAGTTGGAACAGCCTCAGCTGGGAAGCCTGGGGAGTCAGCTTGGCTGAGTCCAACCTGGCTTAATGTGCTCTGGAGGAGGTGAATGGGGCATGATGCTGCTGCAGTGTGGGGCCAGCTGGCAGGCTTCTGGAGGGACTGGACATATTTAAATCAGCTGGTCCTGATGAACTCCACCCCAGAGTGCTGAGGGAATTAGCTGAGGTCATTGCGAGATCCCTAGCAGAGTTATGAGCACTCATGGTGCTCTGGTGTGGTGCCAGAGGACTGGAAGAGGGCCAATGTGGTTCCCATCTTCAAAAAAGGGAGGAAGCAGGACCCAGGAAACTATAGCCCAGTTAGTCTTACCTCAATCCTGGGTAAGCTTTTTGAGAGAATTATCCTGGCGCATATCCATGAGGGGCCAGCAGAGGAGGTTATGCTTAGGGGGAACCAACATGGGTTCATTAGAGGCAGATCCTCTCAGAACAACCTGGTGGCCTTCTATGACCAGGTCACAAAATCCTTAGATGCAGGGGTAGCAGTGGACGTAGTCTTTCTGGATTTTAGGAAGGCCTTGAACACTGTCTCTCACCCCATTCTCATTAAAAAAAACTATTGGACT
>NW_017728922.1:14869091-14872935 GCF_001723895.1 Crocodylus porosus
AAGGCAGGGGGTCGGACTAGATGATCTACCTAGGTCCCTTCCGACTCTAGCTACTATGAAACTATGAAACTATGGGCAGGCAGTGTGGGGATGCAGTCAGAAAGGCCAACCATACCTTGGCATGCATCCACAGATGCATCTCGAGCAGATCCAAGGAGGTGATACTCCCCCTCTATGCGACACTGGTCTGGCCACAGTTGGAGTACAGCATCCAGTTCTTGGTGCCACACTTCAGGAGGGATGTGGACAACATGGAGAGGGTCCAGAGGAGGGCCATTCGCATGATCAGAGGGCAACAGAGCAGGCCCGATGAGCAGAGGCTACGGGACCACAAGAGAAACCTGAGGGGGGATGTAGTGGCTTGTTACAAACTAGTCAGAAGGGACCAGCAGGCATTGGAGGAGTCCCTTTTCTCCTGAGCACTACCAGGAGTGACTAGAAATAATGGTTACAAGCTGGCAGGGGGTAGATTCAGACTAGACATCAGGAGGTGCTACTTCACTGTCAGGGCAGCTAGGACCTTGAACCAACTTCCATGCGAAGTAGTGCTGCCTCCTACCTTGGGGGTCTTTCAGAGGAGGCTAGACAAACACCTTGCTGAAGTTGTTTGACCCCAGTACTTTTTCCTGCCATCGCAGGGAGTCGGACTTGATCTGCTCAGGTCCCTTCTGACTCTACCAACTATGAAACTATGAAGCCCCCTGTTTGGGGGCCGTACCCCTTGTGTGGGGGTTGAACCCCCTGTTTTGGGGCTATATCCCTTGTGAGATGGCCGAACCCACTGTGGGGGTGCTGAACCCCCTGTTGGGGGGGCCAAACCCCTTGTGTGGGGGCGATCGCCCTGTGGGAGTGCAGCAAAATATGTATTCATGAATTCATGAAACATATATTTAGAGTTCAGTTTATTATTATAAGAGACTTGCTTTAACAGTGTAAAATATATCAATAAAACATTGCCCAACTGATCACTGTCTCTCTCTTGCTTTCTGTCTTTATAGTGGTCTTTTGTTTTACTCATGGAGGAACATGGATTTGGGGATATTTTACAGAGTGACTTTGGGATGTTTTTTATCAGGGATTTTCAGTTTTCCATTAGGGAACACCAGAATTCCTGCTAGGGAGGCCAGTGGCAAGACCTTACTTGCTCAAAGCTGGCATCTTGGACCCATCTGGCTATGGCTGACCTCCTGGCCAAATGGGGCCAGAAGGACATTCCTTGACAGTTCAAAGAAGGCCACCACATGCGGAACATCTTCCAGGTAAAAGCTGCCCAGAAGGTCGGGCAGGAGGCACAAATGGCAAGAGTGCTGCACAGAAGCCAACTCTGAAACTGTAGCCCACTGGCAGTTGGCCCAGAGGGGCAGATGCCTCTACTGGCTCTGCAGTCCCCATCTGAGTCTGGCAGGTGCACAGCAGGTCACCACCAGGGAGCAGCCCCCACTGCCAGATTGCTGCAGTGTGTAGGGGGTGCAGGGAACTCTCAGGGCTGCTTCAGCAGTCCACCTGGCAAAAAGGATAGTGTCCCTATGTACCAATTGGCTGGACCCCAGAAGCTCCTGAGAGCTAGTAGCACTGAGATAATTGCCAGGGCAGCTTTTTATACTACTGGGGACAGCACAGGTGCTGGCCCTGGGCTCTAGCGCCCACTAGCTGAAGTTCTGAGAGGAGCCACACAGGGTTATTTTTCCCTAAGTGGCACAATTTGCTCCACAACAAAGTGCATGTCCGAGCACATGCGCTTAAGCAAAAAGCCCTGGCTCAAATTTGCACCACTTCTATTTGAGCTGCTGCAAGCACATGTGCTTGCATGTGTGGATGTGCCCTTACTATAGAGCTGATTAGTCAACTCTGCACTAAACTTCTCATGTAGACATGCCCAGTGTGTAACATATATAGAGAACATATATATTGTTTGGTGATACAGGCATTTCTTTCTCAGGTGTATCAGAGATGTAATGAATGTGAAGGTCACATAGATAAACTGATGGAAAGAAGTATTTTTGACACAATGGATAACTGGTCCAGGAAACTCATTGCCACATGATATTAAATTCAGAACAGAGATAAAAAAAATTAGATATATAACTCAGAAATGAATGGGCGTTACATCTTCAAATAATAGAATTTATAAGTCTTATAAATGCTCCTATTTCAAAACAAAATATAACCCATAGCTAGTAGGGACTAATAAGAAATTTCTTTATAAGGAAAAAGGAATCAGAACTCATGGGAGAGATGATATTTTTTTTATTAGACCAACTAGATTTTTTGCAAAAAAAAAATTTTGATTGCAGGTTTTTGGGGTTTTTTGCCACAAACACCCTTCATCAGGCATAGGAGAAAAGATTGTAAAAGGTCTACTAGGTAGAAATGAAAGTTCAAATTTCATAGGAGTTATGAACTCTATGAACAAATTTCATAGAGTTATGAACTTTCATTTCTACCTAGAAGAACTTTTACAATCTTTTCTCCTGTGCCTGATGAAGGGTTTGTGCCCAAAAAGTTCTAATTAAAGGGTTGGGGTTTTTTTGTTTGTTTTGTCTGTGGTGGGGTTTTTTTGAAAAAAAATCTAGTTGGTCTTGTAACATATCCCCCGGACACACACATTCTTTTTTTCTCTCATATATAAATATATGCATTCCTTTCCTTTCCCCAACTATTTCTGACTTTTCCTCTCCCTCTCTATTTCCTATAGATAATCATAAGTATGCTAAGATATAGGATAACATTTAACATTTTATTTTAGATAGTAAGTTTTATTATTTTTCTCCCCTCTTTACAAATAAGTGCTCTGAAAAGATACAGATACCCACTATTTTATAAGTGATAATTACTATGTTTGTACTGCTTTTATATTGTGTGATTACGGTTTTAAGCCTATATATGTAAGTTAGCATAAGTCATGTCAAGTTTCCATCTTGTAATGTCATGCCTCCATCTTATCCCCATGCCCGGTTGTATAACCTATGACTCATACTACCCCTTCTATGTAACTTGGTGCTTGAGAGACAATGTCAGTAGGTATAAAAATAGCTCCTTCTGAATGACCAAACCATCAATACCTGGACCAATGACCCAGCCCTTGGAACCACCCTCAGCATTCAAGAAACAAAAGATAACGCAAACCACCATTGTGCCAAGGCTGCACATGCTCAGTAAAAACATCTGGAACTCTGGAACAGGACTGACCTTGCCTGGACAGGCCCTCCCATAGGAGATCAGAGGTAGTCTGCCCCATAAAAGGGGTAGTGAAGACTGACTCCTTGGGGAAGCCATTTCCATCTGAACCAGACCAGCTCCACGTCACACCACTTTTCCACACCAGAGGCCCTGCCAGCGACCCCCTCTGGACAGCACTAAGCTGAAGGAGACCCCCACTGGCCATCGAGGACCCACTTTCAGCCTGGGATAGGTAGATATCACCTGCATATTTCCTCCTCCAATTTGGACTCCCTCCTTCTCCTCCCGGACTTTAGCCCCTCAACCAAACCCCTTTAACCCCTGCTGCCATTGTCTGTGTGTGTGTGTGTCTGTGTGTGTGCACGCACAAAGGAACCAATAAAATATCATATCACCATCTTCCCTGTTCAATAAAACCACTGTCATTTGTAACCATGACTTGGGTTGTGTTTTACTAAGCCCTCTTCGCTTTCCACTATCTTAAATTCTGGTTTCTGTTTCTCTCTCTCTCTCAGCTCCAGTTCCCCATTTTCCTGATCTCTTAATTCTACTTTTAGCCTCTTGCCACGTCTTCCCAATCCCTAGCTCTCTGCCTTCTCTTTCACTCTTCCTCTCTCTCTGTGTTCTCCAGCTTCCCCGCCCCCCTGCAGCCCCACTCCTAGTT
>NW_017728922.1:14873035-14882130 GCF_001723895.1 Crocodylus porosus
TTCCTGATCACTTAGTTCTGTTTCCCCTTTTCTGCCACTTCTCAGCTCCTCTCTGTCCCTTTTCTGCAATCTCTTAGGCCCGTTGCTTTCTGCAATCTCTCAGCCTTTTCTGCAAGCTCTTAGCCCCGCTCCCCCCACTTTTTGCCTCCTCTTAGCCCTGTTGCTTTCTGCAAGTTCTTAGCCCTGCCACTTTCTGCTAGCTCTCAGCCCTACTCCCACTTTTTGCCTTATCTCAGCCCTGTCGCTTTCTTCAAGCTCTTAGCCCTGCTTCCTAGGGCTGTGCGAGGCTTTGGACAGAGCTTTGGATCCGGAGAAGCTTTGGATACTTTGTGGTCCAAAGCAGCACATCTGGGTCAAAGCACTGGTCTCATTAGGCTTCCCAAAGTGGTTTGGAGCTCCCAAAAAGCTTTGGAGCCACCTCGGAGCTGCCTTGGAGATCTGGCCATAGGGTATAATGGGGAAACAATAAAATATCTATAACTTTGTTGTTTTTTGTCTGATTTGGATAACATTTTAATGAGTAGTAGACTCTGCAGAGAGGATGAATCCTGCCAAGTTTAAAGAAGATAGGTGTAGGGGTTTGGGGGAAATGGCACCTCAAATTCTTGAAAGCAAAACTCATGTCACATGTAGACATTACAACATAGTGGGGTGAAAACTGCAGGAATAGCAGCTCTTACTGAGGCCACAAAACCTGCCAAGGTTCAAGAAGATTGGTGCAGCAGTTTGGGGGGAACTGCCCCTCAAGCTGCAGACAAGCAAAATTCATGCCATGGGTGCTTGTGGGACTGACTGTGTCTGTCCTGGGGCAGGGAGGGGAGACACTACTGCACACCTGGCTGCTAAGCTGCTGTGTTCCCAGTTACCAATCAATCAATCATGATTCACTGAGGGACCAGGGACCAGCTCAATACACAGGACCTAGCTACTATATAACAACTTAAGGCGCATCAATTAGCACCTACAAAACCGGGCTAAGGAGAGGAAAGAATCAATACAGACAATCAACTGACCTAAGACAGACAGCCTTGGCATGAATTTTGTCTGTCAGCAGAAACCCCCTGCACCAATCTCCTCCACAGCTGGCAGGCATCACAGCAGGGGACACCACCCCTGCAGCTGTCACCCCCCTGTATTTGCCTAGGCTGGTAATTTTTGATGTGTATGTGCCTGGATTGGTTGTGTGTGTGTGTGTGTGTGTGTGTGTGTGTGTGTGTGTGTGTGTGTGTGTGTGTGTGCATGCGCGCATGCCAGGTGTGGGTTCATGCACATAAATTGTGTATGCACCTAGTGTGTGTGTATGCACCTAATTGATTTTTGAGTGTGTGCATGTGCAATTGTACACTGCGCCTTCCTGTCTAACAGCACAATATTGAGATCCTGAGGGTTGGCCTGAACCCACAGGGCAATAGTCTAATAAAAGATAGCACTTCTACCATGAGTTCTAATTCCTTTTTCCTCTAGACCAATATGGGTACAACCTAGATACCTTTATAGGAAAGTTTTTTTATTATTGCCCATTGTGTCATTTCCTGTATGTATGTATGGACTGATGGATGTATGTTTCCCTGAAGCACATGGGAAAAGAGAATACTCAAATAAATGTAACACTGGACTGATTTGCTACAGAGATTCCTATATCTTCATGATAGGGTTATATGGGACATTTAGCTTGTCTCTCCAAGGCATTAAAATTAATTCAGCACTCCCAAACAAGCAGCCCATTCCACAACTTTTCTGTCCAAACCAATCCCTTTGTTTTTGCCTTATGGGTATCTGCAAACATGTGGAGGCTCCTGTTCAAGCCCTAGTAAAAACTAAAGCTCTTGTTTCTTTCTGGAGCAGATGTATTTCAGAATACATGAGCAGGATACATTTTATTAATTTTGTTTTGAGTTTTTTTAAACTCTGTTTGCATAAGTTTTATCTTTCCATGAAGCTGCATGGCTAAGGAGAGGATATATTCTGGAGGGGATGCTACTACAGGCCGACATGGGGAAATGAGCAGAATTTATGACACTGTAAATCAGGCATGATACCATGAGGGTCTTTGGATAGGCAAACCCTTCTCTTAAGCACCTTAACCTTGCCCATACAATTATATATTCACCTTTACTAAGAACCAGTTATGTTGATCCCATTATACTAATTTAAAATCTCTTTTAGCATATTTAATATTTCACTTCTCTAAACCTTTTGGTAGCATCATTTGCTCATAGGATCTAGCTGACGAGGTGGAAAAATAAGCATGGAGATTTCAGTGCTGAGTGCCTGAGTGTCTCCCCCGTGTCTAACAGAGATGTGATAAAAAACCTGTTTCCTTGGAGGTTACTCCCTCTCACTTTTCCCCCAGTAAACTCCTTATATTTAAGTAGTTGGCAGAATTCATCATTGTATGTACCCAACAGTGATTCATAAAAATGCTGGGAGTGAAAAAATCAGCAGAGAGGGACTAACTGTACTTGATGAAATCATAGGAAAGCAGGAAGGGACCTCAGGAGGTCATTTAGTCCAACCTGCTGTTCAAGGCAAGATCATCCTTGTCTACATCATTCCTGTGACAAACATGTCTAGCCTCCTCTTAAAAGCCTCTAGTGACTGGTTCTACCAGCCTCTCTAGCTATATTCCAGTGCTTAATCACCTTTCTATCTGATGCACCTCCTAGAGTTTGGAACTATTTCCCTTACCTAGGTGCCAAGTACCTACTGCTGTATTCCTCACCTCGCTGTCCTCTGCTCTGCTCTGACCGCTGGCCCACCTGGGCTTGGCAGCTGGCTGTTGGGCACACAGAGGTTTAAAAACTCATGTGTCCTGAAGTATCCATGCAGGCAGCCCCAGGAGTTCTGCTGAGTGAGGGTGGGCACATGTGGATGTGCCCTTGGCATGTAGTTGCAATATAAGTCCATTACTTTTTGTTCTACACCCTGGATAGGGACTCAGGTGGTGCAGGTGTTAAGGTGCATAGTTGACAGCCATGAAGTTACAAGTTTAGGGCCATAGTAAAAGTACTCACAGTGTGGCCCTCTCAGATTTGAACAAAACTGAAAATACTGCTAAACACCTTGTCACAAGCACATGAGAAAGAAAGAACCCCTGGACACACAGGCAGCAAAAGTCCAGTGCTAAGAGGGCTCACCCCCCACCCCCCCGCAAATGTGGGGTAGCGGGTAAGGCCACAAGGCAGCCCAGGTGGCAGCAGCAGGAGTGGGAAGGGGCGTGCACACAGCCAGAATTGCAGCCCAGCATGTGGATCACTGGCTGCCCAGCACAGCAGGCAAGTATCCATCCATTTTGTGAAGAGGAAGGGGCTGAGGGGGAGGGGCAGATCAAGGCCCCCATGGTGAGGGAGAGAGAGAGGCACAGGCAGGAGTAGGGTGAATGGGGCCCTGGCTGGGCCAGGTGGTGAGATGATTGGAGCCTTAGTGGCTCATCCAGGGCCACAGGAGGGCTCTCACTACTGTACATGCCCCAGGGGTGGCCCAAGCACCACATGCCCTGCCCCATCTGTGCACAGGGTGGAGGTGGCTGCATGCTGCACTTTGAACCCCAGTGCAGCTGCCCCACGAGTGGTGCAACACCACAGGCCGGCAGTCACTGGGATGCACCGTACTCCCTGCCAGGCAGTGGGACACACAAGCTATTGTGTGGGCCTGGAGGCAGCAGCAGCTGTAGCAGGGCACAAGCACAGCTTGCAGCTGCAGAAGCCTCCACCCAATGCACAGGTCATGAGGCACATGCCCTCTGGGTCCCTTCTGGGGTGCACATAGTAGTGGGACCACCCCCCACACATGCCCATGGATGAGCCGCCCAGGCTTTGATTGTCCCACCACCCAGCTTGGCCAGGGCCCCATTCACCCCAGCCCCTTCCCCTGCCTGTTCCCTGTTCCTTCCCTCATCATGGGGAGCCTCAGTCTGCCTCCCCCATTCCCCTTCCCCCACAGACTTACCTGCTGGGGAGGTGGGAGGTGGGAGGTGGAGCACACATGCATACTTGAACCTCCCAAATATTTTTTGTCCCTCCACCCATGCCTGCACATAAAAAGCAATTGATCACCATCATGTTTAAAACAATTCTATTTATATTTGAAGATTATCATCATCCCCTCTACTCTGTTTTCTCTTGTCTAAACTAAATAATCCCAGTTCTTCCATATTTTTCTTATAAGTCCTGTTTTCACAACTTCTAATAATTGCTGTTCCTTTCTTCTGGACTTTTTCCAAATCACCCATAGAGAATTTCAGTTGAGGCGTCAGCTTTGCTAAAGAGAACGGAGGAATTGCTTCTCATAATTTGCATTTGTGACACATATTAATATATCCCAGGATATTATTAATATTTTTGCAAAAACAGCATACTGCTGACTCATATTCAGTTTTCAGTCCACTGTAAGCTACAAATCCTTCTCTGCAATACTGAAGCCTAGCCAGACATTCCCAATTTGCATTTGTGCACAATTCTTTCTTCCTAAGTGCAATGCTTTCACTTGTTCTTACTGAATTCCATCCAGGTTATTTCGTTTTGCAATGTAACAAGGTCATTTTGAATCCAAATACATATTTTTAAAGTGTTTGATGCTTTGCCCCAGTTAGTGACACTTGAAGTTTTTAGTTTTAATGTTCTCAGTTCTGTCCTCCAAGTCATTAATGAAGACATTAAACAGCAATGACCCCAGGACACACTGCCTCACTTGATACCTCTTCCCAGTTAGACATTAAGCCATTGATAACTGTTTTTAAGCATGGTTAAATGACCAGTTATGCACCTACCATACATTTTTATCTACACCATATCTCCTTACTTTCCATCTTATGTCTATTATTACAGCTTAGTACAGCAACTGTGACAGTCTACTTCGGATTTTATGGGGTGAGTGAAAAATCAGAGCTTCCATCTTTAAATATTCATAGATTCATAGATTACTAGGGGCTGTAAGGGACCGCACAGATTATCAGGTCCAGCCCCCCTGCTCTAGGTAGGAAGACAACTGGAGTCAAGTGACCCTAGCAAGGTGAATATCCAGTTTCCTCTTGAAAACCACCAGGATAGGTCACTGCACCAACTCTGGAGGGAGTTTATTCCACAATCTGAACAACATGACTGTGAAGGAATTTTTCCTGGTCTTAAGCCTGAAGCAGCCTTCCAGGAGTTTGTATACATTGGTCCTGGTATTCCCTAGGGGTTCCCTAGTGAACAGCTGTTCACCAAGCTCCTGATGCACTCTTCTGATATAGTGGTAAGCCACTATCAAGTCCCCTCTCAACCTTCTCTTCTTTAGAATAAAGGCCCAGGTCCCTCAGCCTTTCCTCATATGGCTTGCCTTGCAAGTCCCTGATCATACGGGTGGCTCTTTTCTGGACCCTCTCAAGTTTTTTCCACATCCTTATTGAAGTGTGGCACCCAGAACTGGATACAGTACTCCAACTGCAGTCTCACCAGTGCTGAGTACAGTGGGAGTATCACTTCCTTAGTTTTACATGAGATGTATCAGTCGATCCATGCCAGCATGTTATTTGCCCTGCTGGCCACCGCATTACAATGACAGCTCAATTTCATGCAATGGTCAATTATTACCCCTAGGTCCTTTTCAGCCGTGTTGCAAGTCAAGCTGTCACCACTGAGACTGTATGTATGTTGAGGGTTGTTTGCCGCCAGATGGAGCAGCTTAAACTTGGAAGTATTAAACTTCATCTGGTTCCAGTCTGCTGAACTCCCTGTCCAGTCCAGGTCCACCTGTATCAGCAACCTATCTTCTGGTATGACCACACTGGCCCATTACTTGGTGTCATCTGCAAACTTTGCCAGCAAGCTTTTCATTCTCCCATCCAAATAATTGATAAAGATTTTGGAAAATACAGGTCCAAGCATGGACCCCTGAGGGACACCACTTGCCAGTTTCCCACCCACTGACCCATTGAGCAGCTGAGCCCACAATCTTCCAGTTTTTCCACACAGATATCATGGGATGCTACATCAAAAGCTTTTTGGAAGTCTAGGTATATAATGTCTACCTTGTCTCCCATGTCCAGGTGGTGAGAGACCTGGTCATAGAAGGAGATGAGATTGCTAAGACAAGACCTACCCATGACAAAAGCCATGGTGGCTGTCATTCAGAATCTTACCTTCCACAAGTGTATTGTACATAGATTCTTTAATGAGCTTTTCCAGGATTTTCCCTGGGAGAGAGGTTATGCTGATTATAGTTGCCTGGGTCCTCCTTCTTTCCCTTCTTGAAGATGAGCACAATGTTGTCCCTCTTCCAATCCTCAGGTTTTTCCCCCATGCACCACAAATTCTGAAAGAGCTTTGCCAGGGGTTCCACAATGACCTCAGTCAACTCCTTCAGCACTCTCGGATAAAGTCCATCCAGTCTTGTTGACTTATAAATATCTAGCTTTTCTAGTTGGTATTGCACTCCCTCAGCATTCACATTGGGGAGGCTGCCATTCCTGGCATTCCCCCTATGAGCCTTATCTCGCTTGTCTTTCCCTTTGGTCTCGTGAAATACTGAAGCAAAGTGGGCATTAAGCTGTTAAAGGTGTTAAGCTGGAGTCCCACACTTCCATTCCCCTCCCCCCCAGTGCCTAAATACCTAAAGGACTTTTTATTGTCCTTGACTCCCATGGCTAACCTAAACTCAGTCACCGCCTTGGCTTTCCTGATCATTTCTCTACAAGTGCTGGCTACTTATGTATAGTCCTCCTTGAGAACCATCCCCAGCTGCCACTGTGTGTACACCTCTTTTCTTTTTTAACACCTCTTTTCTTTTTTAAGAGGACCACAATGTCCCTATTGCACCAGGAGGGTTTGGCAGCCCTTCAGTTACCTTTCCTTTTTGCAGGAATGGTGTTCTTTTATGCTTCAAGGATTGTATCCTTGAACAATGACCATTCTTCGTGCACTCCATTTGCCTCCCTTCCTGGTCCTGCATTACCTCCCCTACTAACACTCTAAGCCTGTCAAAGTAAGCAGTTTTGAAGTCCAGGACTTCAATCCTGCTGGTTGATTTGTTGACCTTGCAGAGGATGGTGAGCCTGATAATTTCATGGTTGCTGTTGCCTACATTACCCTCAATGTTCAAGCCACACACCAGATCATCTCTCTTGGCCAAGACCAAGTCTAGAAGAGCTTTAGCTTTGGTTGGCCCTTGCACTTCCTGGGTCTGAAAGAGCTCATCAGTCACAGTCAAGAAACTGCATGAATGATCTGACCTAGCTAAGTGTTCCTCCCAATCTGTCTGGGTAATTGATGTCACCCATGACAACCAAGTGCCTTGCACATGCGGCCTCTATCAGTTCTTGAGAGAACTCCAGATCCAGCTCCTCCCCTTCATTTGATGGCCTGTAGTAAAAGTCTACAGTTAGGTTCCTCTCATCTCACCTGTGCCACCCCCACTCCTGTAGCTTGACCCAGAGGGTGTCAAGCTGCTTATCTTTGGAGTCAATGTCAGCTTCCGGAGAGGCATACTGCTCTCTCATATAGGGAGGTTTCCTCCACCTTTTCTCCCTACTCTGTCCCTTCTGTGCAGGGTGTAGCCCTCTACAGCTACATTCCAATCATGCAAGGAGTCCCACTAGGTCTCTGTGATCCCTACCAGATCATATTGCCCACTAGACAGCAGGAGGGCTAGCTCCTCCTGCCTGTTCCCCATGCTTCTGGCATTGGTGTACAGGCAGCAGATTCCCCCAGCTGACACTCTCAATTTCCTGAGATGCTGTGGGAGAACTGTTTCTTTAGCATTTTCAAAAACAGCTGTGTTATTGTCCTCCGCAAGGGAGCTTTCCTGTGTGCTGGGCCCTGGGCAAGCTCTACTTGGATTTTCCCCATCCCCCAGCAAAGTCAGTTTAAACTTCTGTCCAGTAGATGAGTCATCCTGGCTGAGAACAGGGCCCTACCTCTCCACGTGAGGTGAATTTCATCTCATCCTAGAAGCCCTCTCTCTCTGAAGTGTGTGGTATGGTCAAAGAAACTGAACCCTTCATGGTAACACCACTGTCTGAAGCATCTGTTAACCTCTCCCATGCAGCCTTCCCTCCTGGGTCCATGGCCTGCAACAGGGAGAACAGAAGAGAAAATTACTTGTGCCCCTAGTCCCTTAAGCCCAGTTCCCAGGGCTCTGTAGTTACTCATGACCCAGTAAGAGTTACATCTGTCTGTGTTGTTCATTCCTACACGTATGAGGAGCATGGGATAATAGTCAGATGGATGGAAGACTGAGGATCCTTTCCATAACATCTTGGATGTCTCCAGTTTTTCTTTTTTTAATTTATTTTAAAACGCATTCCCTCCCCTTCCCCAACCATTTCTGACTTTTTCTCAAGCTTTAACATTTTATTTTAGGTAGTAAGTTTTATTAATTTCTCTCCCCTCTTTGCAAATAAGTGCCCTGCTATTTTATATAGATATTCACTGTTTTACAAGTGATAATCATTATGTTTGTATTGATTGTTCTTATTGCTTTTATATTGTGTGATTACTGTTTTAGGCCTATACATGTAAGTTAGCATAAGTCTTGTCAAGTTTCCATTTTGTAATGTCAAGCCTCCATCTTATCCCCATGCCTGGTTGTGCAACCTATGACTCATACTACCCCTCCTATGTAACTTGGTTCCTGAATGAATGGGGATAAATGAGGGTGCTTGAGAAACAATGGCAGTAGGTCTAAAAATAGTCCCTCTGAATGACCAATCCATCAATACCAATACCTGGACCAGTGACCCAGCTCTTGGAACCACCCTCAGCATTCAAGAAACAAAAGATAATGCAAACCACCATTATGCCAAGGCTGCACATGCTCAGTAAGAACATCTGGAACCTTCTGGAACAGGACTGACCTTGCCTGGATAGGCCCTCCCATAGGAGATCAGAGGTAGTCTGTCCCATAAAAGAGGTAGTGAAGACTGACTCCTGGGGATGCCCTCTCCATCTGGACCAGCACCATGCTACACTACCTATCCACCCAGAGGCCCTGCTGGCGACCCCCCTCTGGACACCACCTACTGGACAAAGACTCCTTTCCAGCCTGGATAGGTAGTTATCACCCCCATGCCCTCTTCAGCCAAGGACTTGACTCTGTTTCTCTTCCCTACCTGGACT
>NW_017728922.1:14882309-14888062 GCF_001723895.1 Crocodylus porosus
CCCCCCCCCCCAATCTCTAAGCTGCCAGCCTCCATTTCCAGACCGAAGCTCACAGGTTTCTGCCTGTCTCTCCTTCCTGCCTGTCTCCTCCTTGTCACCATTTATCTGCCCCCCACCCCCATATCTCAGCTGTATGCCTCAGTTTGCAGCCCCAGTCTACCTTAAGTAACCCCAAGACTCCATTCCTCAGCCAGCTTCTCTCTAGTCCACCAGTTGTAATCCTGGTTCAGGCAACTTTCACTCCCTACACTTTAACTCTCCCTCTCTCTCACCTTAACCTTCCCCCAGGTATCCCAGGTACCCCAAGCACACACATACACACTGTACCAATCAAGTTAGGAACTTACCTGTGTGTATGTGCAGGTGGGCTGTAAGTGTGTGAACTGGGGGGGGAGGGGTGTCATTGTGTGCAATGATATATGAATTAGTGATCTGTGTATGTGTACTGAGTGTGTGGCTATGGACAATTGATTTATGTCATACTTTTGGGGTTTATAGTGTATGTGCTTGAATTGGTAATAGGTATGCACGTGCCTAGGCTGGTTTGGATGTGTATGTACCTGAGTGTGTGTATGTGTATGCACCTAATTGATTTGTGTGTTTGTATATGTGCAGTTGTTTCACACTTTCCTGTCTAACAGCACAATATTGAAATCCTGAGAGTTGGCCTGACCCCACAGGGCTACAACAGCAGACCTCTTGGGCTAAGGAATCTGGACAGCAGATAGGTCACTCCATACCTCTAATATGTTCGTATGGCCTCTATATGTTATAGGTATCACACAATTACCAAGTTAATTATACAATTAATATAGACCAGCAAATTGACTACTACACCTACACATACACTACACCTACACATACACTACACATGCAAATTGACTACTACACCTACACATACGTGCCTGTATTGTGCGGTAAATATGGTCACTTAGACTGCCTTGAAAGTAAAGCTCCTACAAGCTATAAAGCTATTGCTGGCTAATGTGTAATAACTTTATAGCTGGTTTCTATACAGATTTTATCACACATCTCTCAGACATGGGGGAAACACTCAGGCACTCTGCACTGAAATCTCCATGCTTATTTTTCCATCTCAGAAGTTAGAGGAAATTCTTCACTGTGTCAAGATCTTGGGCAAGACTGATGCATCATATAAATCTCACCTGAAGCACCAAACAAAATCTTAAAGGATGCATCAAGCTCCACAACACTGCTGGGAGGAAGCATGAGTTCTGTTTGTAAAGTTGCAGTATCATTCAAATCAATGCTAACTTCAGTGGACCCAAAACAGCACCTTGCAGTTCTGGCTATTGCTTTCCCAGCTGTTAAAGTAGTCAAATAAGAAATTCTTGTTTTTTTCCTATTTCTCATATCCCCACAAAAGCAGACAGAATTTACCTCTAAATAAATAACCATAAGATCTTCACAGTTCAGAGTGGGCAGTTTGTTTCTCCATCTAGACCTAGTTGGGTTTTTTTTATTTCATTGTATATTTTTCTAAAAGCACAGGTGTCCAGTTCAAACTAAAGAATAAGTTAATAATATATCAGCCACTTGGAAAGAAATGTGAAATGAGACTGTCCATTAATGCTACTGTCTGGGGCGTAGAACTTGTTTTAGATTTCCCAGCTGTCTTTTAGTTGAGTTTGAGGCTACATGGGGTCATAGCACAGCCAGCTATTTTTGGAGCAGTGATTCCAGGGCTTTTAACTAAAATTATTTGAACATCTTTTAATATTTATGTCAACAGGAGAGCCTGAATAGCCTAGAATTCAGTGGGTTCCTATACTTGTTACATTCCATCTCTTCATGAGGTCAGACTGGACAGTCAGTGCAGCAACCAAATTATTTCTTTAGAATTTATTTTACAATGAATCAGAAAGTGATAATCATCTGCACTTCTGTGAAAGAGATTGCCAAACATACAGGGTTATAGAACTTAGGAGGATGCAGAAAATGGCAAATCTAGGGTTTGTCTGCACTTGTGTCATAAACACCATCAAATCTTGCTCTTGAAGAGTTCATGGAGTGTCATGCAGATAGTCTTGTGTTTATACTAATATGCTATGTGTGGTCCTGTTGAAAAATCTAGGTTATGCTGTATCTATTTATGTTGGTGTTATCACTGTATAGACTTTTTTATGATGTCAGTGGGTAGATTTACATGTGCACATTTACTGTCCAGTAACCAAAATTACTGTACAGTATAGGCATGCATCTACACATGCATGGCCATATGTGCAGTAAATATGGTCACTTAAACTGCCTTGAGAGTAAATTTGATATCTGCATTAGGTAGGTATCAAATTTATGCCCATTAGTTACTGCACAATAATGCACATGTAGGTGCTTTACTGTACAGTAACACTGTGTGTGTGGACTGACTTTGGACCATCTTTAGTCCCAAGTCAGTCCACATACAGCTATAATGTGCTTTAGCACCTGCTTACTGTGAAGTATCTCACTGCATAGTAAATTTAAGCCAACATAATACATGGGTAGACATGCCCAGTATATATCTTTATTATTTGAGGTGTGATTTACTCAAAGGAACTGAGAGATGCAAACTTAAGGAAAAAGTAGTAGGTTAAACTGCTAAGTATCTCTTGCCATTGTGTTCTAGGGCAAGAACAACTGCTGCTCCCAGTTGCAGACAGAAGGAACTACTACTGGGATGGGCAAAAAGGTATTGTCTGCTTATAATGGGGAGGGGGGAAAAACCAACTGAAAAATAGCAAAGGAATTCAAGAGAAATGTCCGAGGTGTTCCACGTGGCACAAGAGGCAAGACATTTCTGGAGAATTCTGGCACTCACGCTGGGGGAGAGGGCTGGCTGAGAGGTATGTAAAGGGCCATTTGTCAGGTGGCCAGGTTTTTTTTTATTATCCTAGGCTGGGGGAAAGTCCAGTTCCCCAGCAGTCAGGACTGGAAGGATTAGCAAGAAGGCTTATTTCGGAAAATCCTTTTTTTTTTTTTTCCCTGTTTTTTTGCACCGGTCCTGGAAGCACTGTAATACCAGGTCAATGCATGGAGTGGATGGAGCACGCTCCGGTTCCACCACCCAATACCAAAAAGAATCTGCTCAATATAGACCTCCTATGGAGGACATATCAGAGACAATTACCCTGGGGAGCTCGCCTACGTGGTCACGCTGCTTCCCCTGCCAGACCAAGTAGGAACCTACCACAAGGATAGCTAAATACAGCCCATCTGAATAAAATCCTGGCAGATCTGAGTAGTAGTCTCTGAAGGACTCAGTGATAGTCAGATAAGAGAGTAAGAAACGTTCTCTTTTTGTTCTGTCTTCAAACCTATGGTTAGTTTTCCTTGTATAATTATTTTTCCTTTATAAATACTTTTGTTGTTTTGTCTCCCTATCGACTGTGCGTGGTAAAGAGTGATTTATGACCTAGAGATATTCGAGGCTAACACATTCTATGGAAAGGAGAACCTAAAAATTCTCTCACAACTCAGGGGAAGGATATCCAGAGCTGATGGGTATTTACCCTGCTATAGCCATGATGTCTGGTATAAGGATAATGGAGCTGAGGTTTGCAAGATTAAGAAATTATCCCAGGGCAAACTTGGTTAATTTCTTGAGACAAACAGCAGGACAGCAGGTAGAAACTCAGGGCTCAGGGGATACCCTGTGGATACTTTTCTGACAACCTGGCAGAAACATGAGTGAATCTTTTTTTTCAGCACGGTGTGTTGACCAATACAATAAAGCACCCAAAGGACCAAAGCTATTCACAAGTTTACAGTGAATTTGGCAAAGAGTTTCAGACAATGGGGAAAGATAAACAAGGGGGGGGGAATAAAATACTAAAACAATATTTTCAGAAAAAATAAAACAAAAGTTAGTCTTTTTATCCTGAAAAAAAGTTTTAATTTTGAAACTGCCCTAAAATTTTAAAGAAATTATAAAAAACAAGGGCATGGGCAACTGGTGCTTCCCAAGTCTGATGGGGGGGTGTTCCCCAATCACCAATCACTGATTGGGGGAGGAGGGTCTCCCAGTAGCTGATCACCAAGCCAGCAGTGAAACTGGACGTGCACTTCTGGTGGCACTTCCAGTTTCCCAGATGGAGCTTCCACAGGGTGCACGGGTGATCTTAGGGGGTGCACCCCTACATGTCACCAATGAGCAAGGGTGAAATAGCTCTAAACCAGATAGATTTTTTAAATTTTTGTTTTGTTTTGCTTTGCAGCTGAATCAAATTTTTTCTTGGGCTACCAAACTAAGCATTTCATGATTCGCACAGTTCTAGTACAAGAGACTTAATAAATCCCATCAGTATTCCTTCTATTTAAGTCCTGTTTCTTCTAAACCAGGGACACTACAAATGGGAAGATAAACTCTAAGCGCTGTTGGGAGTGACAGCCAGAGGTGCATTGTATGGACTTACTTTTCGAAGTCTGATGTTTGGCTTGGATTTCAGCCCTTCTAAAATTCACAAGGTAGAGATGCCAGGTTCTGCTTTGATGTTTCATTGAGGAGCTCTAGAGCTGGGCTTGGCTCAAGATTTCAAACTGGTCTGCAATTTAAACAGTGGGAGTTAGGGAAGGCAGGAACAGGTCTCTAGCTTAGACCTACTTCTAAAATAAGAATCTTTTGCTTAAAAAAATATGGGCCTCCATACCACTTCGGTGGAAGCATCCTCACATATTGGCACTGAGCTATGGCTGTCATGTTGGACAGCCATCCAAGAGATGGCAACAGAACAGCAAACCTGACATCATCAAACAGCAATAATAACACATGCATAAAACTTTACAACTACAAAGTGATGCAGGTTCAGATTAATTTCTTTTAGTTTTTATGTTAGCCTACATTCTCCACCTAATTAAGCACAATCCAGCTTTGAACACTTGGGGTTCAGAAAATTCAAGCAGAGAAAAAGATACTTCATTAACTATAAATCATATTGAGTATAACAGAAGATCCACTGGGACTCTAGTCACTTGTTTGGGTTTTGTTGTTGCTGTTTTGGGTTTCTTTCCTCCTAAAATTCCTATAAAACACAAAGGTAGATTATTTAGTTTCCACTTGCAACTTTGTGACTTAATTGGCTCTAACACTGATGTGTCTGCCATTGTTTTGGTGGCTATAGAAGACTACAACAGGCAACTAGAACAGTTCAAACACAATTTTAAAAAAATGGGGTTGACCTTATTTTTTTTTAAATGTGGCTATAACAAAAGATTAGGTAAAACAGGAGTTTTTACTTTATTTAAATAAACAATACTCATTTAAATAATATTTTTTAACATTTTCCGTAAAATTGAAGGAATTTAAGTGAAAAAATTACTTTGCAGTGAAAACAAGAATTACATGCATCTCAATCCAAAATGCAGGAAAAAAGAACAAAAAGAAAAAGGCAATAAAGAAAGAAACATTCATAATGTTACTAATTGTTTCTAGAAATTACAAAATGTACAGCGGAATTTTTAACCTCAGCTAAGTGTTTTAAAATGTGTTTGATAAAGACTGAAAATGGATGGTTAAATTTTCAAGCAGGATCTTAGGCTGGTGCTGTGCAGATAATTATAAATGATAATACATAGTAATCGCCCTTCTTGAGAGCACGGAAGCAGAAAGGGATCTTGGAATCATTCTTGACTCCGAGATGAACATGGGCCGACAATTCGAGGTCACAGTTGGCAGGGCTAACTGGACATTGTCGTGCATCCATAGGTGCATCTCTAGCAGGGACAAGGAGGTGATCCTCCCTCTCTATGCGACGCTG
>NW_017728922.1:14888417-14893120 GCF_001723895.1 Crocodylus porosus
CAGTTTTTTCTCCTGCCCAGGCAGGGGGTCGGACTTGAAGATCTACAAGGTCCCTTCCGACCTGACTTCTGTGATTCTATGAACCATAGGAAAACTTAGAATTAGTTTCTTATGAGGTCAAAAATGTGCATGCACAAACAGAACAATTTTCAGACATGAACAACGTGTGCCCCCAGTGGCTGGGGATCACAGCATTGCTGACAGCAGTGGGAACGAAGCAGTGCTAAGTGGAAGAGGTCCTGCAAATGCTGTCAGTGGCAAGGCCCGGGGGGAAATCAGGGTTTGGTGACCACCCGCAGACACCACCAGCGGTGTCAGCAGTGGGGGTGGTGAGTGGCAATGGCCCACAGGTGCTGCTGACAATGTTGGCGGTGCCTTTTTGTAAGGGGTGCACCACCATGCTCAGGGGGTTCACAAGCACCCACATGCACCCCCTATGTGTTGCCACTGTATTCAGATGTGTAGGTGAAATACTTTGTGTAAGCCTACTGTAAATGATAATAAAACTCAGTTCTTGTATCTACCTCAGTCCCTTGCTATTCCTTTTTTTGGTTTTGGGGAAAATCTAAGCCACAGAATTGGTTTTTAGGGGTGCGTGTAGATGAAATGTGGGCCCTAAATTGAAGTGGTGGGTTTTTAAAAAATTGCTTCAATTTAGGGCTGATAAAACCCCCATGTCATACACACACCCAGCTGACTTATCTACCTCTCCAGTGGTGGGGAGGAGAGGGCAAGCTGCCAGTGGGTGGAGTGGTCCCTCTAGTGCAGGAGGAACTGGTACTTCCCTCCATAGCAGTGGTGCCCCCCCAAAGCAGCACTCACCTGAAGGCACCGACTTGGGCAGTGCCAGGAGCACCACAGCCACAGAGGGAAGCACTGGGCCCCCATAGAGCTCAGGCAGGTGGGCAGGCTCCAGGGGAGAAAGAACACAAAAAAAAAAATCAGAGGTGCACTACTTTTCTTGGCTGGAGCTGCTTTTCTGGGTTGCTATCAGGCTGGCTGAAGGGCTTCCTGCAGAACTGTGGAGCTGCATGGAGCCTGGTGCTTTGCTCCATGGCTGTAGGCCACCCCAAGTCATTTAAGGTGCATTACACCACTGAATTTCCTACAGAGGCTGGAATTAATGTGAAATACACCACCGAGGCATGCAAACACCAACACCATTAAAGTGCTGGGAAAACATTTAGCCTGCTTTAAAGTGTTGTGCACACACACCTCTCATTTCATCTGCACATGGCCTATCACACTTCTTTCCTTTACCAAGATAAGAAAATATAAACTAGATGAAAATACTGTTAGGTGGGTACATAACTGGTTGGCTCGTTGTGCTCCACGAGTAATCTTCAGGGGCTCAATGTCTAGTTGGGAGGAGGTATCAAGCACAATTCTCCCAGGATCTGTCCTGTGTCTGGGATTGTTCAGTATTTTCACTAATGACTTGGACAATGTGAATAACTACATGCTTAGCAAATCTGCTGAGGACACCAACATGGGTGAAGTTCCAGACACTCTAGAGGATAGGGCTATAATCCAGAATTCCTGGATAGACTGGAGAAATGATCCACAATTAACTAGATAAAATTCAGTAAGGACAAGAGCAAAATCCTGCATTTGAGATGAAATAATTGTATGTACAAATACAGACTAGGAATGAGTGACTAGGTTGCAGTTCTGCAGGATTGTAGGGGTTACAATAGACTATAAACTGGATATAATCCAACAGTGTGCTCTTGCTACAAAAAATCCAACAGTATACTGGGTTGTTTTAACAGGAGTGTCACTTGCAAATCTAGGGAAATGATTCATCAGTACTGGTGAAACCTGAGCTGGAGTACTGTGCCTAGTTTTTGCCCGCCCCCCCAACACACACACACACACACACACACACACACACACACACACTTCAAAAAGAATATGGGCAGATAGGAAAGTGCTGAGCATAGAACAACAAAAATGATTAGAGGCCTGGGAAGAATGACTTTGAAGACAGGCTGAAGGACTTAAAGGTTGCTAAGTCTGAAGAAGACTGAGGGGGATTTGATAACAGTCTTCAAAAATGTGAAGGGTGATTATGGAGAGGATTGAAATGGGATTTTCTTTGTGGCTGTAAAGGATGCAATTAGAAACAATGGACAAAAGATGTAGCATAAAAAAATTAGCTTGAAAAATAAGAGCAACTTTCTGACTGAAGATAGTCAGAAACAGACCACTGTGGGCTCATAGGGACGAGTGCCTCTTGCTCCATTTCAAACCCCTTTGAGACAGGGCAAGAGGCACATATAGGAACAAAACAAACATTCCCCATGCTGAAAACTTGCAACACAGGGAGAAAATTACACCCCTGGATATCCAGAGGTCTAAAAAAAACCAGGGTTAAAAAAAGTGGGGTAGAAGTTTTAAAAAGTGGAGTTTTCCTGCATTCCTGAGGGAACCAGAGACTATCTGGCTGCCAGAGCATCTTTGTGGTTGGCCCCTCACCTGGTGCTGAAGAACCAGCAGCAGTGTCCCAGTGCCGGCAAGTAAGGAGTTGGGGGTGATGGAGGAGGGGAGAGGGGACTATGGGGGGGGTGGCCCTATCCCCTTCCTTCCCCACAGACTCCCCAATCCCTGCTCTACCCAGCCCCACACCCTGCCTGCCCCCCAGATCCCAATGATCCCTGCCCTGCCTGGCCAAAGCCCCCCAAAACCCTCCAAGGCCCCTGATCCCTGCCCCCTCCACCCCAGCGTGCCAACAGTAGAAAACAAAACAAAAAAACCCGGCACTTACTGACAGTCCAGCTACCATCAGGGTCACTGGGGCCCTGCCTACACAGCACGGGGCAAAGGGACAGCCCCACCATCCCAGCCCCAGCCCTCCTGCTCCCCAGTGCCCTGTGCTTGTGTGGGGGGCTGAATCCCTTGTGTGGGGGGCAAAACTCCCTATGGGAGGGCAGTAAAATTTATATTCATGTATTCAGGAATTCAGAAAACATGTATTTAGAGTTTACTTTATTATTATGATAAGAGACACACTTTAACACTGTAGATATATCAATAAAACATTTCCCAAATGATTGCTGTCTCTGTTTGTCTGTCTGTCTGTCTGTCTGTCTCTCTCTTTATAGTGGTCTATTGTTTTACTTGTGGAGGAACATGGATTTTAGAGTATTTTACAAGTTGACTTTGAGATTTTTTTTTATCAGGGATTTTCCATTAGGGAACACCAGAATTCCTGCTAGGGAGGCCAGTGGCAGGACCCTGCCTGCTAAGAGCTGGCACCTTGGACCCAACTGGCTGTGGCTGACCTCCTTGCCAAATGAGGCCAGAAGGACATGCTTTGACAGTTCAAAGCAGGCCACCACACACAGAACATCTTCCAGGCGGTAGCTACCCAAGCGGCTGGGCAAGGGCCACACTTGGCAGTAGTGCTGCACAGAGGCCAACTCTGCAGCCACAGCCCACTGGAAGATGGCCTAGAGGGGTGGATGCCTCTACTGGCTATGCAGTCCCCATCCAGGTTTGGCAGGTGTGCAACAGGTCACAGCCAGGCAGCAGCCCCAACCCAGACCACTGCAGTGGGTAAAGGGTGCAGGGAACTCTCAGCGCTGCTTCAGCAGTCCACCTGGTAATGTCCCCAGGTACCAATTGGCTGGGCCCCAGAAGCTCCTGAGACTGAGTAGCCCTCAGCTACTTGCCAGGGCAGCTTTCTATACTGCTGGGGACAGCACAGGTGCTGGCCCTGGGCCCTAGCTCCCCCTGGCTGCAGATCCAGGAGGAGCCAGGCAAGGTTATTTTGCCCCAAGTGGCACAATTTGTTCCACAACAAAGCGCATGTCCAAGCACATGCACTGAGGCAAAAAGCCCTGGCTCAAATTTGCACTGATTCTATTTGAACTGCTGCAAGCGCATGTGCTTGCACGTGTTGGTGTGCCCCTTGAGAAGTTGGAAATTTTCAAGAGCAGGTTGGACAGACACTTGGCTAGGATGGTTTAGTCAGAGATGATCCTGCCTTGAGAAGGTGACTGGACTATATGGGAGTGTGAAGCCCCTTCAGGCCCTACTTCCATATAATCCCTAAAATTTATTAGCATTGTAGTAAGTAGCTACTTATAATGAAAAATGTGCATTCAGACTTTATTGGAGTCATAATGAAAAGATACTCTCAGCTTCAAAATGACATTCTGACTGCATCATCTTTTTTTATTATTTTTTCTATAGAAGAAGCTTGCAAATGAAAGAAAGATTGAGTGGCAGCTGGGGATATTGTTTCCAGTATTTAGGGTGGGACAAATAAATGGCAAGTTGCAGTTTCAATGGTCCTTCTCTTCTCCTTTCCTGCCACATAGACTTATACTTGATACCAGATATCACTAATGGTGATTTTGATTACAGATTGTATTTGTAATTCATCAACACAATGACACACCCACAAAGATTCTTGCTGGTAGCTGCAGGCACTATTCCAGCAATTTAAAATGCATAAATAAAATCAAAGATAAAACTTTATGGGTGCCGATACATGAGCTGGTTGGCTGCTCTAATATGCTGTAATTACAGCATGTCAGAGCAGACTAAATTAATCAAGTCTGCTGGAGCGTGATAATTAGTGTGCTGCAGCCAGCCTCCATATCTCATATATCAGTGATCTTGTGCTTATAAATGGTGGCAGGGGCACTTTAACTAAATCTCATTTGATGAGCTTTAGATAAAGCACATCTTCCAAC
>NW_017728922.1:14895215-14902941 GCF_001723895.1 Crocodylus porosus
GGGGACAGCACAGGTGCTGGCCCTGGGCCCTAGCTCCCCCTGGCTGCAGATCCAGGAGGAGCCAGGCAAGGTTATTTTGCCCCAAGTGGCACAATTTGTTCCACAATAAAGCGCATGTCCAAGCACATGCACTGAGGCAAAAAGCCCTGGCTCAAATTTGCACTGATTCTATTTGAACTGCTGCAAGCGCATGTGCTTGCACGTGTTGGTGTGCCCCTTGAGAAGTTGGAAATTTTCAAGAGCAGGTTGGACAGACACTTGGCTAGGATGGTTTAGTCAGAGATGATCCTGCCTTGAGAAGGTGACTGGACTATATGGGAGTGTGAAGCCCCTTCAGGCCCTACTTCCATATAATCCCTAAAATTTATTAGCATTGTAGTAAGTAGCTACTTATAATGAAAAATGTGCATTCAGACTTTATTGGAGTCATAATGAAAAGATACTCTCAGCTTCAAAATGACATTCTGACTGCATCATCTTTTTTTATTATTTTTTCTATAGAAGAAGCTTGCAAATGAAAGAAAGATTGAGTGGCAGCTGGGGATATTGTTTCCAGTATTTAGGGTGGGACAAATAAATGGCAAGTTGCAGTTTCAATGGTCCTTCTCTTCTCCTTTCCTGCCACATAGACTTATACTTGATACCAGATATCACTAATGGTGATTTTGATTACAGATTGTATTTGTAATTCATCAACACAATGACACACCCACAAAGATTCTTGCTGGTAGCTGCAGGCACTATTCCAGCAATTTAAAATGCATAAATAAAATCAAAGATAAAACTTTATGGGTGCCGATACATGAGCTGGTTGGCTGCTCTAATATGCTGTAATTACAGCATGTCAGAGCAGACTAAATTAATCAAGTCTGCTGGAGCGTGATAATTAGTGTGCTGCAGCCAGCCTCCATATCTCATATATCAGTGATCTTGTGCTTATAAATGGTGGCAGGGGCACTTTAACTAAATCTCATTTGATGAGCTTTAGATAAAGCACATCTTCCAACATTTTGAAGCATGGTGACACTAATACATGGGATACTCCAGGTTCCTTAATAAGAGCATCTCTCAGAGCTACTCTAAGTAAAGTGTAGCCCCCCCCACACTCCAAGAACAATTGTAAAAATGCCCTATATGGTTAAATCAATGGCTATTGAGGAAGTATGCCCAAGTTATGTTATAAAACATTGATTGCAATGACAACATACCAAAAAAGAAAAGAAATCTCTCTCTCTCTCTATATATATATAGTTACATATATACACACACGTATAAAGGTATAAATATAGATATTTATATCTATCGATATATTGATCTATCAATAGAGAGAGAGAGAGAGAGATTTGAAATGTAGCCTGAAGCTCTAGACCTACTGATGCCAAAGGCAAAGCTCCCACTGACTGAAGTGTGGCACCAGTTTCACCTACACTGTAGCAAAGCAGTTGAATGAACTAAATGGCCGCATCTATGCAAGATGCTTTACTGAGCAGTAGAGCTAATTACTGCACAGTAAGCATCTGTGTCTACACGTGCACACACTTACGGAACAGTGATTGGCTCTAATCGTCAGTAAATTTGCTAGCTGCAAATGCAAGTAGCAAATTTACTCAGGATTACTTACTGTGCAGTAGCGCACACATAGACATGCTGCTGGACTCTGGGCAGCGACAATGTCCCCCTGCTCCAGCAACAGGGAGCTCCAAGCCCCCCTGCTCTGTGATCATGCTTGGGGAGTGCGGGCTGTGAGATCCTTATTTCCCTGGCCAAGTCATGTAGTCGTGGGGCCTGGGTTGGGAGATCCTTTCTCGCAACTTGAGCCCCGTGGTCACAGGACCAGTGCTGGGAGATTCTTCTTTCCCAGTGCTATCCCCACAACTGTGGAGCAGGCACTGGGAGAGAAGGATCTTCCAGTCACAGCCCTGTGATTGTGGAGCTGGTGCTGAGAGCAAAGGCTTTCTGAGTCCCAGCCCCATGATCATGGAGCAGAGACTGGAGCTCTGTGCTGCTGGGCAGGGAGACATTGTCTTTGCCCAGATTCTGGTGGCAGCATCTGCCCCACCAGCAGGCAGCTCCTGGGGGCAGGAAGCAGTCTCCTGGTCTCTGGGCTAGGACCCAGGGTGGAGCCTAGAGCTCTCCTAGCTGCTACAGAGGCTGGCCCACTACAGGGCCACAGACAGCAGGAGCAGTTTGCTGCTAGGTAAAGCAAATCTTCTCCTGTGTCCCTGGACATGTAGAGACATGCCTGGAAGAATTTACTTGAGTGTAGTTTAAACTACTCCTGAATTATTTGCATGTGTAGATACACCCACTAAGATCTTTTCTCCATATCCAGCCTTATGTGTGTGTGAATGTATAATTTTACACATACATGTGTGCACACACACATGCACACACACTGTTTATTTTTAAATGTGCAGATCCACTTCAAACTCATGCCAGGGAAATTACGTGATGATGGGGAAGGAAAGGGTTCACAAATAAATAAATAAATAAATCAATAAATGTAGAGTTTCAGGGTACATTTCAAAGCTCTAAGAGTGCTTAATACATAAAGAGAGCATTGAACGCAGCACAAAACAGAGCAGTCATTGGCACCTTCATTAAAAAAACATAGCCAAAGGAGGCTTTAATACCATTCTCTACCTTTAACATGTACTCTGTGGGTTAGCACACTCAAGCAGGAAACGAGAGGTTCTAATGCCTTCTTGGTCTGAGGAGATTTTAAGTCCCAGAGAGGACTCAGACCCATATCCCTCATTTCCTAGGATAATACTTTATGAAGCAGGGGTAAGACAGCTGGGAGGGAATCTAGGGTTGTGGTGCCTACTCACAGATTTTTAATTAAACAAACACTGGATTGAATGAAAAAGAAAAGAAAAAAAGAAGTCCTCAAAAAAAAAAAAAAAAAAAGACACTGGAGATGCCTGAGAACTTACAGGTTTCAGCTGCTTATATTTATTATTAGGCTAGAGACACAGGCTTCTTCCTTACCCTCCTTCAGGCCCCATGAATCCTTTGTTCTTTGCTGTCCAGGTTTGACAGGAAGAGTGCAGAATGCCCCAAAAAACATAGCCTCTAGTCTTCTAGTTAGGGGACTCAGAGGTGGAAGATATAGGTTTGAATACCCTCATATTGAGGAGACAATTTAACCCGACTCTCCTGCTGCCAGCATCATTGCCTCTCCCTCCACCCCAATCTGCTGTTTCAAACCATGTTTGCAGGCATCTGAATGGATAGAGGCATCTTCCTTGTATTCATAATTCCTGCTCCTGAGAAGGAGAGGAGCTCAGAAATATCCTGTGATAAGTGTTTCTTATTGGCTGTCCCCTTGATTCTGTTCTGAGCTGCCAACTCATCCCCTACTCTGTGTAGGAAGAACTAAGAACTAGGGCTGCGCAAAACTTCAGCTGCTGATTTTCTTTGGCCCAATTCAACAGCTGAATCTCCAAATCCAAATCAAATCAGAGACATGTTAATCTCTCTGAATTGAACTGGAATCCTCCAATTCCATTTGGAGAGATTCGTAGAGATTCAGTGATTTGGCCATAGACATAGCTTATATGTTTTTTCTATATACCTCAAGGTACCAGGTGCAGCTCATGAACGCTGAGATGGTGGGGTGGATGGAATGTCACATGGGAGTGTGTGTGTGAGGGGGTGTCCCCTGCATGCTCCATGGAAGATCTGGAAGTAGACCAGAAGTACTTCTGGTCCACTTCCCAGTCCATCATGGAATGTGCAGAGAACTGCCCCCACCCCTTCATCCTCTAATGTGAGTTACTAATTAAATGTGTATTAGGTTAAAATGCACAGTAGTAAAATGCACAGTAGTGAAAGTGCATGCTTTTTTTAGTGATGATTAATGTGCAGTAGCCTAATTTTATTGTGCATTAGTGTATTAGCTAGATTTTTCCCGTGACACTCTAATACTCAATAAAATAGGCTACAGCACATTAAAGTGCATGTATAGATGGACCCCATAAGTCTTATATTGGACCTGGCCTTAAACCTTTAGATGGCAGACTCTGTCTAAATGCTATTCCTGCATAATAACAAAAGTATTGTTAAGTGGGAGAGGAAGATGCATTAATGTTACAATTTTTGAAAAACAAACTTGAAGGTAAAATGTTAAATGTGTAGAAATTCAATGTTAAAGTTGCATATTAAGAAAGCAAATGCAGGTTGTGGGGACTACGTAAAAATAACTACTCCAGAATAATGAAAAGTACATTTTATCTTTCCCGTATTTTTTGTTTCTTTCCTGTTACATTAGCTTTCACGTGGAACATGCCTCCAACATAACATAGGGCCTAACTCTGATCTTTCCTTGATGTTTATTGGAAATGTCTCCCTTGAAATCAATAGGTGCCCACACATGAGTGTGGAGGCTGCTCCAATATGCTGTAATTACAGCACATCAGAGGAGACTCAATTAATCAGGTATCTCATGTATTATCCCATATCTCATGTGTTATGCTTGATTAATCAAGTCTGCTGGAGCAATGGTAATTTCTGTGCTCCAGCAGCCTTCCATATCTCGTGTATCAGCATTCCTACTTTTAAAAATGGTGGCAGGGGTGCTTGAACTAAATCTCATTGAATAAGATTTAGTGCAAGTGTTCCTGGCACCTCTTTTAAGCACAGGGATGCTGATACATGAGACAGTGTGGAGCTTTGATTAGAGCGGTTCTCGGAACTGCTCTTATTAATGCACTGCACCCCCACCCTTGGAGCATGTGTAAAAGTGTCCAAACACATCTCTGCTGGGACACTTACAGTCACATGGAACCGTTTCAAGAAAGATAAGAATCAGGCCAAAAGACAGAACCAGAGACCGTGTAGACCAGTTTGTCATGGAAGTTCAATTGCCTCACTATTATGCTTTGCAATAACTATAGAAAATTAAACAACATATTATCAAACTTGAAGGACGTACCAATAGAATGGGCTTGTTATCACCTTTTAAGCACTAGTGCCTTGATGTACTTAATTGCTTTTGGACAGCAGTTCCAGCTAGTCCACTGCTTTAGAGAGGACAATTAGAGCTTCTCAACTGAATCTCTCCTATTGTCTGATGGCAGCAATAGTATCTATTAGCATCAGGTTAGCTTCATGCTCAATTTGGCATTATTTAAATGACTTGAAGAGAAAATGCTAAAACTGAAATATGCATTTTCATGGATGTATTTGCTAATATATTGTGTGGATTTGATTACAGTAAACAAAACATGATTCCACCAGCATGTATTTATTATTTCAATCCATGCTTCAGTATTTTCTTTCCTGGCTTTTTGGCTTAATTCTTTTACCTTATCCAGCATCCAGACTGCAGGTAATCAATCCCAGAAAATAAAGGTTTGCTCTTTAAGTACCATCTCTAGTTTTCCAAGGTTCTCTCTACCCACCTACCTATCTATGCTTATTCTCCCAACAATGCTCTCTTTTTATTTCATAGATGTGCTGGTGAAAGCTGCAAGATTATATTTACCATGGGCATGTCTACACATGAATTTGCTGAAGCACCAGCTTACTCATGAGTAAACTACTTGTGAGTTAATGGTGCCGGGCAAGCTTATATACATGCAGGGAAGCAAGAGCAGATTTGGTGCTGAACTGTTTCCACTTGCTGGGGTCCTGCAGTGGGCCCCTTCCGCCACCCAGGGAACTCCAGGCTCCGGCTGCAGCTGGAAACCCTCTTCAAAAGACAGCCCCCCTCACTGTTCTCTGGCCAGGCACTTCCCTGGCCAGAAGCAGTGTGCCCAGCACATGGACAGCATGTGGCAGCACTCTCCTTACCACCTATGCCTCCCCACACTATGGTTGCTCTAGCCCCTGCCCCTGGCAGTGATGACCAGCACCCTGGGCTCCTGCTGGCTGCTGCACTGACCCTTCTGGCCTGCCTTGCCAACTGGAATTTGACCAATGGCTATTTGAGCCCTCCTCACTCCCCTACATGCAGCAACCACCTGCCAGGCTGCCACACACCTACCCCCTCAACCCCATGTACCTGGCCAGACCCCAGCAGGGATGCTGACGATGGGCTCCAGGATGCCACTGCAGGGGCTGCCATAACCCTCCTTGGCCTCTAGCCCTGCTGCCTCTTGGCCCAACAAGCCATCCAGCACACCTGGGACAATGAGCAGTAGCTAGAAGCATACAAGATGACCTGGGCCACCTTCCAGGATCTTTTGGAGCAGCTCCAGACACACCTAGAGCAGTAGGATACCACCATGCAACTGCCTTTCTCCACAAACACCTGCCTGGCCCTCACCCTGCTGCAGCTAGCCATGCCTACCAGCCTGTGGTATGTCAGCCACCTGTTTGGCATGGGCAAGGTCACCACCAGGCAGGCCTTCCTGGAGGTGTACAGTGCCCTCCAGGAGGTGCTTGACTCCCTGGCAGTGGTGGCAGGATTCCATGCCCTGGGATTCCCCCAGTGCATCAGGGCCGTTGATGGGACACACATCCCAATCACCTGACTACCCAATGAAGACCACTCCTATTACAGCTGGTGGGGCTTTCATTCCATGGTGCTCCAGGCTGTTCACACAGATGGGCACCAAATGGGCAGGCAGGCAGTGCCCATAACACCCATGTCTTCACAAAATCCAGTCTCTTTCAGGTTTAGTGGATAGTGGGTGCTTCACACTGTGGGTGCCATACCTGCAGCTAGGCACCATGGTGGGAAGCAGTGGGTAGGCACAACTAGAGGGCAGAACCTGTGCACAGGTAAACAGCACTGCAGCCTCTGGCAGTTCCTTTGTGGGTGTGCAATCTGAGCAAGTACAGTGGCCAGAGGCTCACCCAGGGGTGACAGCAGCCTGTGCTCCCCTGGCCTTGGCAGCTCCCCTTTTAGCAGGCAATGTCAAGGCCCAGCAGGGATGCTGTGAGGTCCTGACCCTACTACAGGCATCTCCAGCAGCTGGCCTAGGCCCAGGCAGGGGGGCCAGGTGGTACTGGACCTGGGGCAGGATCCAGGGCAGGGGCTCCTGGCGGCAGCACAAGACCTCCTCCCAGGCCCATGTGGTGGCCTGCTGTTGGGCTGCCAAGGGACAGGTGGGGTTAAGGTTAGGGGCTTGGCAGCAGCCAGCACAAAGGCAACTGTCAGGGCCAGAAAGGAGTCCAGCACCCAACGATCATCATCTATAGCCTTCACTGCCCAGGCCAGGATGTTGTTTTTCTGCCACTGTGCCTCCATCTGCACATGCTCAAGAGCCAGGAGCTGCACCCAGAACTCCTTGTCTATCCAGTCCTGTGCCTCCACCTACCGGTCCCATGCCTCTTTGCACTGATCCCATACATCCTTACAGATGACATTCTCCATCTGCCACCTGTCCTGGCAAGCCATGTCCTCTGTCTGCCAGGCCCAAGCATCCACCAGCCAGTCCTTTGATGCCATGACCAGATGGTCCAGGAAGAGGGTCCTGTCCAGAGGTCTCCTCTGGAAGAGTTGGTGTATCCACAGGTCCCTAGCTGTGGGTATCAGTGACCCTGAGGCCACACACCAGATGCCAAGCATGTCCATTTCCTTATGTGCAGCTGTGAGTCCCATAGAACTGTGAGAAAGAAGCTGTTGGTGTGATTTTGAAAAAGTTCAGAGATTATAAACTAGTCAGGGGGGATCAGCAGGCATTGGGGAAGTCACTGTTTCCCCGAGCACCGCCAGGAGTGACCAGGAATAACGGTCACAAGCTGGCAGAGGGTAGATTTAGGTTAGATATCAGGA
>NW_017728922.1:14903041-14910932 GCF_001723895.1 Crocodylus porosus
TGACCCCAGTATTCTTTCCTGCCATGGCAGGGGGTCGGACTAGATGATCTGCTCAGGTCCCTTCCGACCCTACAAACTATGAAACTATGATTAGATTCTCTATACCGGGGCAATACACTGCCTGGCCTCAGATTGGGGTTGGGCATGCATGAGAGCCCAGGGACCGTGGTAAGTTGGCTAGGCAGGCCTAGGGGGTCACCAGCCAAGCCTCCCATCCTGTTCACTCCCCAGGGGCCAGCAGACTGCCAGGTTCTGGTTGTAGACAGACGGTCTCCCTTACCCCATTCCCGGGTGGGATAGGCCAGGTTCCTGGCAGAACCTGCTGCCGCGGTTCCATATCCCACTTCCCCACTGGAGGGCTACCTATTGCCATGCTACATTTCCCTCCCTTCCCCACCTCCCCCCACCCCAACAGCTGAGGACATTGCTGCAGGCATAAACACATTGCTTGGTGTATGAGAGGCCCAGGACAACCTAGCTGTGGAGACATGGGCTGCTCAATAAGTTTTGCACTATACCCCACCTCACTGCATGCTGTTGGGGATGGGAATCTGGGGCTGGGGGGGTGCAGGCAGACTGGGAGGAGAGGTGGAGCAGGGGCAGGGGCATGGGCATGGGCAGGGGCATAGGCAGGGAGGTCCCCAACCCCCATTGCAGGACTTATCATGTGGCTGGTGCTGGTGTGGATGGTGGCTCTGTGCAGTCATGGCTGTTGGAAATGGTGTGTGGCTTCAGGCAGTGTCCTTGTGCACCTTGTGCAGTATGGGGCTGCAGAGCTGGTGTGGCGTTTGCTGGCCCAGGGCCCCTGAGCTGCTAGTGGGGGGTGCAGCTGGGGAGTGTGGTGGGATGGACTGCTGGATGCCCAAGGGACCCTCCCCTAATCATGCATGACCACTGGTGCTGTGTGGAGATTGGGGCTCAGGCAGACCACCCGTGCTGTTGTACACAGCATGACTGTGACCTTGGTCCCAAGGCACAAGGATGTCCATCAGTTTTCAGATGAAGGGAATGGATTTACTTCCCTGATAGTCCCAGCATGGTACAAGTGTTGGGACCCCCAGAAAAGGGAGAGAGGAATGTCATCTATGTGGCAATGGTTAAGAACAGTGTCTGGTCACCACAGCCTGAAAGAAAAGTGAGGGAGAAGGGGAGGGCAACTGTGAATTCTGCATTGAGAGATGTGACTGCTAGTGCAGGCTGGAAACACCCATCCAGGTTCATTTTTCCATCCAGGATCCTTCCCTTTTGGTACCATTCATCTCATAGAGATGGGAAAGAACTCCCTGCTCATGAACCTGTACTGTTCCTGTACCTTCCTGGCTCAACTGGTACCTAGAGTTAAGGGTGTCAGACAACATGCACACAATAAGTCTGCCTTAAGAAATGGCCATGCTTCTCAGAAAGATGCTCAAATAGAGTAAAGCAGGAGACACAGTTTCTCCTTTTTCTGAGTCTAATTCTTTCACAGCCTTGCCAGATGTGAGTTACTAACAACTCCATGAAAGAGAAGTGGAGCTAAAGATGCAATCTACCCCCAAATCAAAGTCAACCCTAGGACACAATAGGGAATTAGACACATAATTAAAATGAATCATTAGGGGAAACAATGAAGTACAGTTTGTAATATCCTTGCAGATACCTGTATAACAGGGAGATCTGGCTTAGCTGCCTTCTCCTTGGAAGTTAGAAAACTCTAGAAGCAATTTAGGGAATGGGGCAGGGCATTCCTTAACAGGTCTTATTTGGCTACCCAATATGCAAGTAGGCCAGACTTCCCTCTGTAATAGAGCTGTAAATGTCAGCGTAAGGAAGAATGGTGGCATGTTCATAATAATCCTTTGGAATGGCAAAGCAAATCCTGACTTAAGTGAAGCATGAAGTAAAAGAAAACATGGATATTGAGGTGGCAGTGTCCCTGTTCAGATGTAACTAACACAGCAAGGGCCCTGAGTGACAAGCCAAGTTACTGCTTCTCTTCTATAGCTCTTCGATAACAAGTTTTGTGATGTGCGTGCCCTCCTTTACAGCAACATGATTAGATCATATATTTACAAACATAAAGTGCTGGAATAAACTAAGGTTCTGTGGCAAATGAAAAAAAAATCATTCTGCTAACAAAACTGACAACATTAATTCCACTTCATTATTAAAATGACTTTTTGGCTTGGCTAAACAATTTTTAATAGCATGAAGCACAAAAATTATCTTTGTAAAATTCCAAATCTCTAAGAAATAAGGTATCTCTCCTGTATATATCTTATTAGGTTTTATTTCAGGGCACTGCATAGAATACAGAAATACCAGCCATTTACAAGACAGCATATAAAAACCAAGTGACAGCAACCACATTTTCCATAGTGACTGATTCAATGACTGAAGGGACTGGGGACACAATTCATCATTCACAGGTATTAAAGCCAGCCACCATGTCTTTGGAAGGATTCATTATGAGGTTAAATGTCCCTTAGACTGCTCCTCCTAGAAAAATTACAACCTCAAGGATGCCATGGGAGGGTGGAGGAGATAAGATAGGAAAGTCACATTCACCTACCACAGCTTTCTGGTTTATTGTGCTTTAACTCTGCAGTATATAAATGGTTTCACTGGCAAAAAGAAAGGTCCTGGGAGTTTCATCTGGAACACTTAGAAACATTCCCCAGTCTTTTGAAAAAGAGATAGTCCACGCACTGATAGTATTTTAAAAGGGCTCAGTCTAGGCAGAACTACAGATATTAGAGATGGAAAAGTGTATATTGTCAGATTCCCTGTCAATGCCATTTTGATTCAAATAATTTGTAAATAATCCAGGTAGTTTCTAATCTTTGTTACTATTACGAAAATCCAGATGACCCCATTTGCATCAGTAGATTCATTTTGGAACTCCATGCTGGCAATAGATTTTAGAGTTTGGCCAAGACAAAAGGCAAATGGCTGCAACAGGGGCAAGGTCTAGCATTTAATGCTCCCCTCTTATGGGAAGAAATACAAGAAGGTGCAGGACTGGTAAAGGAGCCCATAATGATATACTTGTATAATTCTCAAACATGAAATGTTTACAGGAAGGAAAGGTCTACCAGCACTCTAGCACTACAACATTGTAGAAGGTGTGTTCTCAACTCAGGTTAAAACAACATGAAAGACAAGGCAACTTAAAATTTAACTAGTTGGGTTACTAACTTGAGATCAGGTCTTCATGGAAGCCTGAATTTGAATATGGGATGGTAACTCTGGGGAAAGAACAATATACTATACTATCTCCAAGACAGAAACCAAGAGCTGAGCAAGGCAATCTGTATCTTTACTACTACATCCCAGATCATCTACACAAACCAGCACTCCCTGCATGGATCCAGATGAGAGGGCAAGTACCTCTTGTGGCATCTCAAATAAGTTTGAGATGCTTCAAGATGCATGCTGGGAACACACAATCTAGTAGAGATTACAGAAACATGGTGGAAATGTAGCTCTCTATGTGAGGAAGCAATACAGCTCCTTGGAGGCTGACATTGGCTCCAAAGAAGAGTGACTCAAAACCCTCTAGGTCACACTATGGGGGAAGGAGGGAGCATGGTGAGATAGACCTAACTGTAGGTGTATACTACAGAGCACCAAACCTGGGAGAGGAGCTCAATCTGGAGTTCTCTCAAGAACTAGTAGAGGCCGTGCACCCATGGAACATGGTCGTCATGGGTGACTTCAATTACCCAGACATCTCCTGGGAGGAACATTCAACTAAGGAATATTATCAACCTCTTGAAAAAGAAGAAAGAATCATACAAACAAGAAAGCTTGGGAACATCCCCATGGAGGAGTATACAACAATGGCCCACACTTCTGGGAGCAGATTAGAAAGGCTAAGGCAGTGACTGAATTTAAACTAGCAATAGAAATCAAGGACAATAAAAAATCCTTCTTTAGGTATGTAGGGAGCAGGAGGAAAACAAATGAAAGAGTGAGGCCATTGCATAACAACTCATGACAACTGGTTACCGACACTCAGGAGAAAACTAAACACCTAAATGATAACTTTGCTTCGCTTTTCAATGGACTATGAAGAAAACCATTCTAGATAAGGTTCAGAATGGGCATGGTGGGAATGACCACCTTCCTACTGTTTATGTTGAGCTGTTGCATGATCAGTTAAAAAATCTAGACATTTGTAAGTCAGCAGTACTGGATGAACTTCATCTGAGAGTGCTGAAGGAGCTGGCTAAAGTCATTGTGGGACCTCTGGCAAAACTCTTCCAAAACTCATGGCACTCGGGCAACTATAAGCCAAATAGCCTAACTTCTATCCCAGGGAAAATCCTGGAAAAATTCATCAAGGAGTCCATGTGCGATACAACCAAACCTCAGACTGGGGCTGGGGGCTGGGGGCTGGCGCAGGCTCTGCTGGCACCAGGGAACTGCTCTCCAGTCCCAAGGCCATGTGCCGTCTCACTCCCAGAGGCAGTTGTGGGGGCTGGGGCTAGGGGCTGCCACCAGGAAATTGCTCCACTTCCAAGCCCTGAGGCCATGTGGCTCCTCACTCCCAGAGGTGAGGCTGGGACGGGGTGGCGGCTGGGCCTGGTGCAGGATCTGCTGGCTTCCAGGGAACTGCTCCTCTCCCCAGTCTGAAGTCCATGTGCCTCCTTGCTCCTGGAGCAGGGACACGTCCAGGGCTTGGCTTCCCTAGATCCCAAATTAAATGCTGCAGGCAGCAGCAGCTCAAGGCAGCCAAAAGTGCACCCTGATATTTCACTCCTCTTCATGTTGCTTTCCCAGCTACAGTTTTTACACAGGCTGATGCACCACGGTTGGATTCACTTTGGTTACTTGCAGCAGGGAAAGGTGTACAGGGCAGAGCAGGATGGTGCAAAACCTGGGTCAAATCAGAGGAAAAGGGGCAGGTGCAAGGAATCAGTCCTAATCATGATGTAGTTTGGGAGTGCTGGTTCCAGCTGTGTTGGTCTAAGGACATAGGCAGATGAAGTGCTTTGGGTAAATTATATCACTTTTACCTAAAGCACTTTGTCTAACTGTAATGGTAGACCTTACGATGCATCTCTGTATCCTTTTATAATCTCCCAAAGAGCTGTAAGTACCTCGACTTTCCCTCCTGCCACGTCTTGGATGTTATTATAATATGTTCTGCTTTATGACATCACTTGTCGGGAGGGTTGTTATATATATATTTGTTGATTTATTTTGCTCTTTGGGTTCTCTATTAGGAGTCCCGGGATTATAGAAGAAAACTTCACTTGATAATTCACACACACTCACCGATATATATATTCACAATCAGATGCAGATTAACACTTGTCTTTATCTTTATTCTTTATAACACTATACAAACTTTTGTTATCTTTAAACTGAAGTGGTCCTTATTTTTTATAACAATTATATCAACTTTGTAATTCTACCTACATACTGTTCTTATTTAACCTTTATCAGTTTGGTTGGACTGAACTTGGTGTTAGTAAACAAAGTCCCTTTGACTCTGGTTCATCCATTTCTTTCTTTTCTTTTTTTTTTTAGAGCAGGATTTTCTCTTCAAACCTTGTTGTTTCTTTCTCTTTACTTTTGCTCTCCTGAGTGTGTACCTTTCATCTGGTACATGCCTGAAGCTTTGAATCCTTGTGGTTAGCACTCAGATGTTTTCTCTAGGCTTGTGGGAGTGAGTCAATTCACTCTTTTTTGTTTGTTTGTTTGTTTACTTTTCAGCACGGCTGCCAGCCACATCTCCAGTGCCTCCTCAGGGATCCGCCCCTATTTCTTTGAGCTCCGCTCTCTCCAGCGACAAGAAAAATCCTGAGGTAAGTGTCTTATCTCCTGGAGATTTTCTTTCTCCCTCACCTTCTCCTTCAGACGCTTTTTCTTTCTTTTCTCTTTCCGAGACTCCCATCTCCTCTTTCTTTTCTTTTTCTGGAGCTTCTATCCTGGTATGGTGATAGCTCCGGAAAAAGCATTCTCTGGCTCTTTTCACCATGTCGCTGTTTTCTCTTTCACGCTAACCATGACATAAGATTTCTGCATCATGAATGGGGAGTCCCCATTACCAGCTTCAGGGAACTGCTCCACTCCCCAGCCCCCAGCCTTATGCTTGGAGAATTACTGCAAAATCAATTGCATGAGGATCCATTACATGAGAATTTAGTCTATTAGGTTTACTGCAGTCTGGATCCAGGCTTAACAAAAGGGGGAGGTGGGACCAAAGCAGCGCACTCACAGACTGAAGCAACATGCTCACAGATCACTACAGCTTAGAGGAAATATTGGTGGGGGGCCCTGGGTGAGTGGGGGGAGTGAGGGGGTGGCAGGGTCCCCTCCCACAGCCCGTCTTCAGCTCGGAGTCAGCTGCAGCTCCCTGCTGCAGCCATCGGGACTGCCCAAATCATCAAAGCTCTCTGAATTTTTTCCAAAGCTTTGGGGAGCTTTGAATTGATTTGAACCTTTAAATTGGTCTCCTGATTTAATTCAGATTTGGAGATTCGGTCACCAAATCGAGCCAAATCTCCTCCAAATTGAATCACCACCCAAAGCTTCACACAGCCCTACTGTACACACTGAATGGACCTGGCCTGGCTTTGCGCAGCCTGCTAGTGCACAGGTTTCCCAGTCCTGTCCAAAGTTGTGCACTCATGGGCTGGGCCAAGCCAGGTCCATTCATCATGTACAGAGCCCAGGTCACACAACATCACATCACCACCAGCTGTGCTGGCAGCCAGGCCACAGCTACATTGGCTACTGCTGCCAGCACCACAGGGCATGGGTGGGGGGACAGGCATGTGGCGGCCCCCACTAGAGGTCCTCCATGAAGTGCGTGGTGGGACCCAGCCTGGTGCAGCCCATAAGCACACCTTTGCACAGGACCAGGAGGTGCAGCTCTGGGACGTGCAGCTCCTGTGCAAAGGAGCACTAGCTGAGTAGCCAGGGATGGGTCAGTTCAGGCCCACTGGGTGTATTTTCAATGAGGCTCAGGTGGCAATGGGCTGGGTCCCACCATGTGCTTTCTCCCTGCAGACACTGCGGGTGCAGCAGCATTGCTGCCACAGGCAGGACCCAGCCCAATGTAACACCTAGTCTCTGCTAGCAACACTGGGCTTCAGGTGACAGCCTGAGCAACTCAGGGCTGCCTGAAAGTACACAGTGTTGCATCAAGCAAGGCTCGGCCCGTGTGATGTGGCACAGGCTGCGCCACGTGCCAGGCAGCTGGGGCTGAGCTGTGCAAGGGGGCTGTGCCAGAAGGCCATGTGAGGCTGTGGGCCATGTGGGGGGGAAGGGGGCTGGGGCCATGCTCACATGGGCCCTGCAGGGGAAGAGCTATGAGCCCTGTGAGGGAGAATTATGGGTCCTGTGGGGGGGTTATGGCCGGGGAGGGGCAGTCCATATGCTGTGAATGGGGCTGTGCCCTGTGAAGGGCAGGGGACCCACCCCTCCTGAGCAGCTCCCCCAACATAATTCCCCCACACCTCTTCCACAATCCACCCAAACACCCCAGACCCCCCAAATCTCCCACACACACACAGCCACATCCACCCATACCCCTTTGCACCCCCTCCTTCAATCCCCACAGACCTCCCATCACACACCCATTTTGCCCAGCTTCCAGACAGTATCAGACCTGCTGGGAGAAGCTGTGGCTGCAGGGGCAGCTGTCCCCACATCCTGGTTAGTAAAGGGGTTAGGGGGAGCTCTAACTGTTCTATGATAACAAAACCAAAAGCAAACCTCAAAGCAGACAGATATTTAGAATTTATTTTATCATGATGAAAGAGACAATGGTAAGGTTCCAATTTGCTTTAAAATTGTAAAAATATAAATAAAACATTGTCCAACTGATCTCTCTCCATCTCTCTCGCTCTGTATGTGTGTGTGTGTGTGTGTGTGTGTGTGTGTGTGTGTGTGTGTG
>NW_017728922.1:14911032-14917159 GCF_001723895.1 Crocodylus porosus
GGGTTGTGGCCGGGGAGGGGCAGTCCATATGCTGTGGGTGGGGCTGTGCCCCGTGGAGGGCAGGGGACCCATCCCTCATGAGCAGATCCCCCAACATAATTAATGTGTGTGTCTGTGTGTGTGTGTGGTCATGCCTGTGTGAGTGTGTGTGTGTGTAGTTGTCTTTTGGTTTATTGTGGAAGAACATGGATTTTGGGGTATTTTAAAGAATGCATTTGGTTGGGTTTTTTTAATCAGAGATTTTGCAGTTTTTAAATAAGGAACACCTAAACACCAGAATTCCAGCTAGTGAGGTGAGTGCAAGGACCCAGGCAGAGGAGCCTGCTCAGCGCTGGCACCTGGGACCCAGCTGGGGGTGGCTGACATCCTGGCCACTTGGGGCCAGGAGGACATGTTTGAAAGCTCAAAACATGTGACCACACTGAGAACATCTTCCTGGCAATAGCTGCCCAGATGGCAGAGCAGTGGCACACATGGCAGTAGTGCCACACATAGGTTAACTGTGTAGCCACAGCCGACTGGCATCTGGGACAGAGTAGCAGATGGCTCTGATGGGGCCATACAGTCCCCATCTGGGTCTGGCAGGTGCACAGCCTTGGGGCCATATGCTGTCACACATGGCAGCAGGTCATATAAAGGCAGCAGCCCCCACCACCAGGTCATAGCCAGGCTGCAGCTGGCACAAAGGGCTAATGTCCCCAGATACCAATTAGCTGGACCCCAAAAGCTTCTTCCTATTTATAACATTCAATTACCATTGGTCCTAATGCCCACCTGACTGACTAGTAGCCCCTATTGTATGGAGGCTAATGGATGAAAGATACAGCAAAGTTCTAGGGGCAACAAAGGAGACAAGCAGGGTGGGTGTATTGTGTGGGTCAAAACATGAAAATGAGTGCTCCTGAGGGGGGCACTGAGCAGAGTTCCCCAGGCTTCATCCACTGGTCCTGAAAGACATCCAAGGAGCCGGTGGACACTGCCCAGTGGTGCTGCACTCAAAGTTGTGTGTGGACCAGTGAGAGGAACACAGCCCACAGTCCCCAGGAACCTTCCCATTCAGAGCCACCTTCCTGATTAAGCACAAGACCCACTTAGTCAGGGCTAGGAGGAGGTAGATGAGAAGGTCCTGAGACTTGGTGAGGCTTCAGATGGGGTGACCAAAAATTAAAAGGTGGGGGATAAATTTAATCTAGAACCTCAAGTGGAGGTCTGGGATGTGGAGGTGGAGGGGCTGCAGTCTGCCAAGGGCGCCCCAAGAGGGAGGGGTCCCAGTGAAAGAAGCACCCCTCTCACCAGTGGGACCTGCTGATGTCTTCTCATCTGGCCTATGGAGCACTCATGATGCAACTGCTCCAGGGCATGGCACTTGAAGAACCTTAGGTCTCCCAGCATATAAAATACCCTCACCAAGGCCCCCTGAAAGTGAGTCATAAGGCACCCATCAGCTTCCAGAAGCACTCGTGCTGACAGCTGGATCATGACCTGGCAGCAAAAAGTGTGCACATAGCAGAGACCAGGGTTTCAGCACCCTAGCAGGAGGGCCACAACCAGAGAGATAACCCTCCACAAGGCTTCGAGTTGGGGGAGTGAGGGCCAGTTGGGGACATAGGGTGAGGCACAGATGAGGAAACAGGTGGTCCTCAGCTCTTCTACAGGCTTAAAGGAGATATATTTGCCCTCCACCATGAGCCCCCTCTCCACTGTCTTTTGTGCAGCAGCCTCCAAGGCAAAGGAAAAAAACCAGTTGCTATGGAAGCAGGAGACTGCCATGATCCTGGGGGCATCCACTAAATTAGGCAGGACCTGCACCCAGGTCTCAAAGTGCAGGTTCTCCTGCACTTCACCCCATGCCTATGGGTGAGTGCCAGAAAGGGGACCCCACCACCTGAGCTGGAAGGGACAGTGGTGGAGGGTCCAGGTCCCACGGCTACAGATTGCCCTGCAGCTGCCTGTTCTTAGCTGCAGTCCCCTTGCCGGGGGGACACCTTGGTAAGGCCAGGGCTAGGGACAGGGACAGGCTGAGTGGGCGTGCTAGCTGGTGTAGTGCACCTGGTCCCCTCAGGTGCCGGTGGCCTAGATTTGGGGGTGGGGCCCTTGCCCTTCCCATCCCCAACTGTGGAGGATGAAGAGAAGCCTTTCCCACTGCCCTTGTCGTGGGTTCCTTATGGTGGGTGTGGGGCTTGGGAGCCCTTCTTGGGTGGGGGAGGACCTTGGCCAGGGAGGACCCCCTGGCCCTTCTACCTCCCTGTTAAAGTCCTGTTTTCCACCACAGTGGGGATTACAGGTTTGTCTAGCCCTCAGGGGGGTTGGTTGGACTTTGCCCTGGGGTGGGGGCTGTAGGAGCATGCACCCACTTGGAGGCCTGGCTGGAATTTGCCTCCACAGCAGGAGCTGGAGGAAATTCTGTGGGGGTGTACAACCCCTAGAAGGCTTTTGTCCTGCTATTGCTTAATATAAGGGAGAGGGAAACCAAGAAACAAAAAACACAAAAGGGCTAGTGAATACAATAGGGACAGGCTGGGGCTGTGGGGGGGAGGGGGGAGGGAAAGGGAGTTACCCAAAGGAAACTGGGTAAACTATGCCTGTGGAAGGTGGGGAAGGGGCAACACACACACAAGGGCTGGGGAGACTCATGCTGGCTTACTCAACCACACACACAAAAAAACCCTCCAGGGAAGAGGGGGTGGAGTACAGGACTTACCACACAAGGGCAAAAAACACAAGGGAGGCTGCTGAGGCATGTGTAAAAAATGGCTGTAGTGGTGGAGGGGATCTGTTTGTTGAAGCTCAGTCTAGGAGCCCCTCAGGCCTCCAGCCAGGCACTTAACAGTGGGCAGGAAAGAGGGCACAGGATCAGACATGGTGAAGTAGCTGTGAGAGACTGTAGGATTAAACAGTCAATTAGGGAAGTAATCCAGTGCAGGTAAGTTGCAGGATGAAGCAGTGGGAAACACCCATCCCTGGGAGGGGGACAGTGGCAGCACAGGAGGCGGCAGCAGCAGCACCGGTGATAACAGCCATCCAAGTCAGCCACCCTCGGCATGTTTCAGTTGAAGCTGGGGGGTGGCCTGCTGAGGCAGCTGGGGCAGGTGAGGTGCCCTTAGGTGCCAACACTGGAGGGGGAGGGCTGCGGGCAGTGCAGGCCTCTTCCCTGGGCTTTCCAACAACCATAGCTTGGTAGTGGGCTTGGCAGCAGTCCAGAATAGAAGTTCAGTGTTGGGCTGTGGAGCTAGGGTGTGGTGTAGTGCAGTGGGGATGTGGTACCCCCCCAGGGCGGCAGCATTCAGCATGCATCAGAGAACGGCATGGGGGGGCAGGTGGCAACAGCAGTAGCAGCAGGAGTAGGAGCAGCAGCCTGGGACAGGGAGGGATGTAGCTAATGTCCCCCCAGAAGCTCCTCTTTATTTCTATCCTCTATTAGCACCGGAAGCTACTATTTTTATTTTCTGGAGATCATGGGTCTTAAGGCCTACGTAGTTACATAATAGCCCCCACTACTGTTTGAAAGATAAATAAAATATAAAAAATTAGTTGTATGTATTTATTTTTGTGGGACAACTAAGGAAGAAAAGAATAAGAGCAATGTGGTGGTTATAGGTTCAAAACATGAAAAGAAGTTCACTGGAGAAGGATACCAAGCAGAGCATCTGAGGAGCTGGTGGATCCCGCCCACTGGTGCTCTGTCTGGAAATGAGAATGGGCAAGGGAGAGGAAAGCATCCCTCCAGTCTCCAGGCACCTTCCCTGCCAAAGCCTCCTTTCTGGGCGAGTACAGGGCCCACTTGGTCAGGGCCAGGAGGAGGTTGAGCAGGAGGTCCCAGGACTTGATGGAGCTGTGGATGGGATGACTAAGGACAAAAAGGTGGCAGTGAAATTCAACTGGAACCTCAAGAAGAGGTTCTGTTGGTGGAGGTGCTGCAGCCTGGTGAACTTGAGGGTCGTGCGCCAGGGTCTCCCTCGGCCTCCAGAAGGGGCAGGAGTCCATGAAGCTCACCACCTACACACCAGTTGTGATGGTTCCATGGAGGAGGTGCCAGCTGAGATCCCCAGGGGCTCATGGGATGAGGGTGGAATACAGACTCAGCCACTGGGGTGCCCCAGACATGACCTAGTCTTGCTACTTGGTGTCTGGGTGGGACACAAGGGCAACATGATTGACAGTATGGTACATGAGCATGTAGAGGTGGTGGTGATGGACAGTGGAAAAGTGGACCGGTCTGGTGTCCTCTAGCCAGATCAGGTGGTGGAGCAGGGAGCGCCGTGAAGCTAGGCAAGGCACTGGCCCCATGACAGACTCTAGTGGGCTAGAGAACATGGGGCAGGGTGAGGGCCACCACCATGCAGGACCTGAATAAGAGAGGTGAGGGCATCAGGAGGTAAGGCAGATTTCACCTCCCAGACCAGATGGAAGTTTGCATGTGTCATGGGTAGACCCATGCACCAGGCCAGTGCAGTGGGGTTCTCCTACTCCCACCCATCATAGTCCAGGAGATCTCCAATACAGGTGACACCAGCTGGGATCAACCTCTGTCACAAACAGGGCACCTCTGCCATCAGCACCTCCAGCTGGAGGTTCCAGAGGAGGGGATTGACAAGCAGGTTTGCACCCTTGGCAAATCTTGAGGGGGACCTGGAGGTAGAGAACACCCTCCAGGCCCAGAGGAGGTCCTGGTAGAAATATGGCAGCCCTCATGGGTCCTTCAGGGAGAATCCCCACAGGCTGAGGAGCTCCCAGTCATTTCAGAGCCCCCAGGAGTGGTGGAGGAAAGTGTGCCCCAGGTGGCCCCATGCTGCATGGCTACTGACACCGTATAGCAGTCGCTGCAGTGCCTAAAGGCAGAATGGCAAGACCTGGCTGTGTAGGCGAACGAGACCCTGGCTGCCCTCCCACAAGGGGAAGCTCAGGATCTCTACACTGATCCAGTGCCATCTGAGCCAGAAAAACTCCAGCGCCCATCTCTGGACCTCAGAGGGCACAGGCAGGGTGTGTAAGCAGTGCCAGAGCATGGACAGGACCATCTGGTTGAGCACCAGCATTCTCCCATGCAGGGAGAAACATCTAAGGAGCACTGCCCATGCCCAGAGCCGCTCCACCACCCTTGCCTACAGCTGGTGCCAGTTCTCCAGTGAAGAAGGGTCTGTGGGGGATATGTACAGCCCCACGTAGAACATCAAGCCTGTGCTCCAGTGGGTTCCATGGAGTGCAGGTGGAAGTAAGCCCACCTGCCATCCATCACCCACCACCAGGCCAAAGCTCTTGAACCAGTTTACCTGGGCAGAAGAGGCCTCGAAGTACAATGCCTGGCAGGCCTCCACCTGTGCCACCTGGGATTAAGGATAACAAAATGTCCATTTTCAAGTATATAGGTAGCAAGAAGAAGTCTCAGGGTAACATTGGACCCCTACGAGGTAGGGCAGGGCAGTTGGTGATGGATGCATGAGAGAAAGCAGAACTCTTCAACAAGTTCTTTGCTTCCATGTTCCTGCCCACTGACAATGGGGTGCTCAGGTGACAGCACAGAGAGGCTCAGGAAGGATGCGGTTCCCCCGACTGTTAGTTCAGACCTAGTTAAGGATTGCCTGGAGGGCTTAAATGTGTCCAAGTCAGCGGGCCTGGATGACCTTCATCCGCGGGTGCTGAGGGAATTGGCTGATGTCATTGCAGAGTCCTTGGCATGGCTGTTCAAGGAGTCCTGGTGCTCAGGCCAAGTCCCTGAGGATTGGAAAAGGGCCAACGTGGTCCCTATTTTCAAGAAGGGGAGGAAGGAAGAGCCTGGCAACTACAAGCCAGTCAGCCTCACTTCTATCCTGGGGAAGGTCTATGAAAAAATTATCAAGGGACACATAATAATGTGTACCTCTCACATAAAGGTTGAGGGGTAACCAGCATGGGTTCGTGCCAGGCCGATCCTGCCTGACTAACCTGGTCTCTTTCTATGACCAGGTATCAAAGAGCTTAGATGTGAAGGAGGAAGCCAATGTCATCCTCTTGGACTTCCAGAAGGCCTATGACACAGTGTCCCACCCAATTCTATGGGCAAGCTGAGGGACTGTGGCATTGACGAATGCACGGTCACATGGGTGGCAAACTGGCTCCAGGGGCAAACCCAGAGGGTGGTGGTGGACAG
>NW_017728922.1:14917696-14927363 GCF_001723895.1 Crocodylus porosus
TTATCAGGGGCCAGCAGCAGGGACTCGGGGAAAGTCTGTACACCAGGGCCCCCTTGGGGTCACCAGGAACAATGGCCACAAGCTGAGGGAGGAGAGGTTTAGGTTAGCTATTAGGAAGAACTACTTCACGGTAAGGGTGGCCAGAGCCTGGAAATAGGCTTCCCAGAGAGGTGGTGCTCTTGTCTTCCCCACAGATCTTCAAGAGGAGACTGGATAGGCATCTGGCTGGGGTCTTATGACCCCTGCCACCCCCAGTGCTTCTTCCTGCCCATGGCAGAGGGTTGGACTAGATGATGTGTCTAGGTTCCTTCTGACTTATTGATTCTATGATTCTATGTGCCAGGTTGCCTGATTCCTGGACCATGACAAGTACCTTGTCAGCATATGCCAACAGAACCAGATGAACTGACTGCTCCCAGAGCATCAACCCTGCTGCCTGCTTCTGCAAGAGAATAAGGAAGGGCTCCAGGACCAAGACATACAGCTGGCCTGACAGTGGGCAGCCTTGATGCACCCCTTTCCTGAACAAGATGGGCTCCATCAGGCTCCAGTTGAGATTGACCAAACATTCTGCAGAGGCATACAGCACCTGGAGAGCACACACGAAGCAGGGTCCAAAGTCAAAGGCCCGCAGCGTGCCTGTGATCTACTCTGTCAGATGTCTTTTTCTGGTCCAAGGATGGGAAGGCAAAAGATAGGCCCTCCCAGCATGCTAGCTCCAGGAGGTCCCAAACCAGGTACAGGTTGTTGAAGATGGAACATCTGGGCATTGTGTACATCTGGTCAGGATAGATCAAATCCATCAGTACAACCACAGGAACAGTGATATGGCCCTCACTACCACCTTGTAGTCCATGCAGAGGAGGGACATGGGACACCACTTGCTGAGATCATGAGGATCCCCCTTCTTTGGCAGAAGGTTCATCATGGCCCTGCAGCACAACAGGGGGAGTCCCCCACTTTTCTCAGATTCAACCCAGACCACAGCAAAGTCTGGGCTGAGGGCATCCCAGAAGGCCCAGTAGAACTTTGTGGTCAGTCCATCAATGCCCAGTGCCTTGTTGCCAGGCATTAGGTGGAGCATGGCCAAAAACTCAGCCAGAGTGAGAGGAGCTTCCAGCCAGTCCCAGTTCCCCATGCTGACCTACAAGTGTGCCTCCCACAGGGTCTGACAGGCTTTGGTGTCAGATGGATCCAGGGGGAAGAGGTCTTCATAGAAGGCCTGCATGCACTGGCACATCTCACCTGGATCCATGAGGGTGGTGCCATCACCCATCAGAAGGCAGGTGATGTACTTCTTGGACCCCTACATCCTGTCTATGGCATAGAAACTGGAGCTGCAGTCCATCTCCTGAAGGAGCTGGACATGCAAGTGCTGGGTGCAGTGGTTATCCAGAGCACAAAGCTTTTCCCACCTCTCCCTATACTCTCCGCAGAGGTTGTTGGGTCAGTGGCCAGGCACCTTTCCAGCTCTACCACTTCCTTCTCGAGCTGCTCCTGGACTACCTCCCTCTGATGGCATGCCCCCAAGTGTAGCTGCTGCAAAATCTGGATGTGCACCTTTCCCACATCCCACCATCCCCTAGCTGAGGGCAAAGCTGCCCATTGCTCCTACCAGGCCAGCCAGAACTCCCAGAAGTCTTCCCTGAAGTCCAAATCCCCCAGCAGACTCCAACATAGTGTGGCCTTGGCCCAGATAAGGTGGTGATCGCTGAAAGGGTCAGCTGTATGCCAGAGGAGTGGGCCTGGGCAAAGTGCAGCAAAGAGATATATACCTGGTCCAACTGTGAGTGCCATAGCTGCTCCCCCTGCAACCTCACATAGGTGAAGACAGGGGGGTCAGTAGGATGACAGGCATGCCAGACATCCACCAGGTAGTAGTTCATCAGGATCTCCCTGAGGATGCCCATGGCAGCCTGGTTCTGCTCCCTGCCTAACTGGTCTTGTGCATCTAGAGTGATGTTAAAGTCCCCACCAAAGGCACTTGCAAGGGTTGAGGGTGCCAATCTATCTGGCCTCCCAGTGGGAGAAATCTGCGAACTCCAGGTCCCTTTCAGGGGTGTACACATTCAGAAGGTTCAGGACCAGCCCCTGAACCTGGATCTGGAGGTGCAGCAGGCAGCCTGGCACCACCTCAACATCCTGGAGAAACTCCAGCTCCAGGCCTGGAGACAACAGGGTGCCCACCCTGCATGAGGTGGCTGAGACATGACTAAAAAAGGCCATACCTCCCCACTCAATCCACCAATTTGGATCATTGGCTGGAGTCATCAGGGTCTGGAACACTGAACCATGAGATACCCACAAGATCAGCCCAGATAAGTTTCAAAGAACCTATTAGACAGCAGTATAAGGGGGTTCCAGGGGCAGCCACCAGGGGAATTAAGTGTATATATACAAATGCCAAGAGCATGGGCAACAAGCAGGAGGATCTAGAACTCTTGCTTGAGAGCAATAACTTTGACCTAGTGGGACTAATTGAAACCTGGTAGGACGCTACTCATGACTGGGTGGTAGGAATAGAGGGCTATAGGTTGTATAGAAGAGATAGAGGAGGGGAAAAAAGGAAGGGGGTGTTGTTCTCTCTGTCAAAGAACAGTACACATCTTCCCTAATCAAACTGGGATCAGAGGATGGACAAGTTGAGACTCTGTGGGTTAGGATCCAAGGGAGTTGGGGGGAAAGGGACCTAGATGGAGGGGTCTACTACAGGCCTCCACACCAGGAGGATGAAGTAGATGAGGAATTTTCCAGGCAGTTCTCAGAGGCTGGGTGGTCTAGAGACATGGTAGTCATGGGGGACCTTAACTACCCAGACATATGCTGGGAGGAACAGCCAGCTAGATCTAACCACTTACACAGGTTCTTAACCTGTATTCAGGACCTCCACCTAAAACAGGAGGTAAGGAGTCCCACCAGCAGTAATACCTTGCTTGACCTGTTGTTGACCACAGGGGATGACCTGGTGGGGGACCTGCAGATTCAAGGCAACTTAGGGGACAGCGATCACCAAATGATAAAATTCACAATCCAGAGAAGGGTGGGCACTATACTTAGCAGGGCACGGGTGTTAAACTTTAAAAAGCCTGACTTTAATAAACTCAGGGGATTGGTTAGCAGGGCACTAGGAACTAGGAGCTTATATGCTTTGCAGGTCCAGGTCATTCCTCAAGGATACCATTCTTTGGGCTTAGAGTGAGTCAATCCCATGGCAGAGAAAAGCAGGGAAAGAGGCCAGGAAGCCCCTTTGATTAAGCAGGGTCATCCAGGATACCTTAAGAGTTAAAAAAGAAGCATACAGGAAGTGGAAGCAGGGGATAGCTAGCAAGGAGGAGTGCACTTCCTTGGCCCACACCTGCAGGGAGTCAGGAAGGCCAAGGCAGCTCTAGAACTCAAGCTAGCAGCAGGGATTAAGGACAATAAAAATTCCTTTTTTAGGTATGTTGGGAGCAAAAAGAAGGTGCAGGGTAGCACAGAACCCCTATAGGACAGGCAGGGGGGCTTAGTGATGGATAGCAGGGGCTAGGCAGAGCTTCTGAATGAGTTTTTTGCCTCTGTCTTCTTAAATAGGAATCTAGATGAACACTCAATATGCATCATGGACACCAAAATGGGGAACATCAGCTGACCAACACTCAGTGCCATCACAGTAAAAGGGCACTTGGAGGGACTGGACATGTCCAAATAACCTGGAGCAGAGCATGGGTAATGAAGGAATTAGTGATTGTCATAGCTGAACCACTTGTAAGGATATATGAGTACTCATGGTGCTTGGGTCTGGTCCCTGAGGATTGGAAGAGGGCCAATGTCATCCTGATCTTTAAGAAGGGGAGAAAGGAGGATCCAGGGAAACTATAGACCAGTTCACCTTACCTCTATCCCTGAGAAAATCCTTGAAAAAATTATCAAGGACCACATCTTTGGGAGCCTGCTGGCTAATGTGATGTGGAGGGGTAAGCAACATGGGTTTATAGCAGGCAGGTCCTACCTGACCGACCTAGTTTCCTTTTATGACAAGGCCACCAAATGCTTAGATGGAAGAGTCAAGGTGGATGTTATCTGACTGGATGTCAAGAAGGCCTTTGACACAGTATCCCATACCATCCTTATAAATAAACTGAGGAGATTTGCCTTGGATGATTATACAGTAGGCTGGGTAGCAAACTGGCTCAAAGATCACACTCAGAGAGTGGTGATGGATGGCTCAGTGTCAACCTGGAAAGATGTGTGCAGTGGAGTCCCTCAGGGCTCAGTTCTGGGTGCTGTTCAATATCTTAATCAGTGATCTGGATGAAGAGGTGGGAAGCACCCTGTCTATATTTATGGATGACACAAAAATATGGGGTAAATCTAACACCCTGGAGAGGAGGAACCAGATCCAGGCTGACCTAGACAGGTTGGGGAAGAGGGCAGAGAGCAACAGGATACAATTCAATAAGAACAAGTGCAAGGTGCTGCACCTAGCAAGAAGGAACTGCCATCATACCTACAGGCTGGGGGGGAACCTTCTCAGCACAACTGAGACAGAAAGAGATCTTGGAGTCACTGTTGACTCCAGGATGAATATGAGTCACCAATGTGAAGAAGTAGTCAGCAAAGCCAATCGCACCTTGTTGTGCAGCCATAGGTTTTTCACAAACAGGTCCAGGGAGGTGATTCTCCCTCTCTACATGGCCCTGGTCAGGCCACAGCTGGAGTACTGCATCCAGTTCTGGATGCCACAGTTCAAGCAGGATTCAGACAACCTTGAGAGAGTCCAAAGAATAGCCATTCGTGTGATTAGAGGCCCGCAGGGAAGGGCCTACAAGGAAAGGCTAAGGGACCTTACCCTCTTCAGCCTCTCCAAGACAAGTCTGAGAGGGGACCTTGTGGCGGTATAATTCATAAGGGGAGAGCAACATGAAGTAGGTGATGATCTGTTTATCAGGACACCCCCTGGAACAACAAGGAACAATGGGCATAAGAAACCAGAGAGTAGGTTTAGACTGGACATTAGAAAAAAGTTCTTCATGGTCAGGATCTGGAATGGACTTCCAAGGGAGGTGGTGCTTACCCCGTTCTTGCAGGTCTTCAAGAGGAGACTGGACAGGCACCTGGCTGGGATCACATGATCCCAGGTTTGGTGACTCTTTGTTTGCCTGCCAGGGGGAGGGGGTCAGACTAGATGGCCCACTGAGGTCCCTTCCAACCCTAGAATCTATGAATCTTGAATGACCTCACGGCTGTGGGGGGAGTGGAGTAGATGGTTCAGCAGAGGCCTCGCACATTTCAATGTCTGGTGTGGGGCCTACTGGTTCATGATGCATCCTCCCATATGCACAGGGGGCATCTATGAAACTGCAGGCCTGCTTATAGATCCAGGCATTGTAGCTTTTCGGCCCCTTGCCTTCCCCCACCAGCACCCTCACGGTGATGAGGACACTGTCAAAATCTCCCCAGCCATCCAAGGCTAGCTGTACCTTGTTGGTGGACCAGCGGGTGTAGTAACAGTCAAGAAATGCAAGTAGCTCATCCCTAGAGACCACTGGGACTGGGAAGCCCACAGGCTCCATGGAGCCTGCTGGTTCTCAGGTGTCCATCTTCTGGTCCTGGTGCTCATAGGGCTCCTTACACACCGTCTAAACCCCCCAGTCTGCTCAGGCTCCAGACTCTGGTTGGGATTGGGAGAGCTCTGCAGCCCTCTGAAACAGGGGTGGGGGTGGGGGTGGAGCTCCTTCACAAAGGGTGGGGTAGAGCTGAAGCCCCAGGGGATCTGTTCAGGGTCCCCAATGAGATCAGCCCCTTGGTTTTGGGGACCCCACCATGACCCTCTCTGGTGCAGGACTATGGGGCAGGCTGGAGGTGAGGTTTTCCTGGGAGGGGGAATGAAGAGACCCACCAGGCACCAGAGTGGCTCTGGCATCTGCCTCAGGGTACTGAAAAAAGGGACCTCCTACCTCAGGACTCACCGGAGTGAGTCCCAGAGTCTCTGCATCCCCCAGATCAGAGGGAGGAGGCTCTGATGCTAGGCATTTGGGTAGGCCTCAGCCTCAGTGCCTGTTATTTCAGGGGGTAGTCCTTGGTCAGTGGAATGACTATCCAGAAGCCCCAAAACCGCCTCCATGGAGATAAACCATTTGATCTTTCTGGGGGATGGGGTGTCAAGCACAGCTGGGGAAGCCCCTGGCGGCTTGGCTGCTCCTTCCAGCCATGTGGTGGTCTTGGGAGGGGGAGAGGAGTCCTCCACATCAGAGGGCACCAGCTATGTCTGGGCCTTCCTTTTGCCTTTACACCCAGAGGGGACCTGCACCCACTCAGCCATGGGGTGGTCCTCAGGTGGACAGGCTCCAGCAAGAGAAGGTGAGGGTTGGTGGGGTGGAGCAGCCACAATACAGGTATGACTGGGGGCAGGGGAGACCTGCTCCCTCTCTCCCCCTGGTTACTGCTGCCCTCCCTGAGACTCCGCTAAACTTGGTTGGGGGGCAGGGTCCCTTGATCTCACAGCAGGGACTCACAGTTGTGGCTGGGGTGCCAGGGGAGTCTGAGGGGGATGAAGCACCAGTGGTAGGGGCACCCCTATTTCCAGTAGGACCCCCAGATGCCCCCCCACCTGGCCCATGGAGCACTCATAATGCAAATGCCCTGGGGCATGGCACCAGAAGCACCTCAGGTGCCCCATTGTATAGAAAATCCTCACCAGGGCCCCCTGATAAGGAATTACTAGGCACCCCTCAGCCTTCAGCCCTGCTCCTGCTGCCAGCTGGATCATAACCTGGTGACAGAAAGAGTGCACATGGTGGAGGCCAGAGTCTCAGCACCCCCGTGAGAGGACCACCACCGGGGAGACAATTCTCCACAGGGTTTGGAGCTGGGGGAGCAGGGCCCATTTGGGGATATAGCTGGGTTAGCCAGGGCCTGCACCTGGGACAGCACTGCATTGCTGCAGAGGTCCTGAGACTCCCCTTGCGAGAAGGTTGCCAGGGCCTGTTTCACCTGCATACCCTGGTCACCAGCTCTTCTAGAGGCTCAAGGGGGACATACTCACCCTCCACCATGATACCCCTCTCCACTGCCTTTTGTGCAGTGGCCTCTGAGGCAAGGGAAAAGACCCCCTTGCCATGAAAGCAGGAGGCCGCCATGATCTTGAGAGCCCCCACTACCCAAGCCAGGGCCTGCACCCAGGTCTCAAAGTGCAGGTTCTCCCACTTGGGCAGTTGACACTTCACCCTATGCCTGTGGGTGTGTGCCAGAAAGCGGGCCCTGCTGCCCAAGCTGGAAAGGCTAGTGGTGGAGGGTCCAGGCCCCCATTCTTTGGGTCTCCCTGAAGCTTCTTGTGCATAGCTGTGGTTCCCCCCTGCCCAGGGGGTCACGTTGGCAGGGCTGGGGCTAGGGACATGGACAGGCTGAGTGGGCATGCTGGCTTGTGTAGTAGACCTCGTCCCCTCAGGTACTGGTGATCTAGGCTTGAGGGCAGGGTCCTTGCCCACCCCACCCCTAGCTGTCAAGGAAACTGAAGAGAAGCCCTTCCCATTGCCTTTGCCTTCAGTCCCCAATGATGGGAGAGGGGGTTGGGAACCCCTCCAGGGGGGCCCTGGCCAGGGGAGACCCCCCAGCCCTTTAGGCTTCCTACCAGAATCCACCTCCCCTTCAGCAGAGGTTGAAGGCTTCTCCACCCACCAGAGGAGGTTGGTTGGACTTTGTTGATTGGGTGGAAGCTGCAGGGGTATACATCCCCTTGGTGCCTTGGCTGGGATCCACCCCCATAGTGAGGAATGCAGAAAACCCTGTGGGGGCATCTGCCCCCCCAAGAAGGTTCCTCCCCTGCCATTGTTTCACACGAGGGCAGGGAAGACAATATAGAAAAACAGAGGGCAGGGGGATGAAGCTCACTGAGTTACAGCCCCACAGGAAAAAAAACCAAACCAAACCAGGAGGCCTATGCTTTGAGAATGGGGGGGAGGGGACACACACACACACACACACACAGGCTGGGGAAACTCACGCTGACTTACTCAGCCACATAACGAACACCAGGTCTGTGGGAGTGGACCACAGGACTTACTTCACAAGGGCAAATACACACAGGGAAGGCTGCTGAGGCAGATGTAAAAGATGGCTGGGGTGGTAGAGTGGCTTTCTTTGTAAATTATCTGTTCAGAAGTCCCTCAGGCCTCCAGCCAGGTGCTCAGCAGCAGAGCAGTAGGCAGGAAGAAAAATCAGGGTCATGTGCAATGAGGTAGCTGTGGGGGAGGGCAGGGGCAGTCAGTAAATTAGGAAGTAATCCAGTGCAGGTGTGGTGTCAGGTGGTGCAGCAGGGAATCTCCCTCTCCTGAGAAGGGCAGCAGCAGCAGTAATAGTAGTAGTGATGGTAGGATAGGAGACATCTAGTTCAGCCACTTGGGGTGTGCTTCTGGTGACAGTGGAGGTGAAGGTGGGAGTGACCTGCCAAGGCAGCTGGGGCAGGTAAGGTACCTTTAGGCTCTGGCAGTGATGGTGGGGGAGGGGCAAAAACGCAGCACAGGCTCCCTCCCCAGGCTGTCTGCAGCCTGTGGCTTGGTGGTGGGCTGGGCAGCAGGGTGGAACAAGGGTGCAGAAGCTGAGGTGTGGTGCTAGGGTGCAGTGCAGTGCAGTGCAGTGGGCACCTCCCTGAGTGGGGGAACAGCATGCAACAGAGGACCCCCTTCTTGGGCAGGGGCAGCAACAGTCCAAGGCAGGAAGGGGTGCAGCCAACTCACTCCCAAAAGCTCTGAGATCAAGGTAGCATCTAGCAATAGCCAGACGCAGGAAAGGGCCTGGCCATCATCTCCCCAGAAGCTCCTGAGACCAAGCTTGCACCTGTTGCCCTGTGGGGTCAGGCCAATGCTCTGGATCTCAATATCATGCTGTTAGACGGGAGGGCATGGTGTACAATTGCACATGCACACACTCAAAATCAATTAGGCATGTACACACACACTAAGTGCTTACACCCACACACTATGAACTCAGGCACACACACACATTGGGACCTAGGAGCACCGGGGAGAGGAAGGAAACAGGCACACGTGTGTCTTACACACACGTATGCCCCCTTACCGGACCCGGAGGAGAGGCGAGCAGAGCAGCAGCGGGGGCAGCAGCAGCTGATCCCCTTAAGGTAAGTGGGGTGGAGGGACTGACGCAGCTGAGCCGGATCTGAAGGGGAAACCCCCTGGGTCCCTCTTAGCTGATCCGGTAGGGAGCCGTGCGAACAGAGCGCGCAAACGGGCAAGCTCTCTAAGAGTGTGCCGGCATTTGTGTTGGCGTTAGTGCCGGAGGACGAGCAGGAAGGGCCCGGAGGCTGATTCCTGCTAGCGCGGGGCAGAGGCACTGCATCCAGCTAGTAACAGGCAGCAACTCCTATGATGGTCTAGACACGGAGTGCTAACAGGGCCCCTGCCCAAGGGTTGCGACCTTCCCGGGGTTTGTCTGAGGCCTTCACCCAGACAGAGGCCACGGGGAGGCTGGCGTCCCCCAACCCCCTGGCCTGTAGGAGCTGCCCAGCAGGACCTGGGGGGGCAGGGACTGGGGACCCCCACACCTGTCCTGCAGGCGCCCACCTTAGGGCCCTGGAGGCACAGGTGAGGGAGCTCCAGGAGGAGGTTAGCAGGAGGAGGGGAATCTGAGAGGCAGAGGAGGAAATTGACAGGTATTTTCTTTCCCTGCAGGG
>NW_017728922.1:14929753-14931469 GCF_001723895.1 Crocodylus porosus
GAATTCTTGGGTAAGCTCACAGAGGTAGTGAAGGCTAAGGATGTGGTAGTCATGGGGGACCTGAACTTCCCAGACATCTGCTGGGAGGAGCAGTCAGCCAGGTCTGACCGCTCACGTAAGTTCTTAGACAGAGTGCGGGACCTCCATCTAACCCAGGAGGTGCACAGCCCCACGAGGGGAGACGCCTTGTTGGACCTAGTGCTGGCCACGGGTGATGACCTGGTGAGGGGGCTATGGGTACAGAGGCAGAAAAGGATCAAACTCTCTTAAAGATTACTCTTCTATTAAAATGCCTGTTATTTCTTTTTTGTTGCAATTATATATTAATTTTTAGAACTTTTCTGCAGTGCAATAAAAAGACCCAAAGCATTTTATATGTAATAAGATCAACTCTAGAGACAGATGGTATTCAGATATAATGAAAACAATAAGGGGTGTAATATCTTACTGAGCTAGTGTTGTCAGTACAATACCAGTATGGGCACTTCCACTTAAATGTGCTTTTATGTTGGTATGGTTTATTTTTCTTTTCATATAGTAATAGCTATACCTGTGTAAGCATTTTATACTGATATCATTTCATTCACATTAAAGGAGTTATATTCTTTAATTAAAGATGCCTGACAACTGGCTCCTAAACAGGTCCTATAGGCCTAGTTCACGTATGGTCACTGCCCTAGAAGCAGGTAAAAGAATGACCTACAACTGTCCTTGAATCTCATCTGAGGAAATGCAATAATAACTTTAGTGCTTGTGTCTCACAGATACTGAATCAACCCCAGTGGCACCACGAGGTATGACAAGGCATTGATCAGTTAGGCAAGTTTGCTCAAAATGGAGTCAGATAGATAAGAGAGACAAATGAAAAGAGTTGAGAGTTAACATTACCAGGATCTGTTTCTTTCTCCTGGAACTATTTGCCATGTCTGCTGTTGAACATGCAAATTTCAGATCAGCCTCCTCAGTCACCTACCAATTCACTAATGACTTCTCTATTTACTGGAAGACGGTTGCCCCCATATCAAAGGATAGAGGGAAGAGAGGGGAGGAGGAGGAAACCCTGGAGAAACACGAGTGTGAGGTGCGTACCTCCAGCACAGGGAGAAGATGAGCCAGTAGGGAAAACAAGCCACTAAGCTTTCTAATCACCTGTTCCTTCCAGATTGCAGGAAGGAGCACCAGAGTGAATATTTCTGACCCTAGAGAGAGGCTGAGGAGAGGAGAGTGGCCACAGCCACTGGAGACAAAAGCCAGAAGTTGGTCTAGTTGCCCATCTCCAGGGACAGGACACTTGCCCTTCAAGCTGTTGCCCAGTAACACATACAAGAGTAGTAAAGTTTCTTTACAAAAGAATGCAGAGAAAGCAAAGAGAGGCCAAGCCACGTGCTTTGGATAATTAGACTTGCTGGCTGGGGAGCGTACCGGGATAGTAGGGCCAGTGAAGAGGTAGCTGGGGAGATGCAGGAAGTGAAAGTAGTCATTCTCCCTTTTGAAGTCCAGTTTTTTTTCTTTGAAGATTTTCACTGTAATTGTTTTGGTTTTTGGACTGTGTCATGCAGGCCAGGGAAATTGGCACTTTCAGCAGGAATGTAGCTGAGGTAGAAACCCTTCCCTGAGAGAGCTCATCACTCCTTGCACAAGGGTCTGAGTCCAGGGTTGACTCCAAGACATAAGGACTGCAGGTTAATAGTTCACAAAACTAAAAAAAAAGTGTGT
>NW_017728922.1:14931569-14933827 GCF_001723895.1 Crocodylus porosus
AGGGGGGGAGAGATGATTGTGAACTGAGTGTTTAACACAACATGGGAGGAATTTGATTTAAGTTGGTCCTGGACCTGGACTAGCTTTTTTTTAGAAACCCTTGGTAGATGAAGAATGGCCCAAGCAAAAAGGGCAAATTGATTTGGAATTCCCATTTTGGGGGCCTTGGAGGGACAGATTTAAATTGATTAGTTAGTACCTGAGGGAAAGATTGATTTAGGTTCCTCTTGGTGTTGACTCCAACCTGAACTGAGGGAAATTAAGAGACTCAGAGACTGTGGAGAGATCCACATACGCTGTTAGCTACCCAAGGTGCAGAACATCACCTTTGCATAAGACATGGTATGAGTGGGGTGAAAGGGTAGGAGAATCCCCAGGAAGAAGACCTATCCTGGTGAGAAGAGGAGGTTTTCACTTGGCCTGCATCCACCTCCTGAAAAGTAACAGGAAACATCAAGGCATGGCAGCTGAGAGATGGGCACCCAAGCTGAGTGGCAGCTAAACCTTCCAGATCTTTACACAGCTCGCTCTACCAAGGTGCCAGGCCACCCGGGACTGTGGCCATATAGCATTTATACTCAGCAAGAGATTGCCAATGATGAACAATGATATCCTTCAACTATTATGGCATTACTAAAATGTCATAGGCAAACTTAAGAAAGCCAAAATAATGATAACAAGAGGTTAGTCATCAATCTCTCTCTAAAAACAGCCATTCCAAAAGAAGGCTTGTGGTGAGTAAATATTGGAAATAAATTTCAGTTAATAACCATTTGACAAAATAAATGGATTTGCTTGAGCCATAGCCCATTGTATTCCCTTCCTGTCAGCATTTCCCCAGTGTAGTTCACAAATGAAAAGATATGCAGGTAGGAAATTTAGAAATGATAAACAATATTTACACCAGAACCATTTGGCCCCTCATCCCTTCAGAAAACACCAGTCGATATTTTGACTTGGCTGCCAAACAAACACACCCTTCCTCCCAAAATTCATCTCTGAGGATGGGGTGCATGTCTTACACATGAGAACCAATTTCTGCACAAGAACGGAAGCATAGGGAGTTATAATGAACAATGTGCTTTTTCTCCATGACTTGAGAGAGAGAGAGCACTCTAGGGCATCAGAGTTGGTTTTAACCCTTTCAAAGTTGCTGCTGAATTGGCAGTAGCTTTTGGCTGCTTAGCCAAAAGTTGCTGCCAATTTGGCAGTGGCTGTGAGAGGTTTAAAATTAGCTTCTGCTCGAAACAGCCAGTAAGGTTGAAGGTGACTTAACTGCTCAATGAAATCAGTTTCAGCCATGATTCTGGGGGAAAAAATCATTTTTTCTTTCTCAATTAAGGTGTGCATCTTATGGAGGGAGAAGTGAAAAGGAAGACTACAAGAAAATACAATTCTATTGTCAATTACAAGCAACGTACAGGACCTCAATTTATCAACATTTCCCATCATTTCTTCACATTTACAATTGAAACAGATGCTCACTTGGTGTACTGTAATAAGTAATACATTTGAGAAAAATCATCATCTGCTAGCAAATATTCTACCAGTAGGAAGAAAGGATTAATGCATCAGATAAATAGTTTTAGGAAAAGGGGATCTGGGAAAAAAAGGGGCAAGATGTAATGCATCTTGTCAAACATATGGTTGGCAGTCCACATCTGGCCTGCAAAGCCATGTGATCTGGCCTATGAGGCTCCCAAAGGGGCAAGTAATTTACAGGCAGAATGCAGCAGCATGTTTCAGAAGTAGGAAGCCAGAGATGGCTGCATTAACTGCTGAGAGTGCCATCACATATCCTACTTCCACTGTTGTTTCCAAATCCAGCCTATAAGAAGCCCCACAGTTTAACGTTTTGAGCAGGGGCCAGTGAGACAGTAGAGCTGGATTCTATATCTGATGGCAACGAACTAAGATTATGGTTCCATTGCTCTATTGTGCTCTGCAGACCCATCTTTTCTCTTACATTGAGAGCATACCCAAGCTGTTCTGTACCTCAATGTCCCCACAGGTAACTTGGAACTAAATTTAATAGTATACCTGCAGAGTAAATAAAAACAAGTCCTGCTCCCATTCCTCACACTGAGCACTACTGTATTTTCCACTGATTTCAAAGGCACTCTTTCATAAGCAATGTGCCATTTGCTGTCAGTGTGGCAGTCAGGCCCAATTTCATAGTTTCATAGTTTCTAGGGTCGGAAGGGACCTGAGTAGATCATCTAGTCTGACCCCCTGCCATGGCAGGAAAGATTACTGGG
>NW_017728922.1:14937502-14947500 GCF_001723895.1 Crocodylus porosus
CATCCTTAGACTTCACTACCTCCATGAGCTGACCTAAGAATTCTTTCTGCTCTTAATGCTCTTTCTATAAAATATGTTTTATGGGTGTGTCTACATATGCAATTAATACTACTTGGGTACAGTAATTTACTGCATAGAAAAACAACCCTGAGCAGGCATCTACAGATGCAGCCATTTGGGAACAAATCTGGTCTTTATGGTGTTGCCCTGTGGGATCAGGCCAACCCTCAGGATCTCAATATTGCGCTGTTAGACAGGAGGGTGTAACACAATTGTACATATACAAACACACAAATCAATCAGGTGCATACACACACACACTACCAGCTCAGGCACATACACATCCAAACCAGCCTAGGCACATGCATACCTATTACCAATTCAAGCACATACACTGTACACCACAGAAGTTAGACTCAGATCACTAATTCATATATATCATGCATGCAATGCCATACATACACACACGCACCATTCACACTAGGAACCACATGCACATTCAAAATAACTAGTTTAGATTCATGCACACCTATCACCTATTTAAGCCCATACATGCTACACACACCAAATTTAGACAGAATCAGTTACCAGTTACCAACACCTGCATATTCAATACACATACATAGATTACTAATTCATATACCACACGCACACACAATGATATCTATATATATATGTGTGTGTATTCACTAATTTACCCACATACCACCCACCTAAACATACACACAAGTGAGTTCCTAAATTGGGTATTGTGATTTGTATGTATGTATTTGCTTGGTCTACTTGGGAGACCTGGGGAAAGGTTAAGGTAAGAAAGTAGAAGTGTAGGGAATTAAAGTTACCAGGACCAGGATTAGAACTGATAAACTACAGGGGCCTTGGCTGAAGAACTGAGGCTTGGGGGTAATTTTAGGTTAATTGATCTTAATTGATTAAAAGACAATGCCCAAAGCCTGCAGAACAGGGAAGCATGCTGGCACAGAGTCTGGGACTGGAGCCAGAGCTACAGGGGAGCTGAAAAGGTAGGTAGGGAGAGGGAAAATTGGGACTAATGGAAATTGTGGGTGTTCAAGAGGGGATCTGGATCTGGGGAGCCAGAGGAAGGCTCTGGGAAAGCTAGAGAAGTTGCAGAGAGCAGCTCCAGCTGCTCGAGAAAACTGCAGGACAGCCATGAGGAGCTGGGAAGCTGTGGGGGAGGGGGGGATGACTCTAGAAGGTGCCTGGGAAGACTGAAAACAGCAGAAAATCACAAGAAAACCAGCAGGTGTCAGGGCAGCAAGAAAGCAGAGAAAGGCAGCATAAAGTCACAGGGAAAAGCTCCAGCTTCTGGAGAAAACTGCAGGATGGCTAAGAGGTACAGAAAGTACAGGGGAAGTCTGAAAACAGAGAGACAGACAGCAAAAAAACCACAGGAAAAGCAGCAGGTGGCAGGGAAGCAGGAAAGCAGAGAAAGGTAGCAGCAAGTCACAGGGAAAAGGCAGTAGGAGCAGGGGAGGCTGAGAGGGTGGGGACTAGATCAGAGAGAGATTGAGAGTAAAACATGACCCAACTCAGGGTTGCAATTGATAGTGGTTTTATTGAAGAGGGGAGATGGTGACATAATGTCTTATTGGTTTCCTTGCACCCACATGCACACACATGCAATGGCAGCAGGGGTTAGAGAGGCTTGGTGCAGGGGCTCAAGTCCAGGAGGAGAGAGAGACAAAGAAAGAGAGAGTCCAAATTGTAGGAGGAGGTGTGCAGATCCAGATGGAGAGGGCGTCCCACTGGGTCTGTCTTTACTGCCCCTTTTTATAGGGGCACACCTTGTGTGACCCTAGTGACAAGAGGCAGGCCCAGGCAAGGATCAGCCCCTGGTGTACTAAGCATGTGTGCTCCATGCAGGGATGTGCAGTTTTGGGTGTCTGTAACATTCAGAGTTGCTGGTTCTGCAGGGTCTTTTGTCTTTTAAGTGCTGGGTTCTTGTCTCTGTTCCTGGGTGAGGTCCATGGTTCCTGGATGAATCAATGCAAGGTGATGGCCCAGTCATTACAGGCCTTTCAGTAGAGGCCTGCTACCATTGTATTTCAATCATTCCCAATCACACCTATTCATTGGGGAACCAATTCACATGGGAGCGGTACAATGAATCGTATTGTTGCAACATGGGATGCCCTAGCAGAGGACAGAAGATGGAGGCTTGACATATAAAATGGAAACTTGATATGACTTTGGTTCACTTACAAAGGCCTCAACCATACAATATCCATATGAAACAATAAAGATCAATATGAAAATAATAATAATACAATATCCAACAGTAAAATTAATACACACCTAATAATAATACAATATAAAACAGTGGATATCCAAAACCAAAATCTTGCTACCAAAATTAAAATGTTTATAGCTTATCCTACTTCTTAGCTTACTTATACTTATCTAAAGGGAATAGAGAGGGAGAGAAAAAAAGTCAGAAATGGTTGGGGAAGAGGAGTGAATGCAATAAAAAAAAAGAAATGAAAAACTGGATGTTTTGCTACAATGGCACTAGCCTTCTCTAGGTCTACTGGCCCTGCTTTGCCTCCCTGCAGCATCCAGGGGGAGCTGGGAGCTTTGGCCACAGTTGCCTGGGTGCCAGAGGCACTCTTTAAAAAACATTCCCACATGGTGCTTCCTGGACACCAGCATTTCTAGCCTGAAGTAGTTTGCAGCATGTTAGCACAGCCTTCTACAACTGTCTGCAAAACTACCTATGCCCACTGTGTGATGGCTGCTCCACCTCCAGGCCATGCAGCCATTCTGGGCTTCTCTTTGATGCCCTGATCAGTGTGCTTAGCTGTCATGGCAAATGCTGCCTGGTTTATCTCAACCCTGCCTGCCCCACTGCATTCCACAGCCACATGGCCAGGCTCACCACTACACTTCAGGCCCCCTACCCTTGTGTTGAAGGTAACCAGCTCTTGACCCACCACCTGGACCTCATCAGGGACACTGATGACACACATATGGACAATCTCCTGGGACTCCAGCCCTGCCACCTGTGGGCCTGCTCTTCCAGCCACGACTTGTGGCTTCATGTTGTCCAATGCACCTGGGATGACAAGCCGAATGGGGCATGTGGCTGGGTGGCAGGAAGCTGCCAGGGGACAGGCAGGACCAGGATTGTGGGCTGGAGAGCATGCAGCATGAAGGAAACTGCTAGGGCTTCAACTTCCCTGGTCACCATGGTGGCCTGCTGCTCCTGGACCTCTACAATCCTCCTGAACAGTGTGATGTGCATCTCCTTGAAGATTCCTAAATGCCCAGTCCTCCAGTGCCTTATCCATGTCCTCCACATGCCAGGCCCACAAGTCCACCAGCCATGTCATGGTGGCCATCCAGGTCCAGCAGCCAGGTCCAGTCCTGGGTTCACCAATCCCAGAACAAGAGCATATGGAGGGTCTTGGCTGAGGCTGGTGGTGACCCTGAAGGTACATCCCCTCTAGCAACTGTTGACTTTCTCCTGCATGCAGATGCTAGACCTTCAGAGCTAAGAGAAAGAAGCTGTTTGTGAGAGTTTTCAACATTTCTGAGATAACATGCAGAATACCATAGGTCCCTGGCCTCACCTTGGGGGTCGTGTGTTCACAGGTGCCTGCCGACCATAGTAAGTCAGCTGGGCAGAACCCCATACAGGTGGTTGCTAACTGAGCTCACTCTACAGGGGTAGGTGAGCCACTTGGTGTTTACCACAGGCAGCCTGCCTTTCCTGCCTTCTTCTCAGGTGGGGACACGCCTGGCTTCTAGCAACACCTGCATTGGGTACTCTAGATCCACCCATCCTCTTCACCTGCAGACCAGGAAGTCTCCTCCCATGCTGCTAGGCCCACACTACCCAGGCTTGGAGGCAGAGGGGCTCCCAATCAGTCAACTGGGATGTGGAGCTGGTGGCACCCCTGCCTTCTCCCTAGGGGGCCTCTCCAGAGAGGCAACTCAGGGAAGGCCCTCACCTGCATATGGCCTGTGCCCCAAGCATGCCCTTGGTCAGAGTGTCCCAGGAGTGCCATGATAAGCTGCGTGTTTATACCAAGGGGTGCCTAACCCACTTCACCCTCTTGCTCTTGATCAACATGATGCCCCAGGCATACCTGAGAACCTGGCACAAGACCCTGAGCTTCGATGGTGAAGCAGTGAAGCCTGAACTTCCCTGCAAAGTGCAACACCACCCAGAAGGGTACCTGTGCCTACTCCACACTTCCCTACCAACCCATAGCTGAGGATGACATTGCCACAGGTATTGATGTGTTTCTGTCCTTGGCTGTCTAGCTGAGGTGGCACTGGCTGCTCAGTAGCATATTGCATTACCTCCTGCCTCATTGCATGCTGTGGTGGGAGGGTGGTGAGGAAACTCTGTGAGCCAGTGGGGAGCAGAGGGGAAGGGAGATCATTTCTCCTTGTGTGAGGCTTACCAGATGGGTGTAGCAGGTGTTCTTGGCAGCCTGAATCTGTCCCTGCTAGTGGTGACAAAGTGCAGCTCCCACGGGGGTTCTGGGGTACAGGGGCATAGCACCTGGGTGGCTGGGAAGTTGTCCCATCAGGGAAGGAACTGGAGCTTATCAGGGCAGGTGACATCATCCCTGGCTTGTCCTCCTGGGCAGGGCTGCACACCCAGATCTGGCATAGCAGGTGCTAGCCTGGGCTGCTGGGTGAGGCTGCTGGTGGGGAATGTGCCCCTTCTGCCCAGAGGAGCTCTCCCCCACAGAAGAGTTTTTGCTACCAGGCCACAGCAGAGGCTCAAGCAGTCCATCAGTGCTGGAGAGCACAGCATGGCTCTCTCCAGGGTCCTGGGATGCAAGGATGTGGTCCAGCTGCCATGTAAAGAGGATGGTCCTGTGAGTAGCCCCCAACTGGTGGTTGTGGTTGTTTACATGGACCCACTATGCCCACAAGACTTTGACTTTTATGTAGCAGTGGTGCACTGACCCATTGTGCCCATGTTCCTACATGCTGCCAACCAGGGCCTCATAGATGCGAGTCTTGGAGTGCCCACCCCAGGCAAATAGACTCTGGACCACAGCATTGCCCCACAGTGCCACAAGGTTTGCAGCCTTATCTTGGGACCAGTTGGACTCCCAGGATGCAATGTGTGGTTTCAGGGATGATACCAGTGTGGTTCCCTCAATGGACTTCAGGAGCAGAGCTGCAGCCAATGCTGCTGGACCTAGGAAGGTGTCTGCAGCACAGGGACACCACATGGGATAGGAAGCCAGGTGGTGTGGCTGGCCAGGGGCCAGCAACAGGGTCCATGCAGGCTGCTGCAGCTGTTATGGGGCCACTGCTGTGGGACTCAGTGGCCAGAGGCAAGCAAAAGATGGCATAGGACCCAAGGTCACTGCAGAGTTTTAAAGGCCAGGCTGGATCAGGCAAAGAGCTGCTCCAGTCCCAGGGCTGGAAAGGCTTAGAGCCCCATGACCCTGGGGCAAGCCAAGGGTGGCCTCTTGGTGGGGGGGAGGGGCTCATCAGGAGCAAATTTTCTCTCAGTTGGCATCTACACATGTGCTACTGCACAGTAGGTACTGTGTGGTTAATCTACTACCTGTATTTGCAGGTAGCAAACTAACTGTGCACTAGACTAACTTACTACACAGTAAGCACATGCACATGTAAACACTGACAATTTATTGTGCAGTAACTTAGTCTATTGTGGAGTAAATCATCTCTTGTAGATGTGCCCTAAACAAACAAAACAGAAGAATATGAATGGAGAGAACTAAAGAAGAAAGGCCAAACAGAAATGCTTAGTCTGCAGTAAATCACTTTGCGAGAGCCAGCATGATCCTAGCAGGTGTCAAAGGAGCACAATACCAAGCAGAGCAATTAATGCCTCCGGGCCAGGCTTTCTTCTGGAATCTCGAGTCTGCAGCAGTCCCATGGTGCAGCTTCTACGTGCTCCCAATGGAGAAGCTCCAGCAGGGATTCCATTTATCTGCTTCTGAACCTTCAGAGTCTTTGCTTCTTTTTATTCCTCAGGGAGCAGAGCACACAGGGCCCTCATAAAGTTTAAGTTGGCTACATGTTATGAGCCTCTGTGCTGCATAGAGCAATCACACTTACTATATACATTCCCACACAAGCCTGAGATTTGTGACTGGAGCAGTAGAACTAAGATTTGTTGATTCCAAAAGCATGTTCCTCTGCCACTTGTAATCCGATGGCTGATGTAAGCTGCAACTTCACTGTCTCAGTGGGTCCAGTCACTGCAAGACAATATCCCCTCCTCACCTGAAAAAAGCTGGTTGGTAGGGAATCTCACTAGGAAAGTCATTCCTTCAGAAGTCACCAATTTGTTGAAATTTAGCCATTCCTTGGAAACATACCACTTTTAATAAAACTGCCACTAGGAAGGTTTCTCAAATCCAGCCAATAGCATGAGGATCAAGGCATTCACTTGGGATGTTGAGAACCCATGTCCAAGCCCCCTCCCTGCCTGTTTAGGAAGAGGTTCAAGCTCTGTTTCCAATTTTGGTAGGCAAGTGCCCTAATCACCAGGTCAATCTGAGATTAATTTCTCTCAACCTTCCAGGCAAGGTCTGTTTCACATCATACACAGAATTCAACACAAATTGGGCAAGTGAGAAAGGGAATGAGTGTGTAGCCCATTAGGGCACTTGTGAGAAATTCAAGAACTTAAACCCAAGTTTCCTCATTACATTTCTTAGCCTCTGATCTGTCCTATTGTGTTCTCTTTCTTTCTTCCTTTCTAAATGAAAAATGTCACAGTAAAAGCTGTCCCGATACAAAACTGAAAAGAAAAACAGTCTAGATCTTAAGATTTTTCATTGGATCAGAAAACTATTTTTTACTTCACTGTTATTACAACCCCTGCCTAAAATCATCCCAACCCTACGTCCAGGCAGGCATCAGGAATCAGCACTCAGTATGAGGACCAAGTTGTTTGTAAGGTACAATATTCACAGGTACTGGGTTAGATGCTCTCTACAATCCAGCCACTTGGCACTACTCCAGTGATGCAGAGCTTCCTGAATGTCCACAAAAATCCACGGGTGTCTATAACCGAGTCTGTTGGAATGTTCGAATTAGAATCCTTGAGCATGCCACATCGTCACATATATTAAGCACCCTGCATTTCAAAATGGCTAAAGGAGCACTTTAACTAAAACTCATTGGGTGACTATAGTTGAAGTGCCTCCACAGCCATTTCAAAATGCAGAGCACTTAAAACACATGACAGTAAAGCATTTTAATTAAATTAGAGCAGATCTCTGGTTACAGCTCTAATTATAACACTCCCCACCACACTCACGAGCATTTCTATAGGCACCTTCAGAGTTGCACAGAGCTGGCATAGCTTTGCTCCTATGTTCCTGACCTCTGGCATGGCTTTTATGGTCAGTGGGCAACCAATGGCACTTACACCAACCATTAGGAACATTCAGAGCCAGGAGTGGGCAAAACAAAGCTTGCAGGCCAGATCTGGCATACCAAGTGACTGGATCCAGCTCACAGCTGCCCCTGCAGAACTCTTCATGAGGCCAAGCTCTCTACTCATGTCAGGGCAGCCTGTGCCAAGCTCTCACCAGTGCCCACAGCCAGAGCTGGTCCAAGGACAGTTGGTGCTCCAGGTGAACTGTGTACCTCGGTGCTCCCACCACTCCCAATATAGAGGAAAAAAAGAAGTCTAGAATGAACTGTTACATATACGTATTTTCTATTTGAAATGAACAATAAAACAAAACAAAAAAATATTGATGTTTCACACTTTTCATTAACCCCAACACAATTATAACATCCGGTCAGGGCTGTTATTTAGAATGATATTCTTGTTGTTTTGTTCTGCATATAATTTTGGCGTCCCCCAAATTTTGGCACCCTAGGTGACCACCTAATTTGCTTAATGGTTGGACCAGCCCTGCCCACAGCCCAGCCTCAGCCTGCGCACACAGCTTCTAGATAGTTTTGGTGCAGCTGTAGCCAGGTGCAGATCTGTGCCCTTTCCCTCTAGCAATGGCTCCTGCTTCTGATCTTGCCCCTGCTGCACTGCACTGCTATGGGTGGCCAGCTCCTACCCCAGCACATGGGGCTATACTTTCAAATCCTGGCCATCTTCCTGGGAGCTGGAGCCAAAGCCCCACATGCTGGGGCAGAAGCCACCCACCCACCTGGCATGGCACAGCACACTGGGGCAAGATCAGGAGCTGCTACTGGAAACAGGAGGAGCAGAGAAGCATCTGGCCAGGGCACAAGCACCAGCAGGAATCTGCCCTGGCACAAGCCAGAAGGGCTCAGCCCAAAGTGGAGAGTCAGGAAGGCAACTGAGACTGCACTGCCTGGGTGAGATCTGCTGTATGTGCCCCCTGCCTCTCCCTCCCCTCACACATGGCAGACTTCTAGGATCTAGTGCCCAGGAAGTTCCCCTTTCATACACACCTCCATATCCTTCCCTCTCCCCAGGCATGGACATGTAGGGAGCGGTCCCAGGCCCCAGCCCAGAGCCATCATCACCCTGTGACCCGATCCCATGATTTCAGTCTCACCTGCCTCCCACCCCCTGAACACTGCTCCCTGCCTGCCCATAGCCACATAGGGCTGTGGGGGGCAGATAGGTGGTGGGGTGCTGACCTGGTCAGCAAGAGCTCATCAAAACTTCCCTTTTGGCCCTTGGGCTCAAATAATTGCCCACCCCTGCTCTAAGCTCCATTAGTGTCCAAAACAGCCCTAAGAAGCTTTACCCTCAGAACTCCATTCTTTGACTGCATTGACTATAAGCTCCCAGTATTGCTAAAGGTTTCATCTGTCTTCTCTTCATTGCAACTGAGCTGTTTTTCCTATAACTTGCCTTTGTTTCAGGTGAAACAATTTGGATGAGATTTCAAGTCTTGTAGGTAAAGAGAGAAAAAGATAAAGGGGAAATCTTTTCTATTTGATCTGTTGCAAAGAAGTTGTCTGAACAACTCCTTTAAGGAGTGCAGGAGGATGAAAGGAGCTGGGGCACTCTATGGCTTGCTTGTTTTTTTAACTAAAACTGTAAAAAAATGACATTGAGGAAAGTGTTCGGTTTTTTTTATCTAAGAGAGCAGACAGCTGATCCCATATTTACATCTCATTTAGACTCAATAAATATGCCCGCTGAATCTATTTTCTGTAAACTGTTTTCCTGGGAAATACTTTTTTTGTTATTAAGTGTTATTGCTCAATTTGTGCCCGTTTCAAAACAGCTCTAGTGGCTCTTTGGGATAGATAAAGAGTAGTGATCCATGACTCACTAAGAAGAGTTCTTTTGCTAGCATCTAATGAGTCAGCTTTGTCACAGGTTTAAGGCCCTTCTGAACAGAGCTTGCTTGTAGTGGAGCAGTAACCTGCTAGCATGGGACACACTAGTACAAGCAATTTCATTAGTGCAAGTCATCCACGCTGGAGTTTAGCACTGGTGCAAGTATATCAATAAAGTGACACCAGCGCACATTTCCTTACCTGAGACAAGTCCTTAGCTAGACTGCTATCAGCAACTGGCTTCAAGCCAGGATAAGTATAGCCATGCAACAATTCTTGCACTGGGACAGCAGATCTTCACTGAAGCTTAAACAGTGCAGAAGTAGAGTAGCAAAAACAGTATAGTCAGTTTAGACAGACCTTGAGGGTTTTCTCTGCTCTGCTGAGCCAAAAAAAACTTCACGTGGGCCATCAGATCAAGGAAGGACAGAGCCCTTTTTGATCCTTCTGTCCCTCATGAATTTTTCTAACAGTTTTAGTAACATATGTTACTACTTCCATAGCTCTGTTCATAGAGATTTTCAGTGAAATATGCTGCCTTTTCACTAACAGTGAAGAGATCCTACTGGGAAGTACTAGAGGGTAAGACACTGAAAATTCAACTCAGCATCTGAGTGCATTGGAAAAGAGAATTTCCATCTGTTTTCTATTTTTTCTTCTTAACCCCCCCCCCCCATTTTATTATAAACTGTCAAGTAATTGTAACAGTCACACTGGCATATAACTGGATGCAATACAATGGATAT
>NW_017728922.1:14947910-14953230 GCF_001723895.1 Crocodylus porosus
TCCAAAAAAACAACTCCCACAGATTGTCTACAGAAATTCTCCACTCAAGAGCAAGGCAGCTAAATATTTAGGCATGGATCTACTAACCTGATGCATCTACATGTTCCATTAACATAGAGCCATAAACTGCAAAGCTAATTTCTCCATGATTTATTGCTCCCAGGAGGAAGTTCCTGGTTTTGCAATTTACCACAACACATTGAGTTGAGTTGCAGCAGCCCCAGCTGTCAGGGGGTCTGGTGGGTAAGCCTGCCAGCCCAGGGCTGCTCCAACCCAGCTCAAGGTGCTGTATGCTGTGGAGAGGATGGCTGAGGCACAAGGGTGTTTGAACACAGGGGCACTAAAGCACTCTCATGCCCCAGCAGGCCAGCTCAATGTCCACATGTGCACTGTTGCACATGAAGAAGATTTACAGCAGGGTAGGACTTGTACTGACAAGTCTTACCCTGCTGCAGAGTAAGTTTCATGCACCCTAATACCGGTGCACTTGTAGACGCTGAGATATTTACTGCACAGTTAATTAGTCAACTGTGCAGTTAACCATCTCTGTAGTAAGGTGGGTATCCCCACTATCTGCAGCTAGCCTCTGGGCATGTCACCCACCATACCTTGTTGGAAAACAATAAGTTGATAAATAAGCTGGGAGGCTGCCCATTATTGCACCCTGATATTTGGGGGTGTCTGCAGCTCTACCTCCCCTACACCACGGCCCAAGCCTCGCAGATGGCATCCAGATGTTACCATGACCCCGGCCTACAGCCGGAGCATGTTTAGGCTATGCTGTCAGGCCTCAGTCATATACACATTCATATCTCCTGCCTCTCACTTGGGCCTTGCTTACTGCACCCTCTCTCACAGGGCCTCTTTCTCACATCAACAACTTATGCCGCCTTGCTTCCTCTTGGAACAGGCACCCTTTGGCCATAGGCTTAACTAGTCCATTCCTTGGGTGGCAGACGTACTGTCTGTTGGGCCTCTCCCACGACCCTCACTGGGGTAGTGGCCAGCCAATTACCCAAACAGGTCTAAGCATACTTGGGCCCCTTTCGGGGTAACACTAAGTGTATGTGTATGTACTGGGCCCTCAGCACTCTAGTTCTTCTCCCCTTCACTCAGGGCTTCACTCCCTGGTGGGATCAGGTGGCCATAGCCATGCCCAGACACCACTCTCCCTCCTTGGGTCTTGTATCCCATAGGGCTCAGGCAGCTGCAGCCATGCCTAACTCCACTACCTCCCATGTCATCAGACCCACCAGAAGGTGGGAGCTGGGGTTAAGGTGCCCTGACTTGCTTTCACTGGGATGGTAACTGGCCTAGCATTTCCTGGGGGCTCCCGTGCCACTAAGAGCCCCACCAGGCCACCAAATCCCAGCAAGTGCAGCTTTAGGTCATGCCCAGGACCAGGAGCCTCCTGATCATCCCCTACAGCTCCTCCCTTATCTCCAGATGATACTTGCAGCCAGGCAATGTTGTTGCCTAGCATTCTAGCAGCAAAATGCCCTTTTTATATGGGCAGCCCTGAATCCAAAATGGCTGCCCTAATCTGGCACCTGTCAGCTGCTGGCTTCAGGCCTTTAAGTGGCAGGCACAAACAGTGCCCAATCACAGTCTCATGTAGATGGGCCAACCTGGAAGCATTTTAAATTCTTCACATTTGGCCCCAGCTCCAGAAGTTTGGTATATTAGGGTAATTGCAGGATAGTGTTGGTTCTGGGGGATTGTGACAATTTACACAACATAGCAGACCACTGAACAAGGTATGGAATCTCAACCTGGGGTACTGCAATCCCCAGGAGTAGTACCTATCAGTGTCAGGGGGTCACAATCATCCTGGCCAGAGTATGCAGCCAAAGAGCCAGATTACACTTAAATCAGATAAAGTTCTTGGGGGATGGGGTGAGTCCAGGTACAGAGAAAGTTGTGAACCTATGCAAAAAACCTTATAAAATTTTGCTCTTGACCCCTTGATTACATTATACAGAAACATATTCATGAAGTTTTTCTTTTCCCTATATTCCTGCACATGCAATACAATTGTTGCTGTTCTTGTTATCATTTATGTTAGCATTTATAGAAGTGAGGTAAATTTTCCCTCATGTCTTCCTGGGTGAAAGCACAAAGGAACAGTTCCTTCAGAAAATATAAACTTACATGGAATAAAAGAGTCTTCAGCTGAATCAAATTTCAAAATATTAATTTAAGTGCTGTTATTTGGTGGGGGAGGGGATGCAGCCTATTGTGAAATTCAATTATCAGAAGGAAGCCCATCTGCTCAGGGGAAGGCCAATTATTCTCTTTTTCTGAAGAGTTTATGGTATTGTAATTAAGGAGCTCTGAGAGATAGATGTACATTTTAATTGTCAGGTAAATAAATGAAAGGGAACCAAGCTGCATTTTAATGGTTGAAAGGCTGATGAAATTGGAGGGAAAACATAATTGAGTTATATAATTCAAGAGAAGGTGGAACATGAAAAATCAGGGTTGTATTTAATGGTGACTTTTATGTGTAGCTGGTCATCTTTGCAGAATTACTTGAAGAGATGACAGCTTTTCACAAAAAGGTGAATAAATAAGATAAGGAATGTGCAGTACTGGGTTTCAGATTTTGCAATGATGGGTTAAGAATGGGGCCAATATGCAAATTAATGTCTTATGCAAATAAGCATAATGTACGTTAGGTAGAAGTTTATAAAAGATACTTAGCTGCAAAACATTTTGCATAAGGAATAATCTTTGAGGTTCTGGGTCTCTTTCCAAGCAGGAGATTACATTTTATCAGTTTGGTAGCATTTGGGGTTATTTTTCAATGAATAAGCATAAAAACACATCTTTTCAGTCCTTGTAATGTTTTGATAGATTTCCAACCAAGCAGAGGAAGGGAGATGGGAAAGACTGTTTGCCAGTATCTGCTGTTATAAAACACAAGAAACTTAGCAAGATGTGGACATTATGCCAGAACTTTAGTTCACCTCAAACCAGAGTTTCCATTCATGAGTAGGTCCTGTTTTCCTTTCCAGGACCTGAGGCCAGATCCAGAGCTAGCATAAACTGATATAGTTCCACTGAAGTCAAAGGAGCTATGACCATTTACTCTAGCTGAGAATGTATGCCATGACGCTTATCATCACAAAAGTATAAGTAAAGTATCTAACTGAGAGTTCAAGTTAACTGTGGCTCTTCTTGCTGAAATATATAGACAGTGTAGCAATAAAACCAGAGGCAATTTTGCTCTAAATTCCATATCCGCTATTTAGCTCCATGAGTAAAGCATCCATAAATTGGAAAAAGAGTAGATATCTGCAAAATTGCTATACAGAGTCCAGCGGTACATTATTTTGGGAGTATTGTCACATAGAAAACTTAAAGGAAATATCACTTCTCATTTCTTTTGATTCTGAAGAGTTTCTAGAGTTAATTATTCTAATATAATAAATGGCTTAGTCTTTCTGTCTGTTTGTCCATAACACTCTCAGACCACTCTGGTTACTAAAACAACCAATCAGAGTGCTTTAACAGCATTATGGACAAGTTGTAGTGGAGTGTCACCATGATGGCAGAGACAGAGGGGACAGAGCGGGGGATGGGGCAGGCCAGTGCTGCTGGCCTTACCCTCCCCCCCCTCAACCCTGCTCCTTGGAGTCAGCAGAGTGCCATCATGATGGTAGGAATGAAGGGGATGGGGGGAGAGGGGGAGGCCAAGGCCACTGGCCTTACCCTCCCCCAAGCCCTGCTCCTTGGTCAGTGGATGTGTGCAGGAGTTAGGGTTAGGGTTAGCAAGCCCTGTCTCCCTCCATTTCCCCCACCCCCCATCATTCTTGACAGGCAATTTGCTAATTTTTTATACTCACTTTGACAGGTCCATTTTGTTTTAGCTGTTGGCCACAAGAAAGTCAGCTATAGTTCATTGTCGTCCAATGCCAACAGTTTTTGTGTCATCCAATACTGCTTCAAGAACATGGAGAAGGATGATAAAACCTGCATACTTAAAGTAGGACACAATATTTGCATCTCATAAAACCTTTCAGTATTCAACATCCCTCAAAGTACCCAAAAGGGAATGGAAAAAACTATGTGGAAATCATGAGAAAAATGTGACTATCGGCACAACAAATATGAAGATGCATATGGAGCCATTTTCTTGTGTTATCAAATACAGTGTTATCAAACATATCTTCCCATCAAGATGGAAATCTTTCTAAGAGTTAAACTTTAGCTATACCAAAAATTACTGGGCCCACCACAATAACAATGAGGTGATATTCTACAGTTTTTGTACTGAGACCAGATGCATGTTGTTTTAAAACCCATGAATCCATGAGTTCTTTCCATGGTAATACAAACAGGGCAGACTTTTGGAGGAACAGTTTATGTGGCGGAGCACCAGTGGGGTGTGTGGTGGAGTGCCGGGCTAGCGGTTCTGGCACCGCTTAGGGGAGCCACGGGCTTTGCGGAGCTGTGCAAGCACGCGGCTTGTGGGGCGGGATTGAGGTAGCTTTATAGCCGCCCTCGGGGTTTGCTGAGTTGGCACAAGTAGATGACTTAGAGTAAATTGTTAGTGTCTCTTAATCTATAGGGTGTCCGTTGGTTCTCGAGGTTCCAGAGCCAGCCCTTGCGTTCCAACAGTGGAGCTAGTCCAAAGCTAGGTGTGGCTGCTGGCTCCTTAAGTCTCAGAACTGGTCAACGGCTCATCGATATGGATTGTTAGTAGTAGAAGTTATTACAGAGTAGATATAGAGTAAAACAAAAAGATTTTATTCACTCACCTGGCCTCATCCTCTTACGAGTAAGAGGGGAGGCCAGTTGGAATGAAGCTGCAGTAAGTACAAGTATAGCGGGCGTAGGTATTCTGTCTAAGCTACGATGAGAGGCAGTTGAGAAGTGGAGTTTCCAATGTTTCTTCAGTTACAGTATGCTGGATACTAAGGGGGTCTGTTGGTTCACGAGGTTCCAAGGCCAGCCTCCGCACCTCAACACCGGAACTAATCCAATGCTAGGCGCGACTGCTGGCCCCGTAGTCCCAGAACTGGTCAACAGCTCATGAATGGGATATTCTATAGGGTGTCCGTTGGTTCACAAGGTTCCAGAGCCAGCCCTTGCGTTCCAACAGTGAAATTAGTCCAAAGCTAGGTGTGGCTGCCGACTCCTTAAGTCCCAGAACTGGTCAACGGCTCATGAATGGGATATACAATGCAATAGTGTAACACGGTGAATCGTTGTCAGTTGCCGGATTTTCGAGGCCTTTGTCTTCGCTGGGGTACGCCCAGGCGGGGAGGCTAGGAACTGGTCTGTAGGATGATCAGCCCTACAGAGTTTTCCAGTC
>NW_017728922.1:14953241-14965423 GCF_001723895.1 Crocodylus porosus
AGCTGACTTCCTGCCCTTTGGGCAGGGGGCTGGACTCGATGATCTCCCGAGGTCCCTTCCAGCCCTAATGTCTATGAAATCTATGAATCTTCCCAGAGGAGCTGCTGCTTCAAGAACAGCTCAGAAGTAAGGGTGAATCTATGGGGAAGGAGGAACCCACAACAGTCCTGGGCATGACCTAAAACTTCACCATGCCAGGATAGGGAGGCCTGGTGGTCCTGCCTGTGGCAGGGCAGGGCCACCAAATGCCAGGTTTAAGGACCATCCTGATGGTGGTGCCTAAATGTATGCCCCCACCACCTGGTAGATTACAGTGATAACATCAGAGGGAGTAGTGGAGGCCAGGTAGCCTTGAGAAGTGCCTGAGCCTGAAGGTGTGGAAGATCCCTTGAGCAGAGTAGTTGAGACCCTGAGAGAGGGGGTTAATAGTTGAGGCCCTGGTGAGAAGGAATGAGTTGTGGGCCAGGCATGCCCATCAGTGGCACTTGAGTCTGTAGGGGCGTTCAAACCCAGAGTACAGGGCAGAGTAGAGAGTGTCAGTTGTGAAGCCCAATGAGTGAGGTGCATGAGTTGTGGCCCTGAGGGCAGGGGCTTGAGTGGAGACCCTGCTAGCATGGGGGCTGGAGTTAGGTCCAGGTAAGCCTCCAGGCACCTGAGGCTACAGGTGGGGCAGAAGCTGATTGGAGGGCAGCAGAGAAGGAGCTGCAAGGAGAACAGGGGGTGAACTATTGACCCCTTCATGGAGAGCAGCTGAAGGAGTTACCCAGGATGAGACCAGGGACAGAGTCAGCACAGCATTTGTGAACAGTCTGGTGCTAGCTCAGATGAGAGTGGCAGGAAATACCCAAAAGGCTGCACACTTGCTGGCTGGGGAATGAAGAGTAGCAAGCTTGAGGACCCTCAGGTAAGGTGAATGTGGTCCCTGGGAGAGAAGGGGTGGTACAACTGAGACCCAGGAAGATTGAAATGAAAGAGACTGGGTGAGTCAGCAGTGAGTGAGAGGCCCCTGTGAGAGGGAGGAGATATGAGTGTGGCCCTATCAGGGCAGAGCAAAAGAGACTCAATACTGTGACAAGTTGGGCCTGGCCTCAGGCTGGACCTTAGTACAGCTGTAAGCAACATCTGCGAAGCATGGGACATGTTAATGAATGGTAGGAGAGTGTATTTTGGCCCTTGGACATCAGGGCCCTCAAAGGCCAGCCTCCTGCCTAATTACCAACTAATTACATAAAAGCAAGGCCTGGCAGGAAAGACAGGTGGGTGGCATGCCCAGAGGTAGTGAGATACCAGAACTATGGCTGCTTGGGGACCTCCCACTTTGCAACAGTTGATAAAAGTCAGTTTTACAGTAAAGCCCCACAAATTATAACACATTATGATGAAGTGGAACCTATCTAGGTCCATTTGTTTGCTCATGATCAAATTTATATGGTGACTTGTACACTGGGCAGATGGTTCCCAATGTGCAGGAAAATTACTGCAAATGAATGAACTAGACCCATTCCCAGTCCACAGCCTCCTGGCCTTGCTGGTGACCCTCCCTCCCCACCCACAACCCCCAACTCCCAAAGCTCAATGGGAGGGGCCCCCAGCTGCCAGGGCTACAGGAGCAAGGACCATGTTCTGCATCCCCCTGCTCCTGTAGCAGTGCCTGAACCCATTGCTGCTGCCTATGGGAGGTGGTGGCTGCAGCAGCACAAGTGGGGAGTGGATCACCGAGCCCAGTTTCCCCTCCCCCACAGGAAGCATGGCCAGAGTGGAGCCCATGGGCAGGGACAGATGTGAGCTGCCCATTGGAAGCTTGGGGCTCCCCATGCTGCTGCCCTTCTACTGGGCACTTGCACAGCCCAGCAGACAGAACCCAGTATGACAGAGCAGAGCAGGGTGGGGAGGCTTGGTACCACTGCCAAGATCCCTGTGCTGCCATGGAGACGTGTCCCTTTGCCCAGAAATGGCAGTGGGAAGCATAACTTTGCACTGCCACACCCACTGCTGCCAATGCACAGGGGGTGCCTCTCCATGGTAGTGCAGGGCTCCCAGTGATGACACTGAGCTTCTATGCTCCACTCTGCCCTGCTTTAAAGGTAACTCCCATGGGGCTGTGGAGGCTGCCAGAGGGAGGGCAGTAGGATAGGGAGCCAAAGTTCAAAGCAGGCAGTCTTCATCCATATCTGCCTTGCACACAAATCTGAGGTGAACGTGCTCCCCATGCTCCCTGAGGAGTGCAAACAGTGGTGGGGAGCCAGCCTTCCCACCTCCCCATGGACAAGCCACCTATGGCTCCATCCTGCTCCCCACCCAGGCCCTGTGGCTGCACGTTCCAGCCTTGGGCTCCAAGCCCCACACAGCACTCTGGCAGGGCAACAGCCCTGGCCCCAACCCTGCCCAACTCCCTCCCTCACTATGGGGTGCCTTAATCCACCCTCCACCAGACTTACCTGCAGGGAGCTGCTCTTCTAGCTGCCACTTGCATGTGCACACATGCACATGCATGTGGCACCCCATGGGAGGGTTTCCCTCCACCTCCCCCCCCACAGCCTGATGGCCCCACTTCCATTCCCACTAGCTCCTTGCAGGCTCAAACTCTGTCAGCCTGCAAGGGAAAACATGCTATTTCTTATCCTTTTCACTTTTAGAAGAGAAAATCTGGGTTTTTTCTCCTTAAAATGAGAAAATCCAGGTTTTACCACGTTTTTCCACGGTGAACAGGAAACCCAGATCCTTGATGATTATGCTTTTCCTTGGTCCATTTCTTCTGATTATACAAGCATGCCTTCCATTCTCTCATCTTCCAGAAAGAGTAGCTCAAGTAGTGGACCTAGTTTCCATTTAACTTCAAAGTCTTTGTGAGAGACCAAGACTAGGGAACACAGAAGTGAACTTCTGCTGCTTCCTTATCTGTTTTTTGATTTGGTCTGGTACAGCATCTCCAAACATGCAGGCACGTGCAGTTGCAGCAGCTCAAATAAGAGCGGCACAAATCTGAGCTGGGGACTTTTGCCTCAGCACACATACCTGGACATACACTTTCATGTGGGGCAAGTTGTGACACTTGAGGCAAAATAACCCTGCCCAAATCCTCCTGGGGGAAATAGAGCCTGGGGCCAGCACCTGTGCTAGCCCCAAAAGTGTAAGAAACTGCCCTGGCAAGTAGCTCAGGGCTATTTGCCTGCAGGCACTTCAGAAGGGAGGAGCCTCTGGGAGGAAGTTGGCCATGCTCCTTCCTGTCCCAGGCTGCTACTGTTGCTGTTCCTAGTTGCTGCAAGCTTGGTCTCTGGAACCTCTGGGGAGAGGATGATCAGGCCCCTTCCTGCCTCTAGTTGCTGCTAGCTTGTTCTCAGAGCTTTTGGAGGTAAGTTGACCTCACCCCTTCCCAACTTGGGTTGCTGTTGCTGCCCCCCACACACAAAGGTGGGGGGGTGTCTGCTGCACACCACTAACCCCTCTCATGGAGGGGCCCACTGCAATGCACCCCAACTTTTGCACTCCTGTTCCAACCTGCTGCCCAGCCTGCTGCCAAGACACAGTCAGGGAACAGCCTGTGGAGGGAGCCTATACTTCCTGTGGGCCCCTTTCACACCATCACTGCCAGAGCCTAAAGGTGCCTTGCCTACTCAGCTGCCTTGCCAAGCTGCCCCACCAACTTCACCTCCATTTTCATCAGAAACACACCCTGAGTGGCTGAATTGGAAGGCTCCTTTCATCACTACTACTGCTGTTGCTCCTGTCTGTTCTGCTGCTTCCCCCTCTCAGAGGCGAGACTCCCTGCTGCACCACCTTGCACCACTCAACACCACACCTCCACTGGATTATTCACTAATTGAATGATTGTTTCTGCCCTCCCACACAGCTGTCTCACTGCATCTGATTCTGCTGTCTTCCTGCCTGCTGCCGAATGCCTGCCTGGAGGCCTGAGGGAAATCCTGGACTGATCTTCAACAAAAAAAGCTCTTTCACCACTCCAGCTATCCCTTACATCTGCCTCAGCATCTTTCACTGTGTTTTGCCCTTGTGTGGTAAGTTCAGTGGTCCACTCCCCCTGACCTGGTGTTTATGTGGCTGAGTAACCCAGCTTGAGTATCCCTAGCCCATGTGTGTTTTTTCCCTCTCCCCCACTTTCCCTAAGCATAGCCCTCCCAGGTTTTTTCCTGTGGGCAAGTAGCTCAGTGAGCTTCAGCCTCCTCCCTTTTTATCCCATTTGTTCCCCACAACCTCAGCCTCCCCTATTAGATTCACCAGCCCTACTGTACATTTTTGGATTTATTTATTGTTTTCCCTTCCCTGATGTGAAGCAATGGCAGGAACTTCTGGGGGGGAAGATGCCCCCACAGAACTTTCTGCAGCCCCCACTATGGGGGCAGATCCTAGCCAAGTCCCCAGTCATCCTGTCCCTGACCCTAGTCGCAGCCCCCCAGCAGGGGAACTACAACTATGCATGAATGGCTGTGGGGTGACCCACAGCTGTGGGGCCTGGACTCTCCACCACCACCCCTTCCAGCTGGGGCAGTGGGGGCCCCCTTTCTGGCACTCACCCATAGGCACAAGGTGAAGTGCCACCTACCCAAGTGGGAGAACCTGCATTTTGAAACCTGGGTGCAGGCCTTGGATCGGGTAGTGGGAGGTGGGGGGCATGATTGTGGCAGCTTCCTGCTTACATAGGAAGGGATTTTTTTCCTGTGCCTCAGAGGCTGCCACACAAAAGGTGGTAGAGAGGGAGCTCGTGGCCCTCTCACTGGGATTCTGAGACCCCAGCCTCCTCCACATGAGCTTATCCCGTTGTCAGGTCATGATCCAGATTATGGCGGGAGTACAGCTGGAGGCCGAGGGAAGCCTCTTAATTCCTTTTCAGGGGCCCTAGTGAGGATTTTCTATATGCTGGGGGACCTGCAGTGCTTCCGGTGCTGTGCCCCAGGGCACTTGCATCATGACTGCCCCATGGGCCAGGCAGGAAGAGCATCCACAGGTCCCACTGGCAAAAGGGGTGCCCCTGCCACCCTTGCCCCTCCCACCTCAGGCCTTTCTACCAGCCCCTCCCATAAGCACACAAGACCCTGCCCCATAACCAAGTTTGGTGGAGTCCCGGGGAGAGGGGTAGCAGAAGGAGGAGGAGAGGAAGCAGATAATTCCAGTAGACCAGGCTTTGGGACTGCTGGAGATTCCCAAACAGGAAGTCCCTCATTCCACTGGCCAGGGCTTGCCCACTGAGACCACAAGCACTGAGGCTGAGGCCAACCCAGAAGAAGGTCTGGCAGCAGAGCCCTCCTGCTCTGATTATGGGGGAGGTGGGGACCCTGGGGCTCACTCCAGTGAACCCTGAGGAGAGAGGTCCCCTTTCCCAGGACCCTGGTGCCTGATGCGTCTCTTTACTCCCCCTCCCAGAAAACCTCACTTCCAGCCTGCCCCATGGTCCCACACTAGAGGGAGTCAAGATTGGGTCCCCTGATCAACAAACCAATCTTGTTGAGGACTCCACACAGACCCCCCTCCCCTGGGACTCCAGCTCTACCCCACCCCTGTCCAAAGGGACTGCAGAGTTCTCCCAATCCCAACCAGAGTCCAGGGTCTTAGTGGACCAGGGGATTCAAATAGGGCTTAGGGAGCCTGCTGAACCCCAGGACCAGGAGGAGGATGCCTGAGACCCAGCTGGCTCCTTGGAGCCTGCGGACCTCTCAGTCCCAGCACTCCCAAGGGGTGAGCTACTTGCATTTCTTGACAGCAACTACACCTGCTGGTCTGCCAGCAAGGTACAGCTCACCTTGTACTGCTAGGGATACTTTGACAGTGTCCTTGCCACTGTGAGGGCACTGGTGGGGGAAGGCAAGGGGCCCAAGAGCTGCAACACCTGAAGTTTCATAGACACCCTCTATACTTATAGGAGGGTGCTGTATGAGCCAGCAAGCCCCACAATGGGCACTGAGAAGTGCAAGGCCCCTGCTAACCCATCTACTCCACACCCCCCCCCCACACCCCGTCAGCCATGAGGTTGCTTAAGATTGTGACCCTCAACATCCACAGTTGCAGGAAAGGCCTCTGGAGATACCGGGTGCTCTCCTTCCTTTGGGGGGAGAGGGGTGTATCTCATGGTATATTTGCACCTGATGACTCTGGTCAGTGAGCATAATTGGTGACTGGAATGGGAAGGCAGGGTTCTTTTTAGTCACTTCTTGGCCACCTCTTGTGGGGTGGCCACCCTGTTCTCCCCAGGCCTGAAGCCAGAGGTTCTCCAGGATGTTGAGGTGGTGCCAGGCCAACTGCTATACCTCTGGGTCCAAGTGCAGAGGATGGTCCTGAACCTTCTGAATGTGTATGCTCTGAGGGGGACCCAGAGTTTGGAGAGTTTTTTTTTTACCAGGTGGCTACTTACATCAGCAACCTCAATCCTCGTGAGTGCCTGGTCCTTGGTGGGGACTTTAACATCACCCTGGACACGTGAGACCAGTTGGGCAGGGAGCAGAACCAGGCTGCCGTGGGTGTCCTTGGGGAGATCCTGAAGGACTATTCCCTTGTGGATGTCTGGCATGCCTGTCTGCCTACTGACCCCCTTGCCTTCACCTGTTCAAGGTCGGGAGAGGAGGAGGCGTGCTTCTCCCAGCTGCATGGAGTTTATATCTCTTTGCCACACTTGCTGAGATGACTCCTCAGGCATCCGGCCGACCCCTTTCAGTGATCACCACCTTGTCTGGGCCCAGGCCACGCTAAGGCATGGGCATCCAGGGTTGACCTACTGGCATTTCAATGCCAGTGTGCTGGAGGATGTAGGCTTCCAGGAGTTCTGGCTGGCCTAGTGGGAGCAACAGGCAGCTTTCCCCTTGGCTCTGTGATGATGGAATGTGGGGAAGGTGCACAGCTAACTTTTTTTGCTCGGGGGCACACCTGGCAGAGGGAAGCAGTCCAGAAGAAGCTCAAGCAGGAATTGCTGGAGCTGGAGAGGTGCCTGGCCACTGACACAACTAACCCATCCCTGTGCAGAGAGTGTTGGAAGAGGTGGGAAGAGCTTCATGCTCTGGATGACCACTGCACCTGTAGTGCATTTTGTCTGCTCATGTGTCCAGCCCCTTCAGAAGATGGACTGTAGCTCCTGGAAAGGAGGCGGGGGAACAAGAAGTACATCACCTGCCTTCTGATGAGTGATGGCACCCCCCCTCACCGATCCAGATGAGATGTAGCAGTGCATGTGAGCCTTCTACAAAGAGCTCTTCTCCCTGGGTCTGACTGATGCTGGAGCCTGTCACACCCTGTGGGACGGACTCCCTCAAGTCAGCGCACTCTGGCTGAGTTTTTGGCTGCTCTATGCCTGATGCCTGGCAACAAGGTGCTGGGCATCAAAGGGCTGACCATGGAGTTTTACTGGGCCTTCTAGGGCATCCTTGGCTTGGACTCTGCCACAGTCTGGGATGTGTCTGAGGGAAGTGGGGAACTACCCCTGTCATGCCACAGGGCTGTGCTGGCCCTCCTGCCAAAGGGGGCACCATTTCCTCAGGTCTTGGGGATCCCCATGTCCTTCCTCTGCTAAGAATACAAGGTGGCAGCAAAGGCCATCTTGCTGTGCCTGCAGCCTGTGCTGACAGACATGATCCATCCTTACCAGATGTACATGGTGCTCGGATGTTCCATCTTTGACAACCTGTACCTGGTTCAGGACATAGCACTCCAGGAGGGCCTGTCTTTTGCCTTCCTGTCCCTGGACCAGGAGAAGACATTTGACAGTGTGGAGCATGTGTACCTCAGAGATATGCTGCATGCCTTTGGCTTTGGACTACACTTTGTGCAAGCTCTCCAGGTGCTATACACTTCTGCAGAGTATTTGGTCAAGCTCCATTGGACCCCATGCCATTAAGGAGAGGGGTGCATCAAGGATGCCTGCTGTCAGGCTAGCTGTACACTTTTTTTGTTCTGGAGCCCTTCCTCATTATCCTGTGGAAGTGGGTGGTGGGGTTGATACTCTGGGAGCCAGTGGTGTGGCTGGTCCTGTCAGCATATGTTGATAATGTACTCTTTACGATCCAGGACTCGGGTGACCTGGCACAGGTGGAGGCCTGCCAGACATTTTACTGGATCAAGAGCTGTGGCCTGGTGGTGGGTCGTGAATGGCAAGTGGGGGCACTCCCACCTGCACTTCGTAGGATCTGCTGGAGTGCAGGCTCACTGCTCTACTTGGGGGTCTACCTGTCCCTCACAGACCCCTCCCCACCAAAGAACTGGCACTAGCTGGAGGCAAGGGTGGTGGTATGGCTCCGGGCATAGACAGGGCTCCTGAGATGGGAGAACACTGGTGCTGGACCAGCCCATCCTGTCCACACTCTGACGCTGCTTACACACCCTGCCTGTGCCCCCTGAGATCCTGGCAGGACTCCAGACACAGGCACTAGAGTTTTTCTGGCCAAGAAGACATGGGGGTTGCTGCAGAGGTACTGAGCCTTCCCTTGCAGGAGGGAAGCAAGGGTCTAGTTTCCCAGCACATCCAGGTCCTGGCATTCCACCTTCAGGCCCTGCAGTGATTGTTAAATGGTGTTGGTAGCCACACGACATGGGGCCACCTGCTGTGCACTTTTCTCAGCCACTTCTGGAGGCTCTAATATAACTGGCAGCTCCTTGGCCTTTGGGGCTTCTCCCTCCAGGAACTATGAGGGTTGGCCAAGTTCTACCAGGACTTCCTCTGTGCCTGGAGGCTCATCTCTGCCTCCAGGTCCCATGACACTTGCCCTGGGCACCAACCTGCTCGTTAAGCCCCTCCTCTGAAACCCGCAGTTGGAGGTGCCAATGGCAGAGGTGGACCAGTTGCAACATAGGTTGATCCTGGCTGGTGTCACCCATATTGGAGACCTTCTGGACTATGATAGGCAGGCACTGGTGGATGCCATTGTACTGGCCTGGTACATGGGTATACGCATGGTGTGTGTGACCTGCCACCTAGTCCAGGAGGTGAAATCTGCCTTACCTCTCAATTCACTTGCCTTTGCCAACCAGTTCCTGTGCAATGGCGGTCCCCATGCCTGCATGTACTCTAGCCCACAGGAGTTAGTCATGGGGCCTGTGACTCACCCAGCTTCACAGTGCTTTCCACTCCACCACCTGAGCTGGCTGGAGGACACCAAACTGGTCCATCTTTATTTCCACCATCCATTGCTGCCACCTCTACATGCTTATGTGCCGCATGGTCCACCATGCCTCCCTCTCATCCCACCCAGACACCAAGTGGCAGGATCTATTCAGTGAGGGTATAGTTGGGGAACCTATATTCCACCCTCATCTCTCAAGCCACTGAAAATCTCAGCTGGTAGCTCCTCCATGGAGCCATTGCCACAATCTGGCAATGTGGTGAGCTTTACTGACATCCCAGTCTCCTACTCCTTCTGCAGACAGAAGAAGACCCTGGTGCACATGATACTTGAGAGTACCAGGCTGTAGCCCCTCCACCTCCAACTCTGGAACCTCCTTCTGAGGTTCTGGATGAACTTGACCCCCCCACCACCTTTTCATTTTTAGGCACCCCATCCGCTCTCCCACCAAGTCCCAGGACCTCGTCAACCTCCTCCTGGTCCTGGCCAAGTGGGCCCTGTACATGATCAGGAAGAAGGCTCTGGCTGGGAAGGTGCCTGGGGACTGTGGTGTCACTTTCCTTTGACTGGTCTGTACACTTCTTCAAGTTGAGCACTACTGGTGGCATCCACCATCTCCTTGGGACTCTGCTTGGTGTCCCCCTCAGGAGTACTCATTTTCATGTTGTGACACTTTGACCTTCACATCACTCCTGTCCTGTTTTTTTTTTTTCTTTGTTGTCCCAAGAATTTAGTTGTCATTCATCCCTTGACAAATAGGACTTCTGGGGCCTGGCCAATTGATTATCTGGGGACACTACCCCTTGTACCAGAAGAAGTGCTGAAGCAGCATTCCAAATTCACTTTTTAAAATACCCCAAAATCCATGTTCTTCCACAATTAGAACAAAAGATCACTATATAAAGATCCATATAAGAGAGGGAGGTAGGAATTAATCAGTTGGGCGATGTTTTATTGCTACATTTACAATGTTAAAGCAATTTGGAAGTCTACCAGTGTCTCTATCATCATAATAAAATAAATTCTAAATATCTATATGTTTTGATGTTTGCTTTTGGTTTTCTTATGATACAATGGGTTTGTGATAGGGGGATGTGGCATTTTCAGGAAAGGAGTGGGAATGGATGTGGGGGAATGTAGGTTAGTATGTAGCTAGGGATGGGAGGATTGGGGGGGCTACTCAAGAGGGGTGGGTCCCCTGCCCTCCACGGGGTGCAGGCCCCCACAGCACATGGACTGCCCCCACTTTCAGGGACCCAGCTTCCCCCCCTGCAGGGCCATGGAACCCCATGCAGGGCCCACAACTCACCCGTTGCAGCAGCACTGGGCATCTGGTGCTGTCTGTTCCCCCCATGGCATGGCATGGTGCTGATTGTCTCATAGCTGGTGCTACTTTTGCCACTTCTGGCAGTACCAGACTGGCTCGCCACAGTACCGCATGGGGTCATGCCACTTCATAGATGCTAGGTCAGAAGGAACCTCAACAGATCATCAAGTCTGACCACCTGCCTAGGCAGGAAAGAGTGCTGAGGTCAGATGACCCCAGCCAGATGCCTAGCCTTCCTCCCTATTTCTATTAAGATCCAAGTCATGGCAGGTGAAAAGCAAGAGGCTTGGGTCGGGGGGCACTCTTCGTGGACAAGCTGACGCAGGGAATAGATGTGCTGAAACATCTCTAGTTCAAGAAAGTCACAGCTAGTCATCTCTGTTATCAAAACAACAGGTTAAAATGCAGACTTGGCCCAATCTTTGTTAGGTGAGGCAAGATGAATATTACTATATATTACTACTGTGTATCTGTACCTTGTGTGTTAATGTCTATACTATCTATGCTCACTGAAATGGACCTTGTCAAGAAGTGTTAAAAATAACATTGCCATGCATCCTAGGCTGGCCAGGACAGTCTCAGATGTTAGACACCAGTCACATCTAGCTGGTGAAAACTAAAGACAAGTACCCCATACACAGAGCACAGCGCAGGGGTGAGGTGAAGCAGCAGGAACTGTGCAATCAGAAGCCCTGGTAAACAGCAACATTACCCTAATATGTTATCTTGATTAGTGGAATTACCATTAAAAGGGGATTGTTAACATTTGTGAAGAAAACAATGTGTCATTAATGAGCCACTGACTCCTTAACTGCCTGAATAGTAATACCAGTGGTACCCCACCCCTAGCTCTGCCTGCTGCAGTGTAAGGTGGAGTGAGAGGGGACAGTATCCTGGATTTCACATAGTCCCATATGGTCACCTTAGTTAAAACCTCATTTGAAGGAAGATACCTGTGGCATCTACATTACTTGCTAGAAATGCATCTCCAAACCTATATCTCTGTCTCCTGTTGGCTTTCTAACTTGGTAATGGATATTTCAGAGGTGTTATTTTTAATGAATTACCATCTTTGAAAGTGCCCATTCTATGTGCACTGGTGACAGGAACTGACATAAAGTGTACCTCTCAGTTGTCAGGACAGCTCAGAATATATCCCAATCCTTTCTGCCTGTGCAGATGAGAAGATTGAACTGGTGCTTTGTGCAAATAGAACATTAATTTTGCTGACAGGATAATAATAAGGCTACTAAATCAGTCCTTGGACTTTTTATATTACATATACTATTTAAATTACATGTCAGTTTTACAAACTGAAAATGGGATAAATGGCTAGTCAAATGTTTATACATTCAACTTGTAATTGAGACTTTGGAGCCAAGGAAAATGTAATTTAAAAAATAAAAGAGGTTATGAACATATTGATGCATATCTCATTGGTCTGGTATGTAGACTGAGATACACAAACTCACCTGAATAGTACTTTTCCCAAGAGAAATCCACTTACATCATGGTACTTCCTCACCGAGGTAAGAAGAGCATGTTGTGTGCCAAAGTAGGTGTTATAGGCAGCAAAAGAAAATAAGGAAATCCGGTAATAAACAGACTGCACATAACTCTTGGAAGGCTTGTGAACCTCAAATTTTTTTATTATTATTTAATGGAGTAGCAACCACTTAAGATGCTTATGCAGATTTAAAGCTAGATTATTATCGATGATAAAGAGATCTGATTAAACAAAGATTGAATTTGATCTTTTATCCAGACTCTGTCAGCTCAGGCAAAACTAGAGTTCA
>NW_017728922.1:14965618-14969402 GCF_001723895.1 Crocodylus porosus
TTTTTTTTTCTCAGAATCCAACTGCATACTAGATATCTGGGAAATGTTTCTTGGAGCTCCCTGTATTTCAGACCCAAATCACAGTATTCCATCAGGTTGTCAAACCTAAAGTGAAAATATCAGAGACCACTGATATTGTTTGGTGGCATGAATGGGCACTGAAGGGCCCCTTCTCTGAGTTAATTCACTACCTCAAAAAAAGCCTTGCCTCAGAGATGGTGTTCTAGCACCTGCTGTTTTGAGAACAACCTGTCTGGTAGGGCTGTGTGAAACAGCCCCATTTCATTTCAACTTCCTCAAACTGTTTCATTTCAACTGTACCTCAAAACTTTGAAAGTAAAACTTGTGTCACGTGTAAGTGTGAAGGCAGAGGGTCATGAAAACAGCAGAGATGGAGACACCAAACAACAACTGTGCACCAGAATGAGAGCACACCAAAAGTCTATCAAAGACAAAAACAGAACACCACCTGTCTCCAATATCTCAGACCTTATCCTCAAAGGGAATTTAGAAACCACTTTTCACAGATAAGCCTATGAAATGCACTTCATCAACCTCCTACATACAGAAACTCATGGACTCGATATAGACACTGGAATTCTGGCATTCCCCCTCTTTCACATTCCACTGCCTCTGCCGTTCTGTCTCCCTGACTCACTTTACGAGCACTCTGTCTACTGATTCAGGATCTGCATATGCTGCTCTTCACCCTTGGGTCACACTTGGTGGCTAGCTGGAGGACTGTACTGGACCACAAGGGATCAAGCCATTTCCTGATGCCGTCCTTCAGCTGCCTTACCAGTGCCTGCATGTCTGGTGACAGCAGCTTGCCCCAGCCAGGAACAGTGATTCTCTGGAACTTCCCTGGAACTTCTCCATTTCACTCACTACAGGGATCACCTGGCCAGGGAGGGCATCACCAGCACTGAGGGTCTCAGTGGCCTTCAGGAAGGGCTTGAGGACCACCAAGATCTGGGAAATGGTATCTCACTAAGCTCTGTTAAGGAGGCTGCTGATACCCATTTCTTTGAGCAAGGCCATCTTATGGATGGCCTTCTGTTGCTCCACTAGTCTCTTGAGCATCAGGTATGTGGAGTTCCACTAAGTCTCCACACCCTGCATGATTTTGTGCTGCAGGATTTTCACTTCTGCCTGTTTGTCCCACAGCATCTTGCACTCCTTGATGCTCTGGTGGAAGTAATCTGCCACCTTCCTGCATTTCAAGATGACCTTGCTGGTGGTGCTGGCACCATCACTGGCAGCCCTGCCCCCCTCCAAGGCATCCCTGATAATGAGGTGGAACTTGTGTGTCACACAGTGGATGCCAACAAAGTTGGCATCACAGAATTCCTTGACCATATTGGCCAAATGAGCCACCCCTTCACCAAGCAGTTCATGGTCCTCATGGTGATTGTTGTGTGGGACTCATCCATCACCTCAGCTTGATGGAGAGCCCACCAATGACCTGACTTGTCACACCAGTGCCTTGTGAGGGAGAGGTATGCATGATCTTTACCCCAGCTGCTCCAGATGTCCGAGGTGAAGTGTATGGCCACCTGTGGACCTGCCTTGTGCAGCTCCTCCCTCAAGTATTCCCCCTCAAGTATTCCCTGCATGCCTCATACAGGGAGGGTATGACCATCCTGCTGAAGGTGGTGCATGCAGAAACTTGGTATGATAGGGCCATGAGTGCTGTAAGCTGCCTGAACCTTGGCCACTTAACCCCTGAGAAAGGCTGGCCATCCATAGCAAGCATCTCCCCAATGCTCTGGATGATCTTGCTTGCCCTTGCAACATGCCCCAATTTCTGTCTGCCTTTCCAACACTGTTCCAGAGTGGCCTCCCTCTGCTTTGGGGGGATGAGATCTTTGGAGTGAGAGGGGGTCTTCCCTTTGGGAATGCTTCCACTGGTGCCAGGCTGAGGAGGAGCAAGATAAAGGGGGTTGTGCCTGCAGATATGCATCAGCACCCCCAGGGTGCTCATGTATTTTATTTCTTTGCCCCATCTGGTTTTGGCTTGGCAGTGCAGGCAAATAGCATATTTGGGATCATCTGCCAGTTCAAAATGATCCCAGAGCACACTACCCACTCACTTCTGGGGTGTGGGTACATGCATGGATGCTGCCTTTTCCTCCTCCTCAGCAGGCAGAGGCACAGCAAGAGGAGGAGCAGGCTCAGCTGAGCCACTTTCCTCCACACCCGCTACCTCAGCCTCCTCTGAAGTGCCTTCTGGGGAAAAAGACTTGACTCTTGGAGAAACTTGAGAGGTGTGGAGCACTAAGTCAGATGATTCCCCCTCCTTCCCCAGAATTTACCTTGCTATGGCACTCAGAACCAAATCTAGCTCTTCCTCTGTCACTGGAAGACTCATAATGGAAAGTGAAATGGGGGGGAAGAGACTGCCATGCTAGTGCTGCTACTTGTTGGCATGGTAGTATGGGGGCAGGGTTATGGCTGGTGGTCTTGGAGGGGATGCATACTCAGGCACAGGCAGTGGAACTGGCATTGCTCCCTTCTCCTTGCTGACTGTAGAACTAGCAGAAGCCCCATTTCTGCTTATTGTAGCAAAGAGTCTGTGTCTCAGTTTGGGGCAGGGGGGACTTACAGCTCTCCGTCTACCCCCTCTTCTACACCTCCCTGAAGGCTTACCAACTGCCTTCCCAGCACACTTCATGGTGTGCTTCATAGTGTCTTTGTGTGCTGGAAAATCTGTGTCTTCTTCTGTAATGTTATCTGTTTTATGTAATATGTAGATAAGATAACTGTATGTATATATGTTTGTATGTATGTATTCATGTAATAAATGCAATTTAAATATATAAATGTATGTATGTATTTCCCTATATAAATTCTATATTAGAATTTGCAATATAATTTAGCTGTGCTTTCCTGCACAGTGAAAGGAATGCACACTGTGAAAGAAAGCACAGATTTAAAAATAATCAAAATAGACTAACAAAAACAAAAAGAGGATTTTGGGGGAGGAATGAATTGAAAGGAATTAATATAATAATAAAATAAAAGATTATAGAAAGAAAGCAAAAGGTATTGCTGAATCCCACTTGCTAGGCTAGCAAACAGGAAATGAATGGTAGCCTTTGATGTCTGATGCTGCTGGAACACAGAGCTCAGTAACTGACTTCAAGGCAGAAAGCAACCCAGTTCAAACAAAGCTCCTTTTTATGACGTTTTTCCATCCCTCCCCCAGAGCACTGGGATTGGAAGCAACCTCAGAGAAGGATCACAGCCACTAGCCAGCTACACAGTCAATATCAAAGTAGTCCTTCCCCCCTCTTCCTTGCTTCCTGTTTCCCTGCAGGCAAGCCCAGCTTCAGCTTCAAGACTTAAAATGTTTAAAAACTTTTGAAACGTTTCAGCTGGACCTCCTTTTATTTCAAGGCTTATTCAAAGCCTTTCATTTAGGTTTGATTTCACTGTTTCAAGCTTGAAACCAGTCAAAAAAGCATTGAAACAAAGCAGTCAGCAAAATTTTGCACAGCCCTCCTGTCCATCTAGAGAAATCAATTTAAAAAGTTGCATACTCCTGAATCAACATATTCCTAACAGTACTTCACCACAGTACATTACCATACCTTGTGACCCTGGAGTTGTTCAGAACCCCCCTGTAGGAAGAGGTGGAAATTCTGGATGCCTTGGAGATGAATCATCAAAATGATATCTTGGTTGCAAGGCCATCACTAAAGACCTGTCTGAGTACAGTCATACCCAAGATCATATGTAATTCCTGGTCAATAGCATGAGGCTGAGATCCCCCTTAAAAGAT
>NW_017728922.1:14969636-14976333 GCF_001723895.1 Crocodylus porosus
TGTTCCCCCAGATCCTGGTGGTCACCCCTGATAAACTTATAGGTGGCCATCAGATCACCCCTGAGCCTGGGCTTTTCCAGGCTAAAGAGTCCCATGGCTCTCAGCCTGTCATCGTAAGATCTGTTTTCCTGACCTCTGAATGGCAAAAGACCAAAAATTGGTGCCATGATGCTGGTGATGAAATATGGCTATACTGAAAATCTGAACAAGATTTTGTCATGCAACACCACCACAGACTTATGCATTGTGCCAGACACTACTGAGGCAACTGATTACAGTGTAAATTCAGGGACTGATATAAACTCAGAAAAATTAAGAGTCAGCTGAAAGCCAGGGCTGGTTTTCTATGTGAGAGATCAGTAGACTGCCAAAGGACTAAAATAGTCTCAAGAATACCCAGCCAGCCAACCCTGTGGGAAAGACTTCAGTTAGAATTAGATTAATTACATGTGTTATTAGAAGTAATTGGTATTACCTCCTATGATATGCAAAAAATTAGTATGCAGCAAGCTAACTTACACTGTCACTCAGCAATGATCATTGTATCATCCCAAGTGCCATGCAGACTTGGCTATGTTGCCTCCTGTTCAGGGTCACCTGCATAGAAGAGCACAGTAAGTTTACCAGGCAGATGTAGCTTCAGATCATTTGAAGCTTGATCCTGCATGCATTGTGAGAGAAATTTCCATCTCTTGCGGTGGAAATCACCTCTTCTAGCTGCTTCTCTTTTCCAAGTTTCCCCAGAAGATGGTAATCTCATTCTCACATGTGCAAACTCTTGCACTGGACATGCAGTGCCTCAGTTCTTTCCGGCCTTCAGCTCTTGCAGTTGAAGTAAGTGACAAGGAGTTATAGAAGAATTGACATTTACATCCTCTAATCTCTGAGACCTTCTCAAAATATCTTTGCCTTGATATTTCTTCCAGTGAAAATGGAGGACTTTAGCTCAAAGGACCATGAAGACAGCACAAATTCCTTTTCATTTAAACAAGCTTTCAATGTTCTATTTAGCAGTTGAAGCAGATGCTCCAGCAAGGCATCAGACTTCCAGAGATGTTCCTTCTTTTCAAATCTTCCACCTTAACTACCTGAATGCCACATAAGTATCAAAGCAGAGGCCTGACCTAGTGAGAGACCTGAGCTCCATTCAGCTGCTCAAACAACCTCAGCAAATTGCCACCATGATTCACAGCTGGCAGGAATGAATCCCACTGTTGTCTTCTTGATAGCCACAGTTTGAAGATGTTCTTCTAGAAAAAGCAATTACTCAGTTTCAAATGTTCACTGTCAATGTGAGCAAAATTTCTGAATACCAGGCAGTGTGGATGGAGAGAAAGTCCCCTCATGTTATTCATCATCTCTGCTAGAAAGGTGGAAATAAGCAGTCTTTCACTGCATCTACGGGAATTATTTAAAAGTGTTTGTGGAGAGGGGTGAATATAGGAGGGCAGGAATGTGATAACCTCAGGACCTGATATTTTAAGTCCTTCCTGCAGTAGGAGACTATTCAGGCCAACTGCAGAAAAGATTGGGAGCAGAGTGAAGAACGCTTATTTCTTTAGCTGTGCAATTCCATGTATCACAAGGGAAACGTCTGTCTAAAGGGCCATAGAAATAAGATCAGATGTGTTCCATCTTATGTTGTTTGTATACCACCATCCTGATCAACTGTAAATCTCAGTCTTCAGTTATGGGGACTGAGATGAAACAGCTTTAGTACTCCATCACTTTAAGGACTGGAGCAGGCAGCTGCTGGGTGTCTGATGAGGGCAGCCATTTTAGAGCCCAGTTCCCCTGGCTAGTGGAGCAGTTTGTGATCAATAGCTTTGGAAGTAATTTGCCCAGTAGAGCTTCAGCTCTAGGAACAGGTTGGAGGTAAGGGTGAGGATATGCCTTATGGTCTTAGGCATGGCTGAAAACTGCACCCTGTTGGGGTAGGGAGACCTGGTGGGACTGCCTGTGGTGGGGCAGTGCCACTTAAATGCCAGGATTGAGAATCTCCCTAGTGAAAGGTGGGTAGGGATGCCTTAACCTGAGCCCCCACCTTAGGATGGGTGAGTTAACCGGAGTGGTGTGCCAGGCACACAGGGTGGGGCACCTGAGCCTACAGGTGTGTTTGACCCCATGCCCTTGGGAGAGGGCAGAGTGGTGGGCCAGGCACATCTAGTAGAGTGATACCTGAGCCTATGGGAGTGTTCAACCCTACACCTGAATGAGAGAGTGGTGTTGAGAGACCCAGAGCAAGGGAAGAGAATGGGGCCCCAGAGTGGAAAGGGCAGAGTAGTGACCCAGTGAGGGGAGTGGGGCAAAGTCAGCCCACAGTTCTGTGAATCACCCATCATTCATTCAGATGAGGGCCACAGGAGAGGCTCAAAAGGCTGCATGCCTGCTGGCTGAGGTAAGAAGAGAGACGCCTGATGGCCCTGCGGTGTTGCTCAAAAGGAACTAGGGTGGGGTCTGTGTGGCTCAGGGAGAGAAGCATGAGAGCCCTGGTGAGATCAGGGAGAGTGAAACAGGCCCCAGCGAGCAGTGGGTATTATGCATGTGTCTCAGAATGGGGCAGTATGTAAGAGGCCTAATTGTGTGTTGAGTTTGGTATAGCCTCAAGCCAGAGTAAAGTTTTCAATTAGCAATAATTGCACCTTGGATTAACCTCATTAGCTATGATACTGCCACTGTGCAAAGCTAAACAGTGTGATCTGCAAGGTATGGGATATGTAAAGGGGTGGTTGGAGTATGTACATTTGGCCCTCATCATCAGGGCAGTTGAAGGGCAATGTCTCACTTATCTAACAATTGGAACAACTTAGAACAAGACAAGCAGGTGAACAAGGCGGGCAATTTGCCCAAGGACAAAGGAGCGCGCTGGTCTTGTGACTCGGGTCTGGGAGTTGACTCCTTTCTGTCACAGTGACTCCGTGGGAATATTGGTGACTTTTTTCAGACTCATGGTGCTGTGCTGAAACCTCCTAGAGGAATGTGTTCCATCCCACAAGGCCACTGGTTCTAGATCCCTTTTCTTAAAGACAGAAGGCTCTACATAGTGCTACAAGTTGCAGATGGTACATGGAATCAAGATGAATGTTTCTTTTTCTGTCTTAGAAGACAGTCCAGTCTTTGGAACCTCTGAGTATTACCTCTAGGACTGTCTCACCCCCAGAGTAATATTTTCCTATAGATGCATGAAGAATAAAAGCCATGTGATTGCTCCATTCCTATAGAATGACCCTAAGAAGCACCCAGTTCTTTTCTTACTGCAATGCTGCAATGGTCACATAAACTAATCCTGAGCATTAAACCAGTTTGATGAAAACTATTTGTTAAAACAGAACGGTTGTGTACAGAAAAACATAGGGCTCAATTTGTTATTTCCACACCACACATTTAGCCTCACTGTCTTTCATTTCATTTCTTACACTTGCCTGACCTTAACTCTAGTGCCAGCTGCTCTCTGCACATGATGTATCCTGACTCCTCCACAATGTGAGAGAATTAGGATCTTGCTAAAAGCTGGTTTCATATTTCAAGCATTTGCAATGGGAACACTTTTAAATCAGCAACAGCTGAGGTACCATAAGCAGATCAGCTATGTCTGTGACCAGCAGTATCCTGTAATGGTGGCACTTTTTTTTTTTTTTTAAAAGTCCTGAGAAGGTTCTGATTCTATTCGCAGTACAAAACTGAAGAAGGGCTAAACTTAGACATCATTTATCACAGCTTTTATGGTCCTCTTAAAGCTTCATGAAAGAAATACTTTCCGTAGTCAAGGTAGTGCATTTTATTATGCTCATCCAACAGCATAACCTTAGCTTAACTCCAGGTTAATGGAACTTATGATAGTACTGAAAGAATAAAAATTCCTAATGAGCAAAAGGAATCCTAAATCTACATTCCTTATAAGACAGTTAAAGTTGTACAACCTTAGATTTGACCTCAGGAACAGACTTGAACAAGCAAAGGCTGACTGAGCCATTAAACACAGAGCAGTGAGCTTTCCTACATGTAGGTTTCTTTTGCTTTGTAAAAAGAGTTCCCTATAAAAATGGCATTTCCTCTTTTACATTCTAGTGACCAACAATATGTCACTGACTTGTACCCACATCTCAAATAAATGCACGAATCTATTTTCTATTTAACCTTTGTACGTTGTCATGGGGTAATATCCTACCCCAGAATCATATTTTGTGCAGTAACTTAAAGTTCAGTAATTCTAAAAAAAATCTTTTTAGGACATTGCCACTGGCACCACAGTGCATAATATCCCCAAAGAACAGCCACTTTACGTGAATGGTCTGCTTTCCATAGATGAAAAACTGCCCAGGTTAACATGTTACCCCAGGTGTGAATGTGGTTGTATTTTTCTGTATGGGGTAATAATTTACACCAAACCCATGTTAATGCATTGGATTAACTTGTTACCCCAGTGCAATTTCTGTATAATTTATAGGCCTAGACCTGTTTGGCCACTTTGGGTGGATGCATCTGAAAGGCCAGCATTCATTCACACCTCATTCATGTCCACTTCAGGTATCCATAGCAACTAATGGATGGCCATCCTCCACTCTGCTTTTAAGATGTGTTAATCCTTCTTACTAGCCACTTTGTTTGCAGGCTGCAAGGTCATCAAAACATCCTTCCCTTTTCCAATGCTCCCCCCCTCCAAAAAACAACCTTTGTCACACCTAAATCCACTTCTGCTCTCTCTTCTCATGGCAAAGCTTTGCCCCACATGCCCCTTTCATAACATACAAGATCATTTGCCCTGCCTTTGTTGGAAGTGAGGACAAGGAGCAAAGGGAGAGCAGAAAAGAAATAGAACAACATGATGCTGCAATACAGCATACACTATGGAATCCCCTTTAATGGCAAGGGCTCAAAACCCCCCATGGCCCTTTTACCTGCTGTCAATAAGGCCTTGCATGTGTGGTTTCCAAACAGCTTCCACCCTTGTTTGGCTTGTCTGCAAAGGGTGGATGCTGGTCTCTGGCTTCTGTGCCCAGGAGGAGAGGGTGCTACCTGCTTTGCCATAGGGCAGGGTGGAATTGCTTCTGTGATAGCAAAGGTGGACAAGCTTGTATTTAATTGGTATTTATATGCATTCATCAGCAATCATTTTTTCTTTATTTCCTGCAGTCCATGATAAGAAGGCAGTGCGTATTCAGTGCTGAAGCCTATCTTGCACAGGTAACAAGGGATGACAACGACACACCCACTGATGAAATTTTATCCCAAGTGAGGATGATGACTTTGTTCAGAGAAAGAAGACCATGTGTCTATGGAAGCTTCATCCAGCTCCAATGAGGAAGAGTTGGTGCCACAAGCAGAAGTGATGCCAACCCTTCCAGTGGGACAGGCAAGAGAATCAGCCCATGGCTTCCATGGAAGACTCAGGACAGCTATAGCAGAACATGGAGCAGAACCACTGTCACCACCCCCAGAAAACTTTGCAGATGATGACACCTTTAAAGGAAGGAATGGCAGTGTGCGGGGAAAAGTCTATAGCTAATGCATCATCAGAGAACAGCCAAGGACAGTGGAAGTGCTGGGCCAACAAGAGAAAGTAATAAAGACACAGTGGTCGGAAACGTTCCACCTGTTTCTCTCCTAAGTTATCCTGACTGTTATCCTAAGAGAAACAAAGAGAGAGGCAGACAGAAGATTCAGGGAGTGTAATGATAGCCATCCTGAAAATAGAAAGGAGTGGAAAAAGCTGGATGAAAGAGAGTTAAAAGCTTGCATTGGCCTCCTACTACTGAGTGGTCCATACCTGGTGTTTTGACAAGAAACTGACACGTGAAGAAAGGAGAGCTGTGGACGAGCCTGCTGCCTTCAGAGATATTTAGAAACAATTTGTGGAGCAGCCCAGGAAATGGTATATTCCAAAAACACACCTGATGGTTGATGAGCAGTTCATTGCATTCAAGGGTCACTGTGTTACCTGTCAGCTCTGTGTTCCTGGGAGAACCCTAGCACCCAGCTTGCTGGACTTACAAAGGACTTTTTCTATTCCCTGCCCCCCACACACACCCACACCCACACCCATACACACACCCTCATTTAACTGGAACTAGGCAGAAGTAAAGTTTAATAGGCATCTTGGGCCGTACATTCCCCAGTCCCAGTATGGAAGGCCTATTTAACCTTGATTGACTAAAACTCGGTCACCAGGTTAGGGAATGCTGAGGCAAGAGACCGAATCAGACTGGGTATGGGCAAGATTTGAACAATGGTTAAGGGTTCATCACAGTGTCCAGCCTGCTGGAGCCCTGACCACAAATGCTGTCATACTTTTCCTGGGATGACTGGTGGAAGTACTCCCCACAAAGTTTATAAACACTCCAATAGTCCCCTTAAGTCTGTTAAAAGACTGCAGTAAGATTTAGAAAAGTCATGCTAAGCTGTAGCTTATTCACAACAGGTAAAAATACAACACCCTGATGCTGCAAGCTATCTGAGAAGAAACAGTGAGGTATCCCATCCAGTATATCTCCTATCTATAAGAATTTCAAGCTGGCTCCTAAGTGTCTGGTTACTCCTTAAAAACTTATATTTTTCCTGATGTTAATCAGTTTCTTGAGATGTTCCAAACCAGATAACCCCTTGTCAATAGAAAAGACAATTATTTACACAATTAAAGGAATGCTTTGAAGAAGAAATGAGGATATACAAATCTGTAAAAGCAGCAAAGTTGTGCTTC
>NW_017728922.1:14978823-14979963 GCF_001723895.1 Crocodylus porosus
AAGGCCTTCCTGAAGTCTAAGTAAACAATGTCAACCCCTACTCCTGCGTCCAGTTGTTTTGTAACCTGGTCATAAAAAGAAACCAGATTATTCAGGCATGATCTACCTGCTATGAACCCATGCTGGTTTCCCCTCAGCATAATTTTTCCTGCTGGGCGCTCCCATATATAAGCCTTAATAATCTTTTCAAAGACTTTACCAAGGATGGAGGTGAGACTGACTGGCCTATAGTTGCCTGGATCCTCCACTTCTTGAAAATAGGGACCACATTGGCCCTTTTCCAGTCCTCCAGGATCTGGCCCATGCACTGCAAGTGCTCAAATATTCTTGCCAATGTCTGTACAGTGACATTAGCCAGTGCCTTGGGTGGAGCTCATCCGGGCCTGCCAACTTAAATGCATGCAGTCCTTCCAAGACACTCTGCAACATCTCGGGGTCAGTGCTTGGTAGTCTGGTGCCCAGCTGCTGCCTCTCTACCATCCCATTGTGAGACTTGTCTTGCTCCTCATTTAGGAACACTAAGGCAAAGAATTCATTAAGGAATTCATCCTTGTCCCCCCTGTCTGTCACCAATTGCATTTGCCCATTCAGTAGTGGTCCTTTTCCACCCTGGATACTCCCTATATATCTGAAAAATAATTTTTTGTTATCCTCAACTTGGGATGCCATCCTCAGCTCCATGGTAGCTTTGACCTTTCTAACTGCCTCCCTACAACTATGAGCTAAGGAGGTATACTCCTCTTTAGTAATCTCTCCCTGTTTCCACTGCTTATATGCCCCCCTTTTTGCCCCTAGGCTGCTCTGGATTTCTCTGGTCAGCCAAGGAAGCCTCTTGGCCCCTTTCCCCCTGCATCAGGATCTTCTTCCTCTGTGCTGAAAGAATTGTTTCCTTCTTGGGCTCCCATCTTGCCAAATCTCTTACTCTGCAGTGCATTATTGACTAAACGCCTGAGGTCACTGAAGTCAGCACTTCCACCCTACTAGTTACTCTATTCCTTATGATGAATTCTATTATTTGGTGGTCACTTTCCCCCAGGTGACCACTGATCTGTAGGTCCCCTACTATGTCATCCCCTGTTGCCAATACCAGGTCCAGTAAGGCATTCCCCCTAGTGGGACCATGTACCTCCTGTGTCAGGT
>NW_017728922.1:14980838-14982034 GCF_001723895.1 Crocodylus porosus
AAACAGATTGTCTCCCTTCAAGGATTGTGCTAAGAACTTTACCTGTCAGCATTGGAACCTGAGTGCCTTGGACTGGTGAGAGCCCAGCTCTCTTTCTCTTCTTCTCTTTAGGCATAGATTTCTGAACCTGAATTGTATTAGTTAAGCTTGAGCTAAGTTTCCCCAAATACTTAGTGAAACCAGGATAGAATTGTAATTGTTTTGTTTTCCTTTGCAAGTCTATTATTACTAGTACCATTATACATTTCATATACTTAGCAATAAATAACTTTTATAGTCAAACTGGTAGTAACCAGGTGTATGTTTCCTTCTCTACTTTGCTTCCCCATTTGCTCTGAAGCAACACTTCTTTTACCTAAGTTAAAGATCCCTGTGAAGCCCAGAAATACTGTGGGGTCTGCTCATCAACTAGGACAGTTAAGGCAAAAGATTGGGATGTGCTGAGTTTGAAACACATAAGGGGATCAGCTTGTAAAGGCTGATTGACCCAGTTTGGCTCAGACATGCCCTAATAAACTGAATGCTGGCCCATGAGGGTGTCATCTGGATTCAGAGGTATTCTGTTTATCTGTGTGCTTGTATCTGACTGCATTTTATTGTTACCTTAATGAACTGATTCCTGGCATATGAGGTTGTCAGCCTGTTCATACTGATCAACCCAGCTGGGTCAGGTGCATCACATTAATCTCTGTGTGTTTGTGTCTTTGACTGATTTGGTGACTGGAGGAAACCCAGCCCCATTGAAAATGTGTTCTGCAACATATCTCCATTGGGGGTGAGGACTTGCAGAAAGGAGAGATACAGTTTCATATAGAAACAAAAGTAACACTAGCAGCACATTGATAGAATTACAAAGACCCTAGAAATGTATCCCTAATAAATGAGTGCACCCCAAAGTGATGGGAAAATCTAGTAAGAGCTGTCCCTTCAGACAGTACATGCCCAGAAAGCCTGCTAAGTATGGCTTGAAAATTTGGTGGTTCTGTGATGCAGCAACATCATTCCCCCTTCCTGGAGACAGCTACTTGGGCAGGCAACCAAAAACTCCATGCCAAAGTAATCTTGGTACCCAGATCACTGAAAAACTGGCTCATCCCTGGTACAAGATGGGAAGGAATATTGTGACTATTTCTTCACAAATACTGACCTAAATTACAAATTGCCACAATGCATCCCAGTAGAAACTTCTCTAAGCA
>NW_017728922.1:14982679-14984288 GCF_001723895.1 Crocodylus porosus
AAAGAGCATGTATTATCCTAGCTGCCCTGTAGCTGGCAAAGAAGATTATGAAAAACCTGAAAAGTATATGTTTCCTTCTCTTTTTATAGCCAAGGAATTCACATATTATAATAAAGGGTGTGAAAATAAAGGACTGAAATGAAATAAAAAGCCAAGACATGTGCTGTATAATGGTATTATCTCCCTCAAACCACTATGCCTCATACTGAGGATGCAATGTGAAGAAAGGAACACTTGGCAAAAATAATACATTTCCTAACTGTGTGTTGAAACTTGAGAGGACCAAATATACTGTAAAAGCCTGATGCTTATCCACAGCTCAACTCTGAACAGCCCAGCATTCAGGACAGCTTAAACGTGGACTTCTGGGTCAGGCTATCAGCAAACTTTTACTCTGGATCTAGGTTCAGATAGAAGACATGTACAAGGATTAGAGGATTCCTGGACCCTGAATTTTGATTTGGTCTCACATCTACTTAAAAACCATATTTAAGAAATAATTTTAGCAGGAGATTAGTTATTATTTTTGCAGAGTCCCAAATTGTAATGGTTGCTTTATAACACAAAGAACAGTGGTCAAAATGGCCAATGGATATTAAATATTATTAAAGGTTATTAAGTGTATTACAGAGATAAAGGAGATTTGGAGAAGAGGAATGGAAATGGTCAAAGGCCTGGAATAACTCTTATATGGAGAGATTAAAAAATTGGGATTATTTACAATTTAAAAGAGATAAATAAGAGGACACATAATAAAAAAAACATACAAAATCATAAATGGGGAGGACAGGACGGTCTCATCACCCAATATAAGATCAACAAAACATTCAGTAAAACAGTAACACAGAGAATTCAGAACTGATAAAAGGAAGTAGTTTTTCCACCTACTGCATTATTGAGCAGTGGAACTTGCTGCCACAGGGTTACCAAAGGGCATATTGATTTTATTAGTAACATTAGATAATGTTAAAACTCATGAACCAAAAGATGACAAAGCCATAAGGGAAATACAGAGTGCCCGAGTGAGTGACTAATGTAAGGGACTATGCTGTATCCCTCAGCCATACACTTTTGCACACCCATGAGGTTGCTCTTAGGACCTCAATCTCCAGCATCCTGGAGATTGCTCCAACAGTCTCAACAGTGCATTTCCATATTTTTCTGTACAAGTAGGTGGGTGTATGCTTGGGAATATCCCTGCTGGGATACCTCTGCTACTGTATTGTAGTTAAACCCCATGACCAAGGATTCAAGAAACTAGAATGGAGTTGATATATTCAGGGTTGTCATAATCAGTGGCAGCAAAAAATTCAGGAAAGATATTAAACCTTGTAGCATAAATCCTGAATTGATATCCTAATTTAAAATAGATTGAGGACATCTTCATCATCTCAGATTATTGCATATCTGCACACTGTGGAACTGGAATTATTTTGCTTGTTTTACATCTTTCTTTTCTGAAGCATACAGGCAGGAAAGATACTGAATTAGCTGACCCTGGGGCTGAACCAAAATGGCTACTTCTATATCCCTAACAAATACAAATCAGTGATCCCTGATATGATAAGATAAAAGGCCACACTTATGTGTGATGTTACAAGTAGGGAGA
>NW_017728922.1:14985348-14987363 GCF_001723895.1 Crocodylus porosus
GAGCTTTAAACTAGCCTCGCTGGGGGAGGGGGCCACAGGAAGATGAGGAAACACCACCTGAGCAAGACGGGTGACAAATGCAAGGAGTGCCCAGGTAAGAAACAGGGGTCCAAACAGTCTCCCAAATAGGGGGGTGGCACACGCAGCTAGGCAAGGCCTTAAATGCCTATATAACAATTCTTGTAGCATGGGGAACAAACAAGAGGAACTTACCCTCAAAATAGTCAGTTCAGACCCAGACATTATAGGGCTTACAGAAACATGGTGGGATTCATCCCACAACTGAGCAATTAGCATTAGGGGTTATAGGCTTTACAGGTGGGATAGAGAAGGAAGGAAAGGTGGGGGTGTGGAGCTCTATGTCAAAGAGCAATACACATCCTCTGCCAGCAAAATGGGGTCAGAGGAGGGGCAAGCTGAAGTGTTCTGGGTCAAGATACAAGGGGGCCATGGGGAGAGGGATCTAATGGTGGGGGTCTACTACAGACCCTCCAACCAAGGGGAGGAGCTGGACAGGGAATTTTTGGGCCAGCTTGCAGAGGCACTTAAGGCAAGGGATGTAGTTGTCATGGGTGATTTAAATTACCCAGACATCAGCTGGGAGGAACAGTCAGCCAGGTCGAACCGTTCCAGGAGGTTCCTGGCCGAGATACAGGAACTCCATTTAATTCAGGAGGTGCACAATCCCACCAGAGGAAATGCCCTGTTGGACCTGGTCCTAGCCACAGTCAATGACCTGGTAAGGGGCATCCAGGTTCTTGAACATCTGGGTGACAGTGAACCTCACTTGCTGGAATTCACCATCCAGCACAGGGTGTCAAGGGCCTACAGCAAGGCGGTAGCCCCAGACTACAAGAGGACCAACTTCAATGAGTTGAGGAGATTAGTGGGAGAGGCACTGGGGTTCTCAAGAGCAGGGGAACTCAATGCCCAAGATGAGTGGTCATTCCTTAAGGAGACCATACTCAGGGCCCAAGGGGTGACCATCCCAACAAAAAACAAGGAGGGCATGAGTGCCCGAAAACCCCGCTGGCTCACCAAGGGCGTCCAGGAATGCCTGATTGCCAAAAAGGCAGCATATAACTGATGGAAGGGGGGTGCTATCTTCAAAGACGAGTATATCTCCTCTGCTCAGGCCTGTAGGAGGGCTGTCAGGAAAGCTAAGGTGGACATAAAGCTAGGACTAGCGTCCAAGATCAAAGATAATAAAACGTCCTTTTTCAAATATGTAGGGGGGATGAAGAAAGCACCGGGAAATGTGGGACCCCTGCAAGATTCTCTGGGCAATGTGGTGGTTGTGCCAGAGGAGAAAGCAGACCTCTTTAACCAATACTTCACCTCCATTTTCTTCTGCACGGACGGCGACTTCCCCACCGTGATGCAAGACAGACTCGAGGGGAATGCCTCCAGACCTTAGGTTGGGGAGGACCGGGTTAGAGAGCTTCTGGAGGGGCTGGACGTGTTCAAATCAGAGGATCCAGATGCTCTCCACCCCAGGGTGTTGAGGGAGCTAGCAGGGGTTATTGCAGGGCCCTTGGCATGGCTTCATGACTGCTCGTGGTGCTCAGGCCAGGTGCCAGATGATTGGAAGATATCCAACGTGGTCCCCATCTTTAAAAAAGGGAGGAGGAAGGACCTGGGCAACTATAGGCCTGTCAGTCTTACCTCAATCCTAGGGAAACTCTTTGAAAAGATTATCAAGGAGCACATCTGCAGCTTCAGGGATGATTCTCAAGGGCAGCCAGCATGGTTTCATTAGGGGCAGGTCATGTCAGGCCAAACTGATTGCCTTTTATGATCAGGTCACAAAAGCATTGGATACAGGTGTCACCATGGACGTAGTCTTTCTGAACTTCAGCAAGGCCTTTGACACCATCTCCCACCCCATCCTCATTAAAAATCTAAACGACTGGCATTGATGCCTACACAGTGAGATGGATTGCAGATTGGCTGAAGGGTCATACTCAGAGGGTGGTGGTGGATGGGTCATATTCGACCTGGGGGGAAATGGGCAG
>NW_017728922.1:14988116-14989323 GCF_001723895.1 Crocodylus porosus
AAGAACTACTTCACAGTTAGGGTGGCTAGGATCTGGAACCAGCTTCCAAGGGAAGTGGTGCTGGCTTCTACCCTGGGGGTCTTTAAGAGGAGGCTTGATGCCTACCTGGCTGGAATCATTTGAGCCCAGTTTTTTCTCCTGCCCAGGCAGGGGGTCCCTTCCAACCCTTCTTCTATGATTCTATGAAGTGCCATTGCCCCTTTTCCCAGCAACTGAATTCAGCCAGTCCTGGAGGGAAGGAGGATAAGGAGCAGGGGAAGGGAGAACAAACAGCATCAGTGCTAACCCCCTGGGCTCTGGAGCTGCAATACCCAGGGCAGGTGACCTCACATAATATATATACTTAACTTTTACTGTCTTAGTCACAAAGATTACCTTGTTAATCTGCAAGGAATCCCTGTCACTTCATGGGCTCACTTGCAGGGGTAGGTATCATTAAACATGAGGGGAAGTGGCAGGATCTGACGCTTCCAGTGCCTCCATTTCATTCCCTATAGAATGAAAATAATTATATCTACCTTCCCAGGGTGTTATGAGGCAAAGTGAAGGACTGGTAATAAAGGCCTGGAAATATCTGAATGAAATATACTTTAGAACAGAGGCAGACAATTATTTTGGATGGAGGGCTGCTTACTGAGTTTTGACAAACTTTCAAGAGCCACAAGAATAGCCCCCACCATTGACAGGTGCCCCACCCTTGGTCACCATCTTGGGACTGGAAGTCCCACCCCCTAACCCCTGACCTTTGCCACCAGAAGCCCCTCCCCTTGGCCCACAGAAGTATTCCTTTCAGCAAAGGGTTTTGCCATCCTGGAACCAGAAAAATACCAAATTTTATTCTAAAAATCAAACATCTACAATGTTGATTGATTTGATTTCAAAAAATATTTTTTCTTGATTTACATGTGTTTGTGTACTGCACATAGAGGTGATTACACAATAGCTTAAAATTAAGTTTTGTTCTAGTACATTGTGGGGGGCTAGTTATATGTTTGTGGGGGGCTGTAGTAGTATGGATATGTGGGCAGTGTGGGGGTGGATAGGTGTGGGGTGTGGATGTATGGGGTGGGGGAGCATGTGGGTGTGTGTGTTGATCTGTGGAGTGGACTGTAGGTGGGTATGGGGTTTGTGGTGAGAGGGTGGCTGAGGAGGGTTGTAGCATGTGTGGAGGGGGAGCGTTTGCCCACAGCGCCCCCTCACCACCACC
>NW_017728922.1:14990283-14991791 GCF_001723895.1 Crocodylus porosus
TATACTAAACTCTATTTAAATCCATAACATCATTTTCAGTGTTAATTTCCTTACACTAAAGAGTGTAAGTGGCATTTACATTTACAATTTGACTTCCTGGACCATCCTGGTGAGCAAACTATGCCTGCTTATGAGGCTCTGCTGCCCCCAGTCCCTGGGAGTGGGGAAGACCCCTGACTAGTTGACAGGCAGTCAACCTTGTAAGGGGAGTGCTTAATATGGTGCTGGGGGGAGGTGCGGGGGTTGGGAGAGTTGGGAGAACAGGGCAAGGAGTTGGAACAGACTGTCCCTTCCTAGGCACATAAATGGAACAGCAGGGACTCTAGCCTTGACTTTCCCTACTCTTCCCCCTCCACTACCCACACTGCTGCCAGGCAGGGAGAGGGTTGTATCACCATGGCAGCACAGGGCATGCAGTGGCAAGGAGCTTCCCCACCCCACAGTGCTCTGCCCTGCCACTCTGGGTCCCACCTGTTGGGCCATGGAGGCCCCAAGGGGAGGGCAGCAGGACAGGGAGCCCAATCCTGCAGTGGGTGACTTACATCTGCCCCTGACCCCACCCCCACAGATGAGCACAGATGTGGGGGTCATGTGCCCCCATCCCCCATGAGTACATGCAGGGGCAGGGAACCATCCCCCACACTTGAGCCTGTAGCCATCCCCCCCAGTGCCACCTGCAGGGGAGGGGAAGGCAAACTCCACACTCATCTCCCACAGGCAGCAGCCAGAGCTCAGATGCTCTTGCAGGGGATAAGAGACTGTGGACCCTGGTCCCTAGCCCCATAAACTTGGCAGCAGCAGGCTCCCTTCAGCAGGGATGGAGGGGACAGGAGGCTCTGGGTGGGGTGTGAGGGTCACCAGCAGAGCCAGGGTGCTCTCGTTGTGGAGTGAGGGGCCTGGACCTCCATCCTGGTGAGCTAAGGGGGTAGAGGGAGCTCTGAGTGGAACACTGCCACCCACCACCCTGCATTGCTGCTGCCGCCCAGGAGTGTGGGGGGGTATGGGGGGGCAAGTAGCTTACATGCAGCAGCCACCATTGCCACCCATTACCCCATATGACTGGACACGGAGCTGGGGGGGGCCTTGCACATGGCAGCCACCACCAACATGCATCACCCTTCACTTCTGCATGAGAGCACCCCCTCCCACTCCATGTCCAGCCACTGCCACCCCCACTTCCCATTTCATAGTTTCATAGTTAGTAGGGTCAGAAGGGACCTGAGCAGATCATTAAGTCTGACCCCCTGCCATGGGAGGAAACAGTACTGGGGTCAAACGACCCCAGCAAGGTGATTGTCTGGCCTTGTCTTAAACACCCACAGGGTAGGAGCCAGCACCACTTCGCTTGGAAGTTGGTTCCAGATTCTAGCCGCCCTGACAGTGAAGTAGAGCCTCCTGATGTCTAATCTGAATTTACCCTCTGCCAGCTTGTGACCGTTATTTCTAGACACTCCTGGTAGTGCTTGGGGGAACAGGGACTCCCCCAGTGCCTGCTGGTCCCCTCTGAC
>NW_017728922.1:14992511-14996485 GCF_001723895.1 Crocodylus porosus
GCCTTTTCTCCCTGTCCTCCCTTTCCTTTGTTGGGCCACCACTAGCCCCTCCCACCCCCTGCTGCCACCCAGTGCCTCATGCTATTGCTGCTCCGCATTTGGCTGTGTGCAACCCACCCTCCCCCACTCCACGGCTGGCCCTGTGCCACCCCCCCACTGCTCTGTATCTAGCCCAGCACACACACCCCTCACTCCGCATCTGACCCAGCCCCAAGCTACCCACCCCTATCCCCCCCCGGCACTACACATCTGCTTGGCTTGCTCTGCCTGGCCCACTCCACTGGAGCCATGCCCCACTGATGGGCATTCTTGATGTGGCACTGGGTGGAGCCATGCCCCACTGGGAGCCACAACCCCCAAGAGCATTATGGACAGACACACACACACACACACACACACATACACACAGATGGACTAAGCCCTATATATATATATGTGTGTGTGTGTGTGTGTGTGTGTGTGTGTGTTTATATATATATATATAATAATTTCAGGCACTAGTAGGCTTCCAAAATGCTTTAAAATGGTGAATATATCAATAAAATATTGTGTTCTATTGTTCCCTATATGTATAGTGGTGTTTCATTTTAATCTTGGTTTTGGGGGGTTTTATCAGAGAATTTGTGATTTTTTTTATCAGAGAAACCCAGGATCCCTGTTTATCAGCCCTACTACCTGTACATTCAACAGAATCAAGGGTAGAAGGCACAGTTACAGCCAACTAAAGAGTTACAAAATAGTAGACCTGAACCAGACTAAGTAAACATTGGGAACAGATAGTATACCTCACTTCCTTTTTGGCACTCCTCCTCACAATCTGGTAACTAACAAAATAATAGGATGACCATAAAGAAATCTGATACATCCAAGACACCTGGGACACTGCCCCCTGCTCCCAGTCAGCAGCACTGCTGCAGGCAGTGAGAGCCAGAGTTGCTTAGCATAGCATGTCACTCCACCTGCTCTGAGCCCTGTGCCCCTGTGATTCCAGGACTTCTGTTTAAATTTTGACAACCACCTGGAGCTGGCCTACAAAATCCAGAACTATCCCGGCCAAACCAGGATGTATGGTCACCCTACACAAGAATTCTTGCCTTCAGGGTCAGAAAGCTGGGGAATATCTGGTCTAGAGAATGCTGCCATTACAAGGCTTCTGTCAAGCAATGTATGCCTGCTCTAAGCACAGCTATTTTTAGCTGGTCATTTTCTTGAAAGAGCAGGCTTCATGAATGTCAGTTTCCTAATCAGCTAGGCAAATCAACCTGTATTTATACTTTATGCTTTGGTTGCATTTTGTTCTTCAGTGAGCTTTCCAAAATAAAAGAAAGCTTTTACAGGTATTGACACAGACAAGTGAGACAATGGGGATATGTCCACAACAGTTTATTCCAGCATTTCAACTTTTCCCTAGATCCTTCAAGCCAGCCTAGCAAAATTTTTGCAGGTTAGTGATGACAACCAGCATATCTACATTGACATTTGTGTTCAGTTAGGCCTGGAGAAAGTGACAGGGATGTTCTGAATTTTAACTGATGGCTGCTACCTAAGTTATAGTAGGTATTGATTTATTATTATTTTGTTTCAGAAGCACTTTGATATAAAGCACTAGAAGATGTGGTCCATTGTTTCGGTATTATCTTTGTTCTTCTGCTGTTGCTAAGATGGGTATTTTGTACCTCCTCAAAAGCTTTGCACTTACTGTGAGCCGTTCAAGCTTGCACAAGGCAGAATTCTAGCTGGTAAGTAGTACTCCTTATTTAAACATGTGTTAGAAGCAAGCATCTGTTGTGCTGGACCTAAAGGAGATGTTTAATGTAACCCCGGCCTCTGAATACTCATAAGTTATGGTACACAAACATGATCCCCCTATTTTAACTCCACCAACATGGACTGTGACTCAGCTTTTACAAGCTGGATAGGGTTGGGCTGGGTCAAAACTGGGCTGTGTCTGGCTTAGAAGAGTGGAGAATCTGGTTCTGGATACAGTTCACTGTTGCCTAACAATCTAAGTTGTCCTACAAGCCAGTAAAAAGTTGCTGTACTTAGCCACCAGTAGTGTCCTTACTACTGTCAGCTGGCACCCACTTTTGCTTATGTGTCAAGTTACAAGGAGCCTGCCTCAATTTCCCCTTTGAAGACCCTATTCTCCATTCTGCCTGGCAGGGTGTTTGCATCCCATCCAAGTCTCTAAGGATGCATTTATCTTACTTCAACAGCAGTCTCATGGAGGGTTGTTCTCAAGGACAGTCTATCAACTCACTCCCACTGTACAGGCTCTGGACTCCAGAAATAAACCAGTGAGTTTGATTTCACTTCCGAGTTATGTTGTAAACAAACATTTTGGTGAGTCCCTCACAAGGCCCTTTAAAAACAGTCCAAAGATATGGCCTGAATCTTAACTGTCACTCCTGTTTTGAACTAGTGACACTACACTGAATTCAATGCACTCTTGGTATAGAACAACAGTGACTCTGGAAAATCGTGCCTCCCAATCCCTTTCTTCTAACTATCTCTTACTTAATAAAAGAAACAGCTCAGAAGTTTGATACTCTGAGTCCTTTTGGCGGGCAAAAGCAAACATTCATTCCCACCATCACTGAATGTCTTATTATTTCTGATAATATTAGACATCAGAATTAAGGGAATGTAAACATGTTTTCACACTCAGCTGGTGGTAGGAAATGTGTAAGAAAAAAATTCCTTGTATATGTCCAAGGCAGAGTCTGCCCCTCAGATAATGTAATTCTTTACAAGGTCTCCTTTCTGTCATGGTTAATATTTTTCAGAGTGAATGACATGTTGAAAATAAGATCAGTTAATATGGTTACCATGTACATTGAGTTAGTGCTCCCCCACACCACCAAAGATAACTTTTAAGTAAGGTCTTGAATAGTATATTTGAATACAGCTCAGTGATCTTGGCTGCTTTTATTGCTGCACTTGTTTTTCAGTCCACTTCTCAGAAACCCTGGGAATGATTAACTTTTCTACTGTACTTCTGATGAATGCCAGGAATGATGAACTAAGCCCAACAGGAACAAACTGAATGTTATGTCTACTGCCTTGAGGATGCACAGGCTCATAACTGACAACTGCTAGGAAGGGATATGTTTCTGTGTATCACCTGGATTTGTATCAGGGAATGGGTGATACAATGCAAAATATTCAACAGGTCCATGGACCTGAGTAAAAGTACACTGTTGTTCATTTGAAGTCAGTGGTTTTCAACTAGGGTGCCATGGCACCCAACGGTACCACAAGACCCTTTCAGGAGTGCCACAGTTCAGGCACCACTGGAGCTACAGTTACCCTTATGCAGAAGCTGCAACAGAAGCAGGCCTTCCTGCTGCAAACTTTCCTGATCAAACCCCAAATGCTTCTTCCAGAAACAGAGGGCTTGGGGCAATTTAACATGACAGTGTAGCAGCCTGAAAATGTATCTGTGTGTTTCATGTTGTGCCAATCCTGCAGACCCAGAAACTGGCACAAGAAGCAGGGGGAAGTTCCCACATTATATAGAAAATCATAGGGGTTAGGGTCACAGGCCAAAGGGAAAAAAACAGGTGAAAAGTAAAGAAATATCAGCACTATGGTAACATACACTCAGCACCTTAATTCCTAGTGTGTGCAAAGCTTCAGTCCCTGATTCACTTCGGTGGAGATTCAGCCTGAATCTCCAAATCTGAATTGAATCAGAGGATCCTTTAATCTCTCCATACCAAATCAGAACCCTCCAAATCAATTCGGAGAGATTAAAGATTCAGAGATTTGGAAATACACACAGCTTTAAATGTTTTATCTACATACCTCTAGGTAGCAGGGGCTTGTGAGTGCTGTTATGGTGGGTGCATGGAGTGTCCCACAGAAGCACAGGGGGCTCCCCACCATGGTCGGCAGCAGACCCAGAAGTAGACCAGAAGCACTGCTGGGGAGTGCATGGGGGGCCCCCTGTGTCCCTCTGGCTTGGTGACTGG
>NW_017728922.1:14996585-14999882 GCF_001723895.1 Crocodylus porosus
GCTCCATGTGCTCCAGCATTGCAGCAATCATGAGTCACACCTGCTACATTAAGATATGTAGAAAAAACATTTAAAGCTGTGTCTATGTCCAAATCACTGATTCTCCAAATCAACATTGAATCTTCAGATTGGATTCGGCCGAATCAAATCAGACAGTGATCTGAATCAACTAATCAAGTCACTGTCCCTGAGTCAGGCTAAATCAGAATCTGAATCAAATAGGGCCTGCTTCACACACTCCTATTAATTTTGCACACACACACACCTCCAGAGGTGTCCACAAACAAGTCTCTAGTCCCTAGAGCAGGAGTGGGCAAAATACAGGCCGCAGGCCAGATCTGGCCCACTAGGCACTTTCATCTGGTGTGCAGCACCCCACAATGAATTTTGCCCCATCAAGGCCTTCCGCCCATGAGGGTGGGATCGAGGCATCCCTAAATATCCTATTATATCTCACTCCCACCCTCATAGGTTGAAGGGCCCGGCCCTGCTAGCATGGGTGGGGCTGCTGCTGCAGGCTTCCCTACATCCCACTCAGTCTGGGCAGCAGGTAGGGAAGCAGAGGGGGATGGGGACAGGACTGCAGCTGAGCTGAAACATGGAGTGTGTGGTTGGGGCTGGATGAAGCACAGAGCCCATGCCCAGGGGAGCAGCAACAGCACAGAGCTCAGGTGGGCAGGGTGTGGGTATGAGGGGGGATGGGGAATCCCCCCACACTCCCTTCATGGCACGCAGCACTGGCAGGCAGTGGGGGCAGCAGCAGAGGGGGCTCTCTGCTTGGCGCTAGTGCCTGGCTCCTGGCTCCAGCCAGTGCTGCGAGGAGTGCAGCCCCCCACTGGGCTGTTTGTTTTCCCAGCATTCCCCGCACTCATGGGGAACGTAAGAGAAGCCCCAGGCACTGAAGTGGGCTGGGGCAGGGAAAGCATCCAGCCTCAGCATCTGGGGCTTCCATCCTGTGCCCTGTGAATACATGGAGTGCAAGTGAAACAAAAGAGCCAGCAAGGGTTGTGCTTCTTGCTGTTAGGTGCAGTGTGGCCAGAGCCAGGCTCTAGTCCCCCTGCCTGCTGCTGCACCATGGTGGGGAGTATGGGGGAGGTCCTCTGACCCACCCCACCCTCCCTCACACCCTACAAACCATACACACAAACATACACACCCCACCCCACCAGTGTTGCCTGCATTAACTGCAGGAGAGGACAGTGTGTTCCAGAGCCACACACCCACACCCCACAAATGCCACATGAGCCCCCAACATACCCTATACCCCCCCACACAGCCATGCCCAGTGCTCTCTCTCAGCTGCACACATACACACCCATACACAATAAAAAGTCATGCTGTGCAATAATGGGGGGCCCATGCTCAAGCCAAAAGGGGGAGGCAGGGCCAATTTGGGAACAGACCAAAGCAACACACTCACGGCAAGCTCATAGACAGAAGCAGCATGCTCACAGCCCACTACACATTAGAACATTGACCACACCCCTCATAAACTCTCCCCACTCCCCACCACACACACACCACTCTACACCCTCTGGCACCCAGAGCCATCCCTTGGGTAGGGCAAAGTGGCCCCACACTTTGGGGGGCCCCACAGACCTGGGTGGAAGAGCCATGGTCCCTCCCACAGGGTCTGCCTGGACCTAGTGGCTCAGCCCCACACTGTGGAAGAAGCATGCAGCCACTCGTTACCCCCCTCCCTCCACCATGCACCACTGGCTTGCCCTGCCTTCATGAGGGTCCCAGGGCCCTGTGCAGTGTTAAAGAGGCCCCACACAGGCTGATTTGCACTGAGCCCTCTACCCCCTAGAGTCAGTTCTGCCCCCACCATGCACACACACACACCATACACACATCCCCCACCACACAGTCACACCCAACCACACACCCCTACAATATAAAAGACTAAAAATTCATTTTCAGTTATTATGCAATCATCTCTGTATACAGTACACAAACACAAATCATGACAAAAATAGTTTTTTTAGTAAAATTAAAATATGTTATAGTAGGTATTTCACTTTTAGTGTATGATTTGTTTTTTTCTGGTTCTAAGATGACACCACTAACCCGCCCAAAAGGAGTATTTCTGGGGGCAAGGAAAGGGAATTCTGGTGGAAAAAGTCAGGGATTAAGGATGGGACTTCCAGTCCCAAGAGGGAGTTCAGGGGGCAAGGCACTTGTCAAGGGGTGGGGCTATTCATGTGGCTCTCAACAGCTCAAACCTCATTAAGTGACCCTCTGCCCAAAATAATTGCCTGTCCCTGCCCTATAGTGCTCAAACAGCAGCCCACAACTGCCCCCAAGCCTAAGTCCACCTCCTTTAGTCCAGTTCTGAGTGACAGAGATAGTGAGATTTCATGCTCCACTGTCCACTTCTCTCTATAGGGCTGACCAGGTTCCATATGTATTTCTATTCCCCTTCCTTTAGCCTCATGTTTCCTCTTTCTTTTTCCCTTGCCACTCCCGTCCCACCCGCAGCTGGGGGTTTCTGGAAGTTGTAGTCCATATTAATAATCAGCATAGCTCTGCAGACTTACCTCCTGATTGCTCCTGCTGTTACACACATTATATTCACATTACAATGTGTTTCTCTGGGCTTCCAAAATGTAATTTCACAGCAGCTTCCCAATCTGGCTCCACACAAAGTGCAAAGTGAACTGGGCAGTTTCATCCAGTGCCATAACTAGAGGGGATGACAAGTGGGCACCATCCCACTCCCCCCATAGACACACACACACATCTTTGCCACAGCAGAAACAGCTCTTTGCCACCCAGGTAGAGGAACTGGGCAGAAACAGGGCCACATCACTCCACCACAGGAGCCACAGCAGGGTCATTCCTGCCCCTAACCCCTCCATGGCACAAAGGAGTTTTGCCCCTGGTATGAAACTCAGTTACAGCTCAGGATTCACCTGACAATGGGGGCAGCATGCTTGTTGAAAACCACTAAGGTAAGCTGAGGTAGTTTAACAGTAGTACTCAACCCAATGAGGCTAAATACCAAAGAACTGTGAGGGGGCTTTGAATATAAAAATGTCCTAATGGACCCAAAGCTTCTTGCCATGCAGTGGCCTTGTAGTGATTTGAACAGCAAGATGAAAATTATACAGCCAAGTATGATGATTCAGAAAGTGTTTAGTTATTTGCACTTTCACTAAATTATTTCCAAAACTGCAGTCCTATCAGCTTCTGCGGCCAATGGGAAGCCCATATGAAAATCTTTCTATGTGGAGGAAAGCAAAAGGGCATAAAATAAATCCATAAATCCAAACCTTAGCAACTGTTTCTAAGGCT
>NW_017728922.1:14999893-15004008 GCF_001723895.1 Crocodylus porosus
CGTTAGTACCCACATGGACTAGGACCATAGGGTAATAATCAGTGGGCTGGATTACAGTCTGGAGCATCCCTTTCATGTCCTGAATCCTCGCTCCAGGTAGGCAGTATACCTTGCGTGCTGAGGTGTCCCAGCAACAGATAGGGCCCTCCGTACCTCTCAGGATGGAGTCACCAATGACGATCACGCAACGCTTCTTCCTCCTGGCCTTCTTGTCTCCTTCGGCTTGCACTGGACGCAGTGTGCATGGAGTTGCCTCCTCCCCAGTTTCGTCCTCTCTGTCCTCCTCCTCCAGGGCTGCCAGAGCTTCGTACCTGTTCTCCAGCCGGACTGTAGGAACTGGTGCTGCCATGTCTCGAGCAGCCCTGGCATGGGAGGTGACTGTCTGCCACTTAACAGTGGAGGGTTCATCTTGAGGTGTATCCTCCTTGGTCATAGAACCCTGCAGGGAAAGAAAATAGCTGTCAATTTCTTCCTCTGCTTCCCTGATTCCCCTCAGCCTGCTAACCTCCTCCTGGAGCTCCCTCACCTGCACCTCCAGGGCCCTAAGGTGGGCACCTGCAGGACAGGTGTGGGGGTCCCTAGTCCCTGCCCCCCCAGGCCTTGCTAGGCAGCTCCCGCAGGCCAGGGGGTTGCGGGATGCCAGCCCCCCCACAGGCTCCGTCCGGGTGGAGGCCTCAGACAAGCCCCAGGAAGGCAGCGCCCCCCAGGAAGGGGCCCTGGCAGCACTCCGTATCGACACCATCGTAGGAATTTCTAGCTGAGTTCGGGTCCTCTGGCCCATGCTAACAAGAGTCGGTCTCTCAGCCCCTCCTGCTCCCCCTCCGGCGCAAACGCCGGCACGCTCTGTTCGCGTGGCTCGGGAGCGCGGCTCCCTACCGGCTCAGCTAAGAGGGATCCGGGGGGCTTCCCCTCCGGATCCGGCTCAGCTGTGCCGGCCCCTCTGCCCCACTTACCTTAGGGGGATCAGCTGCTGCTGCCCCCGCTGCTGCTCCGCTCTGCTCGCCTCTGCTGCTCTTGCCTCCGCTCCTGGTCAGGTAAGGGGGCACACGTGTGTGCAAGACACATGTGTGCCTGTTTCCTTACTCTCCCCGCTGCTCCTTGCTCCCGAGTGCTGCTCCTTGCTCCCAAATGTCAGAGCAACAGCCAAGAGAGAGCTCAACTCCTCCTATTCTGACAGGAACCGGTGTCCCTCAGTCTATTTGGCTAGGGACAGACATTACACATAAACTGGTGATCAGAACCAGGTTTAAGATAAACCTGGTTGGATGTAATATCAGACTTAACTGATTTTGGTCAAACCAGTTTATGCAATGTCTGTCCCAGACCTCTTTCTGATTTAAGTTAAACCCAAGTCCCCCAGCATCCCTGGGCGGTGTTGTCTGCTTCAGAGAAGAGGGATGGCCCTGCCCCTCTGCTTCCTATCCAGCGCTCCAGTGGAGATTTCAGGCACAGCAGGATCTGCCTTCCTTCCCCTTGCCCCCTCCCCCCTGCTGCTCACAGCTCAAGCAGGGATTCCCTCCCTCCCATCTCCCGCAGCATGGACCCCAGCACCATGGACCCTAGGCATGTGGCATGCTAGCTAATGATGAGAGATGTCTGTGTGTGTCTCTGATTTCACTGGGTCAGGCAGACAGGACAGTGTCCACTTAGGGCTTTTTGGCGTTAATCAACAGGTCAGCCGGTAATGTCCCTCCTTTCCTTCCTTGGAAAAAAACTGTTTAAGAACAGCTTGAACTAATTAGAGGCTTTTGTTTTTCTGATGAGCTGCTTCTGTCAATTACTACCCTCTGGGTCCCACCACGGAGCCAATTTCCCATGATCTGCTGGCTGGGAAATTGGCTCCATGGTCGGACCCAGAGGGTAGTAATTGACAGAAGTCAATCGTCATGGTGACCTGTGACCAGTGGGGTCCCCAAGGCTCTGTCCTTATTGTCCATATTGTTCAACATCTTTATTAATGATGCGGACATTGGAGTCAGAAGCGGACTGGCCAAGTTCATCAATGACACCAAACTTTGCAGCAAAGCATCCACAACAGAAGACAGGTGTGCAATCCAGGCTGATCTGGACAGGCTCAGCAAATGGGCGGATGAGAACCTGATGATGTTTAACACTGAAAAATGCAAGGTTCTCCACCTTGGGAAAAAAAACCTGCAGTATCTTTATAGGCTTGGCAGTGCTACCCTGGCTAGTGCTACAGAAGAAAGAGACTTGGGTGTCATCATTGACCACAAGATTAGCATAAGCCTGCAATGTGATGCTGTGGCTAGTAAAGTGACCAAAATGCTGGCTTGCATCCATAGAAGCTTCTCAAGCAAATCCCAGGACATCATTCTCCCATTGTACTCCGCCTTAGTGAGGCCGCAGCTGGAGTACTGCGTCCAGTTTTGGGCTCCACAATTCAAAAAGGATGTGGAGAAGCTTGCGAGAGTCCAGAGAAAAACCACACACATGATCAGAGATCAGGAAAACAGACCTTATGACAACAGGCTGACAGCCATGGGGCTCTTTATCCTGGAAAAGCGCAGGCTGAGGGGTGATCTGATGGCCACCTATAAGTTTATCAGGGGTGACCACCAGGATCTGGGGGAACGTCTGTTCACCAGAGCGCCCCAAGGGATGACGAGGTCGAACGGTCACAAACTCCTGCAAGACCGTTTCAGGCTGGACATAAGGAAGAATTTCTTTACTGTCCGAGCCCCCAAGGTCTGGAACAGCATGCCATCGGAGGTGGTTCAAGCACCTACATTGAACACCTTCAAGAGTAAATTGGATGTTTATCTTGCTGGGATCCTATGACCCCAGATGACTTCCTGCCCTTCGGGCAGGGGGGCTAGACTTGGTGATCTTCTGAGGTCCCTTCCAGCCCTAATGACTATGAAATCTATGTCTATAAATACTGTGTTATCAGCCCCCTGCTGCCTCCCAAACCTTTCAGGTTTGCAGACAGGATTAAGAAGCAGGGATAGGGAGATTGAAAAGCTCAGTATCATCAACAGGTGCATGCACTGCACACCCCACTCCCACCCCACCCTTTGTCTCAGAGTGCTAACTGAGGGCTGGGGGCTGGCAAGACTCCCACTCCTTGAGCAGCAAGTGGAGAAAAGCCTGGGATTGTGCAGGCAGGGTGGAGGTTTACAGCCCTCCCTAATCAAAGAATCCTGTCAGGGTCTGGCTATGTCCCACCCCCACCCCCCAGCTCAGTACTGTGAAAGGAAAGGGAGGGATGCTCTAGCATCCCCCAGCTTTCAGCCTGAGCCACTGAAGACATGTGCCTGTATTTCTTCAGTCCAGAAAACCAGTTCAACCTAGATAGGTTAGACTAACCTGCAAAAATTGAATCAAATTAAGGTCAGGCTCAGGCTTTTTGAATGTCTGTCCATAGCCCAGGAGAATGCATGTTAAGCAGAAGTTTATGACACACAGCTAAGCAGTTCATATTCCAGTTAGCAGGAGGCAGAGCATGTGATAAGTAAATATACTTAAATTATGCCAAAATCACTTGAACCAAGCCTGCAGCAGTATTTTCAGTTCTTTGCTTTGAAGCCTGAATCCCTTCACCTGGGAAGATGAATTCCATTTTTTTTCCCTGAACAGAAGAACATACGATGCATTCATTGTAAGCTGGGGGTATCAGCAGGAGGTCCATGCTGAATGAATGGCTCTAATCTCAAGTTTGAGTCTTCTGGGCCAGGTACAGATATTACACTTTTACAGGTCTATGTGATCAGAAATTGGTCTATATTTATAACAGAAGTTCAGCACACATAGACTGGTTTAAAAATGGAATCCAGTCTAAGATTTGTACCTGCTCCCCCCTGCCTTCCCCAACCAAAGGGCAAATGTGTGTTCTGTTCACTACCAATCTAAACTAAGCTGCTTACAGAAAACCACACAACATATATCAATTTCACCTTAGGCCTCTTGAATGCCTGTACCTAGCCCTGATGTGTAAGATACTTGCCTGTGGCTACAGGTCAGTGTATCAGCCTCCTCATTAAGTCTCAGAATGTGAAAAGAATGGTTTCATAGATTTCATAGACATTAGGGCTGGAAGGGACCTCAGGAGATCATCGAGTCCAGCCCCCTGCCCAAAGGGCAGGAAGTCAGCTGGG
>NW_017728922.1:15004108-15010093 GCF_001723895.1 Crocodylus porosus
TAAAGAAATTCTTCCTTATGTCCAACCTGAAACAGTCTTGCAGGAGTTTGTGACCGTTCGACCTCGTCATCCCTTGGGGTGCTCTGGTGAACAGACGTTCCCCCAGATCCTGGTGGTCACCCCTGATAAACTTGATTGAAATGGCACACAAAATTCTCCTGCTTTCACTTTTATGAAAAATTGTATTTAAAACAATAATAAACAATACAATTAGAAGAAGAAAGACCTGTCAGCTGTACAGGTCTTTGCCTTCTGGTGGTGTGATAAGAACTTGCATAAAGAAAGGGCCATATTGTCTCCAATTGGGTTTAGTACTTGCCCTTTGCAATCCTTTATTACAAAGGCAGATTGCTGAGAAATAACATTACATCCCCAGAGCCAAAGCAGATGGAGGCTTGGGACCTTTGCCTTGCTCTCACAAGGCTTTCTGCTGCTGCTTCCGAGACCTGGATTAGCCTGCATTCCCTAAGTCCATGTCAGGTAACTTCAGAGAAACAGAAACTGCTAATTTCTGGGCACGAGTTAATGGACAAAAATCCCAAGAGCAGAGATTAGGCAGAATGACATTTACAAATAGCCATGCTAATTACCAGCTACTGGAAGAATAAATCAGGTTGGCCAGACCCATATTTCAAAATTTGTTCCAATGTAGATTTGGCAGTAGCAGCTTTTTCTTTCTTTGTTTTTATTTCAGTTTAATGAGATAAATGCTATATCCAGAAGGGCTAAGGGCCCAATCCTGCAAAGAAAATATGCAGGAGCTCTGTGTAGAACTGGGAACTAAGTCTGTGCCAGTATCCCTGGAGTTTTGTGATACCCTTGTTAGAACATAAGAACATACAATTTCTCATTTACTTACTCAGACCATATATCTGTCTTGCCTAGTATCCTGTGTCACACAGTGGCAGATAGTATATGCTAAAAGTGAGAATGAACTGGCTATAACCAGGGTTTTTTCTCCACCGCTCCTTTATCACTTGCATCTTCCAGCATTTAAGGCCTAGGAAGTAGTTGTTAAGGAAGAAGTTATAAAAGTCTACAATCTTCTTTCAGGGCCAAATCCTGGAGATTGTATAGGCCAAGCTATACCCTCTAGGACAATGGCTACCCAGAATTTAGCACACAGGGCCGATTCAGTGGCCTAAATCAAGGTTCTGCTTATTAGATCTGTGCAAGTTGACAGCGATCCAATCCGGCTTTGGATCTGGCTGCTTCAGATGGCAGTGATTGGATCTGGAGCTCTGGACCAGGTTTCTGCCTCAATCTGGCTGAAGCAGCTCCGAAGCTTTGGATCCGCCTCAGAGATCTGGCCATAAGGTATAATAGGGGAGTCAATGAAATATCTATAACTTTGTTGTTTGTTGTTTGATTTGGATGAAACTTGCTGAGATGGTAGCTTATACTTAGAGCATGAAATATGCCTAGTTTCAAGATGACCAGTGTATTCTAAATTCTTGAAAGCCAAACTCCTGTCACAGCTATGTGTAACACCACAGAGGTGTCAAATCTTCAGGGATGGTAGCTCCTACTGAGGCCACAAAGCCTGCCAAGTTTCAAGAAGATCAGTGCAGGAGTTTGGGGGGACTTGCACCTCAAGCTACAGACAAGCAAAACTCATGCCACAGGTGATCATGTGCGTGGTAAGGTGCAGCAGGGTGACAGCTGCAGGGATGGTAGCCCCTGCTGAGGCCACAATGCATGCCAGATATTGAGAAGATGCAGGTGGAGGGGGGGTTCTGGGGCCCTGCACCCCTAGCTGCTGACAGGCAAAACTTGTGCCATGGGTGCTTGTGGGACTGACCTGAGTGGTCCTGGGTAAGACTGAAAACAACAGCCTGCAGTCAGAAATGCTAAGCCAGTTACCTCCCCATTGAAAGGCAGGTAGGAGCACCTGATAATCCCAGCTCCTGCCATCCAGTGGGTCATTTAGACCCAAGGGTAGTGGGGCCAGGCATGCCCAAGAAGAGGCCCCAGTATAGGGGCAAAGTATGGGCCCCAGTGAAGGGGGCAGAGCAGTTACCCCAGTGAACAGGTGGAGTGTGTGGGGCTAGAAGCCTAGGGAATGGCATAGTGCCCACAGTGTGAGCAAGTTGAGCCCCCATAGAGGAAGAAGGGGAGTGTTGAGGCCCCATGAAGGGGACAGTTAGGCCCAGGCAAGTCCTCGGACTCCTGAGGCCACAAGTGAGCCTGAGGCCAAGTGGACAAGTAATTCGCCCCAATCAATCAGTGAGTGGGATCGTGACAAGTTACCCAGAGAAGGGTCTGGATCAGAACTCTGCTCAGGGCATGGCATATTAGCTAGTCACTGTGCAGATGAGGGTCACAAGAGGGCTCAAGAGGCTGCATGCTGGCTGGTCATGGAGTGTGAGTAGTCAAGTCTGATGGCCTATGAGAGCCTCTCAAGTGAGCAGGGCAGGCTGAGTGTGGCCCAGTGTGGGGCAGCCAGTAAGAGGCCCAGTGACAGTGGGCAGTATGAATGAGGCCCAACGGGGAGGAGTACAAGGATAAATGAACAAGGCCAACCAAGGATCTGAGTTTGGTCTGGCCATGAGCCAGAGCATAGAACAGCTCAAGGGTGCTATCTGCGAGGCATGGGACATGATAAGGGGAGGTTGGAGTCACGTGTACACCCCTAGTTAGTGTGGTCTTAAATGGGAAGCCTCTCACTCTGGGCCCAGGAGTTGTCCCCTGTTACATAAAACAAGGATCAATGGTTTCAAGTTGCAACAAGGCAAGTTTAGGTTAGATTTTACTATTAGGAAGAACATTCTTACAAGGAGGGTAGTAAAAGCACTGGAACAGGTTACCCAGAGAAGTTGTAGACTCTCCATCCTTGGAGGGTTTTAAGACCTGGCAAAATAAACCCTTGGCTGGGATGGTCTAGTTGGGGAGGGTTCTGTTTAAGCAGCGGTTAAACTAGATGGCCTCCTGAGTTCCCTCCCAACCCTAATTTTATGAGTCTATGATTCTATGATATAGGTATATACTTTTAAAAATATGGTTATAGGTAAGCAAAAAGTAAGTAACTCACCCCTTGCTACTGCTGCAGTCATGGGAGCTCTTCACCAGATGACCAGGCCAGGGGCAGACAGGCCCAGGGGCTAGTCCATTTCCTCTCCTCCACTGTAAAATGGGTTTCACTTCCTCTTCCCCCAGTCAACATAGTTCATTTGTTCTGAAAGGAGAGAGAACTATGTCTGGCTCTGATAGCATCTATGATTGGTTGCTTTCATCTGGGAGAACGGTGAGGCAGCCAATCAAAGGAAGAGTTCTTCTTTGGTTATCTGAAAATTTCCTGAAAGATGTTAATTCCCCCATCATACCCAGACCAGCTGCAGTAGGCCCCAGAATTCTTTCACTTGGACTGTAATGGTGAGAGTTGCCCTACAGTAAGTCAGGATTGGGATATATACTTGTTACACTGTTTGTGGGAGGTACCAGGAAAGAAAAAATAGTAGGGGTTGAAGATCAGGACTGGGGTGGGTTAGGAGTTGTGTTCAGGAGCCCAGGGGTTGAATGGCAGGGAGAACTATAATTTACAAGTTTTCAGTGGGCTCCCAAAGACAAGAGCAGGAAATTTCACAAGAGCTACCCACATCAATTCAGCTGGTGCTCAGTGCTTCCATAAGTGCAAAATTTGCAAAATTTTAAATGAGAACAAAAATGTAATTCCCTTAACTTTCTATCCACTAACTATATAGCCCCAACTCAGTAAACTGAGCTTCTTATTAGAGCTATCAGGAGGAAACAAATTATATTTTGCAAAAGATTTTGAGATTTTCTCTGAAATAAAATCCCATTTTTCCTGATAAATATAAATATTTTCATATTATTTTTTAAAAAATTGTTTTTCAAAATAACTTCTAAATGTTAGACTTTGTTTTAAGCTTTGAGTAAAGCTATTTTAATGTGTATATTTTACTACATAACACTGAATAAAAATTGAAATAAAAAGTCATTTCAAAGACAAAATGTATAATGTTTTGTTCTGAAAATACTGACATGGAAATTTCTCCTATTTTTTTCCTCCTGCCACTATTGACAAAATTGACATGATTTTGTGAAGCATTTTGATTTGTAAATAACTTCATTTTCCAATGGATATAATTCCATCAACTTTTTTTGACCAACTTTACATAATGGCAATTTGGCTTGTACAACCCAGACATTCAATTTCACTGCCAACAAGGGCTTAGAAATTACTGCTATATCTACTAAACTGAGTAACAGATCAGCTTCTCTTTTGAATTAAATGTCAAAATTGTTGACTCAAGATAAATGTTGATGAGAACTTCAAGTTCACCATTAATCTGGAGAATAAGAGAGACTGAAAAAGCATCTGGAGACATCCATTATTAATCAGTGTTTATGTAACAGAACTACTTCACAAGCGCTTCCTGGGTCATCTGCCTGAAGTGATCAGGATCAGTTCTGATTTTATTTCCAAAAAGAAGAAATGCAGAAACTCCAGAGAAGGCAGTGTCTTTCTCCATAAAATCTGTGCATACAAGTGAAAGTTTTTCAACTGGCCTGATTTAGCCAAGGTACAAATGATAAAAGGACAACACTGGGCAAGAGAGTCTGAGTATATGTCACTTTAAAATTATTAAAATTTGCAGCATCATGCAGGACAGGAGAACAAAAATACTATTTGTTACCAACATGATTTGAACCTGGGAGAGATGTCAGTGTAAGAAAACATCTCTTTCATTAAAGTTATCTGCACTGGCTGGATATTGGCTTTAAAAGGGGGAAAGTGTTTTTCTTCCCTGATTGTATACATGCCCCATGATTTATATTCTTTACGGCATTTTTATGAGCTTCTTTAGCACATCATACAGTGTAATAACAGCATAGTAATTGTGTTGGCTGCATGTCCTGGCACTTAATTATAATCCTGTCATTGTCATTTGCCAGCTTGTCTAACAGAATAACCTTGCCATGTGGCTGACATCCAACTGGAAATAAGGAAAGAAAGAAGGGAAGAAATAAAGGAAGGAAGGACTTTGACCTTTTTAAATACTTTATTCAGGGGCTCAGGGATACAAAAAGGTTGGCCAGTTACGAAGCAGAGACAAACAAATTACCATCAAACCAAGAACAACATGTCATTGCATTCATCACATCACACCATAACAGACACTTTCACTACATTTCATGTCATGTCTTACATGCTATTACGTGGCTGGAATGCCGGCCAAATGGTCATATCTATAAATAAACAATTCGCACCCTGTTCTTTCTGATCATACACATGACAAAACCTTCAACTTACCACACAAAAAGAAACCAAAAAAGCAGCCTGGTGAGGGCCCAGAGCATGACACAAGCTGGAAGTCCTAGTCTGACACTGAGCCTGCCCGGTCACCCAGACCAGTAATGACATCAGAGCGTGTATTTGAGATGGTCATCCTCCACAAGACACAGCTCTCCCTCAAGGGCCCAGTATGTCTCAAAGTCGGGCACTGCCTGCCAGAGCACAGTGTACTCAAACTCCAGGTCCATCCAGTTGAAGGCTTTCTCCTGATCCAGAGAAATGAGGCCAATATCTAAGCCAAAGAGTTCACAGGCTGTGACTAGGTCATGCAGCAGAAACAGGTTGTCTTTTATGGTTCTGCCTGGAACGTAGTAGCCCTTCTCAGGCCCAATGACAGAGACCATGACAGTGTGGAGGCAGGTTGCCAGTACTTTGGCCAGAATCTTGTAATCTGTGCACACCAGGGAAACCGACCACCAATTCTTAATGCAGCCAAGGTTTCATAGTTTCATAGTTCCTAGGGTCAGAAGGGACCTGAGCAGATCATCTAGTCCGACCCCTGCCATCGCAGGAAAGAATACTGGGGTCAATCGACCCCAGCAAGATGTACATATACCCTCCTCTTGAACACCCCCAGGGTAGGAGCCAGCACCACTTCTCTTGGAAGCTGGTTCCAGATCCTAGCCACCGTGAAGTAGCGCCTCCTGATATCTAACCTAAACCTGCCC
>NW_017728922.1:15010104-15024113 GCF_001723895.1 Crocodylus porosus
CCCATCTCCTTCAGCACACACCCCAGAGAGTGGTAGTCCTCCATCAGGTGATCAGGGCTCCTCCTGGCCGCATCGTTAGTGCCCACATGGACTAGGACCATGGGATTATAATCAGTGGGCTGGATTACAGTCTGGAGCATCCCTTTCATGTCCTGAATCCTCGCTTCAGGTAGGCAGTATACCTCGCATGTCGAGGGGTCCCGGCGACATATGGGGCCCTCCGTACCTCTCAGGATGGAGTCACCAATGTCTTCTTTCTTGGACAGCAGCATGAGCACTGCATGGTGGCATCTGATTGGGAAGACCTTGTCAGTAAGGCTCTCCTAGAACACACACAGGAGGCAGGGGCAAGAAGAGACCAGAGAGTCTTGTAAAACTGAGCAGGTAACCTGTCAAGGCCTGGGGCTTTGCTCGAGCTGAGGCCAGCTGTGTCAGCTGCCAGCTCCACCAGAGACAAGTCCTACACAAGCTTACCAGCCTCCAGGTCACAAAGGCATTGCAGGTCCACATGGAGTTCCCACTTGGCCTCAGGGCATGATGGCTCAGCCGCAAGCAGGTCACATTAGACGGTGACAGTGTGCTCATGTACTTCACCCGGGTCAGTGATTACCCAGCCTTTAGGGGTCTTGAGGTGATCTAAGACTTTGTTCGCTGCCCACCATCACTCCAGGTTGAAGAAGTGGGTTGGGACATCTGTTTCAGCCAGCTCTTGGCAGCGGGCATGGATTCTCTCTCCATGGGCCGCACTCTCCACCAAGTCACACAGTCACTTCCTGTGGAACTGGAGGCTCTTGCACAGCACCGCATCACTGTTAGCAGCCAGCAGGGCATTCTTGAGCTCTACCACATCTTCCTCCAGCTCTATGATATGGTGGAGCAGTTCATTTGTGGCCAGCTGGGTGTACTGCTGGCAAAAAGCCGAGATCTGCACCTTTCCCACATCCCACCATATCTTCCAGGAGGAGTAATTTAGTCTTGTGGCCTCCCAACCCCCCCAAAAGTTGGTGAAGCAGTCCCAGAAGTAAAAGTTGTGAACCAGGCTGATGTTGAAGCATCAATAGGGTGGTCATGCACAGGTTCTCCCCAGAAGGCTCAATTAGCAGCAAGCCAAGCCATCATCTGACAAGCCTGAGGGAATGATGCCCCAGCTTCTCCACCTGGTGATGTCTCTGTACTGGTGGGGATGGGCACTGTAGGTGGAATGGGTGGGGGGGAGGGTTGGGACCTAGTCCCAGCCCCTCTGCTGGATGGCGCTCTCACGCCAGAGACAGGGGCCAAGAAGAGGCCAGAAAGTCTTGTAGAACTCAGCAGGTAACCCATCGAGGCCTGGGGCTTTGCCAGAGGTGAGGCCAGCTGCAGCAGCTGCCAGCTCCACCAGACAAGTCCTGCTCAAGCTCGCTGGCCTCTGGGGCACAAAGGCATGGCAGAACTGCATGGAGTTCCCACGTGGCCTCAGGGCAGGATGATTCAGCCGCCAACAGGTCATGATAGAAGGCAACAGAATGCTCACGTACTTCACCTGGGTCAGTGATTACCTGGCCCTCAGGAGTCTTGAGGTGATCTAAGACTTTGCTCACTGCCCACCATTGCTCCAGGTTGAAGAAGAAACAGGTTGGGGCATCTGTTTCAGCCCGATCTTGGCAGCGGGCATGTATCCTCACTCCACAGGCTGCACTCTCCGTCAAGTCATGCAGGCACTTCCTACAGAACTGGAGGCTCTTGCACAGCACCGCATCACTGCTGGCAGCCAGCAGGGCAGCCTCGAGTTGAGGGTACTGCTGGCAAAATGCCTGGATCTATATCTTGCCCACATCTTACCACAGCTTCCAGGAGGAGTAATTCAGTCTTGTGGCCTCCTAGCCCCACCAAAAGTTGGCAAAGCAGTCCCGGAAGCAAGAGTCTTGAAGCAAGCTGATGTTGAAACACTAATAGGGTGCTCGCACACAGGTTCCCCCTAGCAGGCTGAATTCACAGCAAGCCAGGCCATGATCTGACAGACCCAAGGGAATGATGCGGCCACTGCCTAGGAGTGGCAGGTGGTGCTTGGTGACATAAATGCAGTTGAGGCAGGCCATAGTGAGACCACGGGCACTCATCTTGGCCCAGCTGTACTGGAGCACATTGCGATGCAGGGCTTGCCAGACATCAATGAGGCCTGCAGTCTCCAGGATGCAGGAGAGTTGCGTATACCAAAAGGTAAAAGCTTAAACTCATATAGTCCCATAGGTGTGGTAACGGCAGACTTGGCTATGGCATCTGGATCCAGTGCCATTTGCCAGAATCCTTTGGACAGATCAAGAGTAGAGATAACCTTGGCTGGGCCCAGGCAATCAAGCAAAGCATCCATCCTGGGCATAGAGGATGCATTGGGGTGGTAATAGCATTCAGCTTCCAGTAGTCCACGCAGAACCGGATGGACTCATCCTACTTCCAGACAAGTACCACTGGGCTGGCCCAGGGACTCACTGGAGGTTGGATTACCCCTAAACCTTCCATCTCTGTGATCTCTCACATTATTTCTTACTTTACCTTCTCATTAACTAGGTAAGGTCTGGAATGTATAGGACGAAGGCTACCAGTGTCTATAGAGTGTACTGCCATGTCTGGTTTGTTGGAGAACACTGTTCCACAGTCCTTGAGTGCTGCAAGCAGCTTGTCCTTGTCCTGGGAAGGCAGGTGGTACAGAAGGTGGAGTTCCTCTATTCCTGCCTCTCCATCCCAGTCACCATACATGACCGGCTCCTCTGGGTCCTCAGGTGATCCTTCCACTGAGGAAATCCAGAATACCGCATCACCTCTATCAAAGTATGGTTTAAGCATGTTCACATGAACTGTCTTAGGCTTTTTCCCACTCCTGGCCACTACATAGGTCACATCATCCAGCTTGTCCAGGATAACATGAGGACTTTCCCAAGCAGCTTGCAGCTTGTCTGTCTTTAGTGGCAGGAAAACCATAACCTTATCACCTCCGTCAAAGGTACGTAAGCGAGCCTTTTCATCATACCAGGACCTTTGCTTCTCCTGGGCATGTCCCAGGGAGTCTCGTGACACTTTCATCATGTCAGTCAGTTTCTGCCAAAAGTTAAGTGCATACTCCACCACAAAGGTCTTTGTGGAGGGATTTTCCCTTCCCACTCCTCTCTCACCAAATTGAGAGGACCTCGAACTCACCTCCCAAACATCAACTCAAATGGCGAGAACCCAGTGGACTCCTGGGGCACCTCCTGGTAGGCAAAGAGCAAATGCAGAAGTTTCTCATCCCAGTCATTGGGGTTAGAGTCCACATAGGCTTTTAGCATACCTTTCAAGGTCCCACTGAACCTCTCTACTAGCCCATTTGTCTGAGGGTGGTAGGCTGTGGTCTTAAGGTGTTTCACCCCACAGCACTCCCACAGGCACGTCATCACCTCCGCCAGGAAGTTTCCAACCTGGCCAGTCAGGATTTCAGAGGGAAAACCCAGCTGAAAGAAGGTCTTGGTTAGGGCATCAGCAACCACAGATGCCTCAGTGGAGGTCAAGGCAACTGCTTCCAGGTACCGAGTTGCAAAATCCACTAGAGTCAGGATGTATTTCTTCCCTCTACGGGTCTTATGCCTCAGTAGGCCCACAGTGTCTATTCCCACTCTTTGGAAGGGTTGATCAATAATAGGGAGGGGACCTTCACCCTCAGGGACTTCCTTCGACAGGGACAGCCTCTCCACTCAATGGGATGACAGGTTACCTGTACCTCAGATGGCAGACCCCACCCCTTGAATGGTAATGGTGCTCCCTGGGATTATATCTGCAGGTGAAACAAGGTTGCCATTCATTAATGTCACACTGGACCCCGTGTCCAGTTCCCCAATAAGGGTTCTCCTGTTTACCTTTATCTTGGTCCGGTGGGAGGCCATCACCTCCTCTGGGTTTGTAATCCTGCAGCAACAGGCATGCCCCTCAGAGGGGCTCAGGTGTTCCCCCTCACTGCTTACAGCTCTTGCATGTCTGATGGACTTGGGTTTGTTGCTTAGCTTTGGGTAGTTGGGCTTGATGTGGCCCGGCTCCCCACAGTTATAGCACCCCATCTTCTCCAAATTGGGTGGTTTGGTTGTATCAGGGGCCTCTTTACATTCAGTCTGGAATGGCCCCTTTTCCCCTTTTGGACCTGGCCCTCCCTTCCCCGCTCTTTGGAACCCTTTCTGTTCCTGCCCAAAGTAAGGAGGCTTCTTGTCTTGCCCCTCCCAATTTAGCAACAGCTGATCTTCAATTTCAACAGCTTCTTGAATGGTTTTGGGGGGCCTGTCCTTGTCTAGGGTTTTAATCTCCCTTGGACAGCAATAATAAAATTGGTCCAGTGTCACAAGATGGAGCGTCTTCTCTCTATTGTCAGCCTTGGCTCCGCCTGCCCATTTAAGGAATGCATCCCACACCAGGGCCACAAAATCAGCCATTGTCTTCTCAGGTTGTGGGTGCATATTCCGGAATTTTTTCCAGAAATAATCTGGTCTTAACTTGAACCTTGAAGACACGGTCTTTTTAAAGGCATCATAGTCATCAGCTGCATCCAAGGGTAGGCTGTTCAGGACCACAGCCATGTCGCCTTCTACCAAAGCAGCCATGTGCATCATGAACTCTTCCTCAGGCACCTTCCACCATTGGGCTTGCCTTTCGAAAATGCTTAGAAATACATCAGGATCGTCTCCAACTCAGTAGCGAGAGAAAGCTGGGGAGTTTGGTTTGGGGTGTCCCCCAGGCGCTCACAGAGGGCCCGCATCTCCCCCGTTGGGCTGCAGACGGAGTACCTCTAGTTCATGCCTGCACTTGGCCTCTGCCTCTTGGAGCTGTTGTTCCCTTTCTCTCTCAGTGCTCATCCTCTTCACATCAGACCTCCATCTCCATCCTTTTCAACTCTAGCTGTACCTTCTAATGCTCACGCTGGGCCTCCAGCTCCATCTTGTGCTTTTCTAGCTCATACCTGTGCTTGCTCTGCCTCTCCTCAGCTTCTAGCTGCATCTGGTACCTCCAGCGCTCCTCCACAGGGGGTGATCCCTTGGAGGGCTGCAGACTTGGCACGTGGGGATGTGATTCTGGGGAGGGCTCAGGAGCTGGCGTGCCTGAAGGGGGCTCTGAAGCTGAGTCATTGTCACACAGGAGTTTAATCAGTTCTTCCTTCTTTAGCCCTTTCTTTACTTGAAGGTCTCTGTCTTTCACCAGATCTCTTAGTTCGGGCATGGTCATTTGAACATACTCATCCGCCATCCTGGCTATCTACACTATCCAGTTGACCCAATGCCAAATTAGAAATTGTTTACCCAAGGGATTTCAGTGACTGTATTCCTCTTCCTAAATTATGCCTCTAATACAGCAGGGTATTCGTATCCCACCTCTGCTACCATGTGTGGTGGGCCAGTAGGGGGAGCTCCTGCAATGAGCCTCCCACCTCACTATGCCCTTCCACCTTCCAGACTACACGCGTCTCTCCAGGGGTACCTAAGCCCTGGCAGACCTGCTTTTGAGCCCCACTGCAGAGTCCGGGGGAAACGAGCTGCCACTACCACCGAGAAAGGACTCTCTCAGCTCTGTGTCCTCTGGGAAACACAGACCTAATAGTCCAATGAGTACTTGACCCAGTACAGGCACTTGGGGCACTTCCCCAAATCAGGGACCAAAAAGGAAAGTCTCCCTTAGTCTGCAGACCTAAGGGGTCTCTCAGACATAATTTAGACCCACCCCTCAATAAGTCTCCCACACCAGTCACAAAGGAGAACTTTATTGATTACAGGGGGTAGAGTGAAAATAGGGTACAAGATAGAAATATCATAGAAATCCCATAGAGCAAAACAGTCTGGCTGAGGTAGTCTTTTGATCATGCATCTGAGTTACTGCCAGCTATATATCTAATCAGATCTTGAGTGGCTTACTCACAAGCATCAAATTATCACAGAGCAGAGATTTTGGGGAGAAACAAAGGTGGCTTCCTGCCACATGCCCACAATGTCCAGTCCCTCTGCACATACCCTGTTAACTAGGTTGGAATCACTCAGATAAATCATTGGGACCGTGTTGACATGACCTGCGTAATGTACGTTATGCTGTCCCAGGAGACTAGCAAGGGCATCTACACAGACCTCAACCCCGAAGAAGGGAGGGGTGTGAACCCTCAAACCATGGGTAATGGGGAGGTTCTGGGAGGCATCCTCATGCCAGCTGCTGGGTATAGGAGCAGGCTGTCTGTTAGAACAGGGTTAATTTCCAGATATAACTAAGCAAAGACAACAAAAAAAAAGTTTTTACTAACTGAAAAGATAAGTGTCTGGGAAAGCGGCCACAAAACTCTAGATGGGAGGGGGAAAGGGGTGGAGGAAAAAAAAAATGGCTGGGGTTTGAAAAAGCAAAAAAAAAAATAGAAAAACAAAAGGGGGGGAAGAAGGGGTAATTAAGAGCACCCCGCAGAAGGCAAGCTAATGGAAGATAACTCCCCGCTACAAGCAAACAGAAGAAGAAAAAGGAAAAAAAGAGAAAGAAAGGAAAAGAGACCATAAGAAAGAAGGCTGTAAAGACAAAGAAATTGTAAGTATGGGGGGATGGGACAAAGAGGAGAGAAAAGGGGGAAAAAAAGCTGCAAAAAAGCAAGAAAAGAGAGAGAAAGCGAGATAAATAGAGACTAAAGACCTTTAGACAGGTGGGAGTCAGGAAAAAAAAGAGATAGGAAGCCGGGGAGTCTAATGCTTAGGATCGCCCCACACAGCTCCAAGCGAGCCTGGTCTGGTGCATCCAAAGCAGAAGGAAGGAAGGAAGAAAAGGTGATAGTAACATAAAAGATGCATGTATCTGATGACTCTGTGAGGACACGCCAAAGACACTGACCTTGCTGGAGCATTGTTCACTTTCACTTGCAGGTTCCTTGCATCAGAAATCTACAAGACAGATAATCTGAGATATGTGTTAAATGAATGTTGAGAGCCATTGCTTTGCTATTCTATTTCTTTTCATTTATATTTAAATTCTAATAATAGCCTGTTCCCTTGTCTCCCTATCTTGGCCAGATATATCCCGCCACCCTGAGTCATGCCTGTCCATGTAAGGGGACACCACAGATGATGAAGAACAGAAAGCATGATGATGGAATGAAGTGACATCCTGGAGAAGCTCCTAATTTTCTTAGAAGACAATAAGTAGTCTGAAAGGTCAGGAATTTTAAGTCCCAGTGTTTGATATTTGTAGATGCTTTTCTATTTTCCCATTCATATTGATGCTGATCAACAAATTATGTGCAATCAACAAGAGATCCGGCATCTTACAAACAACACAGCTTGTGTCACTGACATCTGGCAAGAAAATACAGCAAATCCAAAATTAATTCACTTGATCTCCCCTGGATATTCAACATATCACAGGCTGATCAACAAAGCCTCAGATGTATGAGAGATGCCCTCTAAATGGCATACGACGCATACATCCGTTGAATTAGCAAAGCCAGAAATAGGCCAAGCAAGTGACGTATTAATCTGTGGGCCTTGGATCTTGAGGGTTCCATACAAAGTCTGGGTGATCTCCTCTTAGGCATGATATGGAAGTTTGAGAGAGCCATCTTTGTGCATGACATCAACATGAATACTGACTAAAGTTGGTCAGAAAATAGAATTTCCATTCCATGGAAAAATCTGAGTTTTGCTCGAAATGGCAATGAAAAAAAAATCAGAATTTCCAATGGATCTGTAACTCTGAAAAAAAATGGATTCAGAATAGTTGAAAAAAAGTAATGTTAAACATTTTTATTTCTAACATGTCAAAGCATTTTTCTGATGTCAGAACGCTTTAATAAAAATGTAATATAAGCATGCTATGTTAAAATATTACATTAAATGTGAATACACTAAAGTAACAGTCAAAATGAAAAACTTTTACTTTTTGAAATAAAACATTTTGACATTTTAAAATAAACAAGGCAGTTGAAAAATATTTCCTTAAACACTTTTCCATACACAAAAAATAGCTGACATTCCTGTGAAACATTTTGATTTGAATGAATGGTATTTTCCAATTGTAAACTGTTCCATCAAAAATGTTTCAATTTGCTTTAAAACTGATTCTCAGGCCTATTTATCATCTCTCAGATTTCTCAGCAAATCTCTGGGGCTGCTCACAGAGATACACATATCTTGGATCTGATCTTTACACTGGATGTGGACATAACAAAATTGAAGGAAAATCCTATGTATCCAAGTACCTGAGAAGCAAAATGATTGATGAGACATTACAATCTTTCCTTTACTCAGCTGAGAATGTTGTGACCTGAGAGACTTAGTGCCAGAAGAAACAAACCTTACTTTACTTTGAAACTGTTTGTGTAATCTGAATTGAGGAAGGGACCAATGGAAAACTTTAAATATTCAATGTATTTGTAAAAAAAAAAAAAAAAAAAAAAGGCAGAATTGCAAGAGAGTTGGATACCATGTTGTTGACAAATGTCTAAAGACCACAGGTAGACAGATAAAATGTTCCTTCAGTATTCTCTACTAATTTGCAAGGGGAAATTCCATTTTACCTCCAAACAACAAGCCTTCTGGCCTCCTTGTGAGTTTGGGCTTCCAGTGGTTCCTATGATCTGCATTGCAGACACTGCATCCTGGGACTCTCCTCCGTCCCAAATATATCAGCATTTACAAAGCTGCAGCACTGCTCCAAAGTCAAATACTCCAGATCTTCAGACATATGCTGGAAGCTTAAAAGGGAAAGAGTGGCATCTGAAACTGCCAGCCATTCTGTAGTTTTGATAGGTTAATATTTTGGTATCTGCATCTATTCTCTTCATACTAGCTTTGATTACTCTTAGGATTAGAATCCTACAACAAAGAAAAAAAATAGATGCAATGCTGGAAATGGAGTAATTGGTTTCAGATGGTGCTTGCAAATGCAGGGACATATGCTGTTTGGAGAGAATAACTACAAATTCCCCAGGAGGGACTGGGAGTGGATGAGCAAATTTATATCCTTCTTGTTCTCTCTCTCATAAGTGGTCACTGTTTTCTGTTCTGAATTTTGAACTATTTCTTTTTTCTCTCTGAGTAACTAAAATAGTAACTTGTGTAAATTGCATTTAAATGGGCTACAAAGGGAAATTTCAGCAGGAAAGTTATAAGACCCAGTTAAGCCTATACAGCGTAGTTCAGGGGAGAAAGGTTTGCTTTTCCTCTTTCTGTGAAAAACAAAAAACAAAAAAATCAACACCTTATAGGTATGTCCAGATGAGTGCACATGTGCCTCTTGCCCTGTCTCTTTTTTTACTGATGGAGATAGAGCCCAAGGCCAGCACCTGTGCTATCTCCCCCTGGCTGCAGATCCAGGAGGATCCAGGCAGGGTTATTTGCCCCAAGTGGTGCAATGTGCTCCACACTGAAGTGCATGTCTGAGCATGTGCACTGAAGCAAAAAGCCCCGGCTCAAATTTGCATTGCTTCTATTTGAGCTGCTGGAACCACACATGCTTGCATGTGTGGACATGCCCTATGAGGGGAAGACATAGAAGTTGGACTTGTCATTCACCAGTGAGGCCTAAGGAAAAAGTAGAAGAAAGGAAGACATCATCCTGGAGTTTGTTCAATGCAGTTATAACATTCTCATGCACAGGTCCTAGGGAAGAGAAATAATACCCTATTTTAGCCTGTGCTGTAATTGTAGTATAGTACAACACAAAGTGCACCAGAGCAACAACATTCTGCATCTGGAGATGTTCATATCAGGAGGAGGAAGGGTTTGTTTGCCCAAATTCAGGTAGAACAGACAACTCGTGCAGTAGTTTACATGACAGGTGTGCCACCACGAGCAGGAATGTGTTTCCCCAGGCCCAAGTAGCAGTGGCACACAGTAAAGCAGCAAAAGAAACAGTTGCATGTGCAGTGTGTGCGATGTATGGTGCCACAGATGGGTCTGCAGCACCGCATACTGCACGTCTGCACTCATCTGGATGCGTCCAACCACTTTGGCCCTTGAACCACAATCTGCCCTGTGTAAGGGTCAGCATATAGCTTCACTGGATCAGAAGCAGCACCTGGAAGGAATTAGACTTTGCAAAGGGTTGACTTATATCTGCTCCCACTTCTGCTAGTGAGAGGTCTCCTGGTTACTCTTTCACATAGGAATGGACAGGAGCAAGTAGTGAATGTATCTTTATACACCCTGTACCAAAACTTAGGTAGCTATGTGTAAATGTAGTGGAGGTGGGCTTTCTTTCCATAATTCCTCTGCATGCTTAACTTGAAATGAGCCTGAATGTCCCACCCCACCCTAGTAGCTCTTTGTTGAATGTCCTCATTAACATAACCGTTTTAAGCAACAATTGTTGTTTCAAGGATGTGCTTTTCATGGTGTTCTCCAGTCAGTTCAGCTGTATCCACCTGAGCTTCACTTCCCAGTATTGCCCAGCTAGCCATACTCAGAACCTCCTTTCACCATGTTCTGCAGGAAAGAGAGACGGTTTTAGGTGGCTTCACTGGCTCATCCCTCCAGCTCCTCTGGCTTTATCTTTCTTCTCTGGACAGCTCAATTTGATAGGCTTCACTTCACATTTCCCCTCCTCCACCTTCTCTCACAGAGCTCCTTAGCTAAAAGCAGGTTTCCAAACTGGCAGTACAGAACACATGAAGGAGAATACAAGAAGCCAAAAGTGAAGAGGCTATGGCTGGGTAGGGAGTCAGAAAACAAAAATTAGCTACCAGACAGCTGCAAAATGGCAAATTCTGTGGTTAAACTGCTGATATGTGGAACCTTGGTGTCACGGGGCAGGGCCCAGGAGCGGCTGTGATCTCTCCTGCGCCCCTACTGTGCCAAGTTGCCCTTTTAGCACCCTCGTCTCGCCCACCACATCTTTTCTGTTTATATAGTATTAATGGGAGGCTGCCTTTCCTGGGCTTCTCGGACCCAGTGCTCTTGCCCTATACAGATATCTCTTGGTGCACCCCCCTACAGCGTTGCGGGGCTCCTTCTGCCCCCAATACCACACCCAATCCTCGCCGGTGTTCCGGACGTTTTCGTGTCTCTATGTACGTTCCCACCCCAGGGCCTCTCCGGTATGCGCTCCCTCTCCGGGCCTTTACCCGCGCACCCTGCCCTCTCCAGTCTCTTGCTCGCATGCTCTGCCCTTCCGGGCTCTTTAAACCTGTCCTTGCCCTTTTCAGGGGCTTCCCAATCAACTCACCCTTGTCTGGGGCTTCTCCCGTATCCTCGTCCTCACTAGATGCCCTAACCTTATGCTGGCCCTTTACAGGGCCTCTCCGGGGCCTCCCCAATATGTGCCCCCCCAGGTCTTCTAGTTGTGCGCCTGCCCTTCTCCGGGGCCTCTCCAATGTACGTGCCCCCTCTGGCCTTCTAATCACGCACCCACACTTCTCTGGGCCTTTGAACCTCATCAGCCCTACCTGGGCTCCCTATTCCTGTATTCACAGCTGCCCTGGGGCCTATGCCTGGAGCTTCTCGCGCCCGCCCGCTCTGGGGCCTATGCCTTGCACACTTCCTGCGCTTGGGGCTCAGGTGGCCCGTAGCCATGCCTGGCCCCCAACCCTTCTTCTGGGCCATATACCCCACTGGGCTTTACTCCCGACACCCCCCCCAATTCCTCCCAAGGTCACCCCACTGGGGCCAGGGTCAGGACACCCCAAAACTGTGGGCACACCCCGACACACAGCGCCCTCTGCGCCACCAGGAGCCCCCCCATTCTTCTGGGGTGCTCCCCTGAGGCCTCCTCCTTCCCCTACAGCCTCACCCCGTCCTCCAGTATTACACAATCACCACAACAATGAACCTAAAGCCATAAGCCCACCAGCTGTAACACAAAATCAGCCTACCAGCTATAACATCCCACACCACCCTGGCTCTCCGTCAAGCCTCCGTGATAGAGGCCTCTCCATCCCATCAACCCACGGACGCTCAAGCAGCTCTGCTCTGCAGCAGAGCTCCTGCCTCTCAGCCTGTCAAGGGGGGGAACTGACTCCGGCCTTGGCCTGGCTGTTTATAAAGGCCAGGTCCTGCCCCCTTTCAGTCAGCTGACCCAATCAGTTGTCTAAGCAACCTTCAGCTGTGCTGCCCTGTTGATTGGCAGCCAAGCCCTATTACCAATGCCAGTAGCAGGCACCCTAGTGCCCTGCTACACATCTCCCCCCCACTTAAGTTTTGAGACTCACCGGGGCCGCTCTTTGCTCTCCAAGATGTGGCATCCGTTGAGGGTTGCTCTCTTGGTAGCTCTCCGCTAGCTCACATACTGCAGGTGGGGGGGGTTTAGGTGCCTCCAACTCGCCTTTTCTCCAAGGTGCACCGTGTGGGATTTCTCGGGATGTACCCACCACAGGTAGTCCCCCCACCTTAGCCAACCTTGGCAAATTGCCCTTTCTGCTGGCTACACTTCTGTTGACCCTCTGGCATTTCCCTTCATTCTTTGCCCTCCTAGGTCCTTCCTTTCTGGTGATTCGTCGGGTTCTCGGTCTCATCTCCTCTTCCTGAAGGTCTTGGAGCTTGCCCCAGAGCTCCCACTGGCACTTTAGCACCTTCTGGGCATCCTCCTCACTCAAAAACTCTGCTCTTCCTCAACCAGTAGACCTTCCTCCAGGCCCTTCATAAATTTCCACATAGGCCACTCTGCCTATTTTGGCCTTGAGACCCCTCCTCAGTGTCTGCCACCTAATGCTTCTAGGCAGGCCTTCCATATATAGCTGAGGTCTTCTCTCAGCTTCAGTTTTCCTCTTAACTGCTTGGTCCTTCCTTCTTCACTCTAGACCCTCAGCTCTGTCTTCCTTCTCAGGTTGAATTGTACCCCTGTCCATGAAGCCTATCTTTGGCTTCGGCTGCCCTGTACTAGGGGTCTTCACTGCCCTATCCTCATGCAATGCGTAGGTGGTTTCACTCTGAGGGGGAATACGTTTATCCGTCCCTGTCATTTCCCCCTCTGGTAGATTGGTTACCTCTAGCTGTTCTGACTTACTCATGGCCCCTTCTCCCTCACCCTGCCGTAGGGACAACTCCCTCAGGTGGTCTCTCAACTGATTCATTTCTTGGGCATAGTGATCCTGCCATTGGTTCCATCTTAGGTCCCAATACTTCTGGGCTGCTGCCAGAACCTCCCTCTTTAAGATCTCCCCTTCTTCATTTGGGTTCCTTTCTAGCTGTCCTGGCCTAGCTCCCTCTCTAGAGCCTTCTGGATTTCTGGCTATGGGAAATCCTTCTCTTACTAGGCCTTGCAACAGTTTAGGCCGTGCCTCCTTAGCGTGTGTCTCTACTTGCCCTAAGGCCTTTATGAGCAGCTCTCTCTCATTAAATTCAGCCTTGACGGCTTTCACCTCCTTAGCTAGCCGCTGTTCAAGATCTCCCAGCTTTGGCCACAGTAAGCCCATTATCTTTAAGGCCTGCGCTTCCCACTCCGCTAGGACTGTTTCTTTTAATTCTTCAGCTTCCCTAAGCTCTTGAGCTTCCAGGGCCAGCTGGGTATTTACCACCAGCAGCTTCTGTATCTTTCCCTCCCGAGCCTGCTTCTCCAACTGGAGTTGTTCCTTTTCTGCGACTGAGCCTGCCTTTCTAGCCTGGCCACCCTTCAGGAGAGTCTCAAAAGACTGAACTTGTTTCCTGAGTTGATCCTTTTCTGCCTCCAGGTCCTGGACCTGAGACCTTAGCTCCTCTGTCTCTCTCTCTTCCTAATCTCTTGTTCCCCCTCCAGGGCCTGATGCCGCTCACGCAGAGCCTCATGAGTACTCATGAAAGCCTTTGCCTTTTCCATCTCCTGCATTACTATCTTGTTTTCTCTCTCTATTTGAGCCCAGTTCTTGCTCAGCTCTTCCTGTAGCTGCCTAACCTCCTGTTCAGCCTCCAAACATCCCTCCTGCCACTTCTCTCTGTCCTCCTGTAGACCCTCTATTTAGTTTCATAGTTTGTAGGGTCGGAAGGGACCTGAGCAGATCATCTAGTCTGACCCCCTGCCATGGCAGGAAAGAATACTGGGGTCAAATGACCCCAGCAAGATGTTCATCTAACCTCCTCTTAAACACCCCC
>NW_017728922.1:15024213-15032292 GCF_001723895.1 Crocodylus porosus
GGGAGGCTGCCTTTCCTCAGTTTCCTCGGACCCGGTGCTCTTGCCCTATACGGATATCTCTTGGTGCACCCACCCTACAGCATCGCGTGGCTCCTTCCACCCCCAATACCACACCCAAGCCTCGACGGTGTTCCGGACGTGCTCATGTCTCTATGTACGTGCCCTCCCCAGTATACGCTCCCTCTTTGGGGCCTTTCTGATATGCGCACCCTCTCTGGGCCTTTACCCATGCGCCCTGCCCTCTCCGGGCTCTTTAGACCTGTCCTCGCCCTTTTCAGGGGCTTCCCAAAGAACTCGCCCTTGTCTGGAGCTTCTCCTCATCCTCACCGGATGCCCTAACCTCATGCCGGCCCTTTACAGGGCCTCTCCAGTATATGCGCCTTCTCCAGGCTTCTAATCGTGCGCCTGCCCTTCTCTGGGCTTCTAGTTGTACCCCCACCCTTCTCTGGGCCTTTGAACCTCATCAGCCCTACCTGGGCTCCCTAGTCCCATATTCATGGCCACCCTGGGGCCTATGCCTCACACCCTTCCACACTCCCCCTATGCCCTTTGCACCCCTATGGGGCCTATGCCTCATGCTTCTACTGCTTCCTGCCCCATTTCACCCACTCTGGGGCCTATGCCTTGCACCCTTTCACGCTCTCATCTGCTCTGGGCCCCACTCGCATGCTTCCTGCGCTTGGGGCTCAGGTGGCCTGTAACCATGCCTGGCCCCCTGACCATTCTTCTGGCCCATATACCCCACTGGGCTTTACTCCCAATAGCACCCCACTGGGCTGGGGTTAGGACACCCCCTAATTCCTCCCAAGGTCACCCCACTGGAGCCAGGGTCAGGACACCCCAAAACACCATGCCTCATCCACAGTGCCAGCTCTGGCACCAATCACTGTGCCCTCCCTGGGCACACCCCAACACACAGCAGCCTCTGCACCACCAGGAACCCCCCCATTCTCCTGGGGTGCTCCCCTGAGCCCTCCTCCTTCCCCCACAGCCTCACCCAGTCCTCCAGTATTATACAATCACCACAACAATGAACCTAAAGCCATGAGCCCACCAGCTGTAACACAAAATCAGCCTACCAGCTATAACATTCCACACCACCCTGGCTCTCCATCAAGCCTCCACAATAGAGGCCTCTCCATCCCATCAACCCACAAATGCTCAAGCAGCTCTGCCCTACAACAGAGCTCCTGCCTCTCAGCCTGTCAGAGAAGAACTGACTCCAGCCTCGGCCTGGCTGTTTATAAAGGCCAGGCCCTGCCCCCTTTCGGTCAGCTGACCCAATCAGTTGTCTAAGCAACCTTCAGCTGTGCTGCCCTGCTGATTGGCAGCCAAACCCTATTACCAATGCCAGTAGCAGGCACCCTAGTGCCCTGCTACATTTGGAAATTAGATGAATGTTTCAGATCACATTACAGAGAACCATTGCTTCAGGCTGCCTGTGGATTTTACACAGGTAATAGCACAGCATTTTACACTTAGGTCATATTTTCCATGTTAACCCGACAAATGTTAGGCTTAGAATTTTTTTTTTTTAACAGAAGCTGAGCTTATGGAGCACAATTGTGAAGCAAAAGGTGAATTCTTTATTAAATTCTATGCCTGTGGAATGCAGGGGGCCCTGAGGATTCGTTAAAGTAGGACTCTGTAAGCAATGCCAGCCTCACCAGAACTATTGTTCTGATACAGTGGCATCCCAAAGGTCTCTGGTGCCTGGGAACCAATGCCTGTATTTGCTCTCCCACCCCAGGACAATGTGATCAGGGTGCGGGTCCCAAGGCAAATCAGCTTGTGCAGTGCCCTGCCTCCCACTCCACAGCACCTCAGCAGGAGAATTAGCAGTGTGTCACATTTGCCACGGGGGGAAGGGCAGTGGCTGCAATTTCTTGCTGGAATGGCAAAAGAAGCACACAACTGAATGAGTGAGTGAGTGGGCCACACACAAAATGTGGGAGGCACCCCAGCCTCTCCAGTCGGCATGCTCCCCTTTCCCCCCTGGCCAGCGCCCAGGGGTCACTTGCAAACATTCTCATCTTGTAAAAACATTAAGTTTTCAATTATAAAAAATTGCTGGAACATTTTCAAGAAGCCCTGAATGGAGCTAAGTTGTTACAAGCTAGGTTTAAATTGATATGTATATATGTTCACACAGAGCTTTGTCCCAGTCTCGAAAGCACTTTAAACATTGATTTGAGTTTTACTGTTTCAAGTTTTAAGGTAGACAATGCCTAAGTACTGCAATGTTCATCCAGTAGAATTACATTTTCTGAGTAATTTGTCTTTTTGGCTTTGTCTTTCCAAGTCCACATTCCATATTAATGTCCCGTTTTGCTGTTGAACACACCATTTATTTTCCAGACATTGGCCTATATAAGATGAGGTTGTGACAAATACTGTCTCCTCTTCTCCCACAGAGGGTATTTAGGGTTGCTGACTGTAATAAGAAATGGTCTACAACATCTGACTCATTTTTTTTTTAAGATCAGTGCACCGTTCACGGGAAGCATTTTCCTCAGAACATCTTCCTGTATGCATTGCCTTTTAGCTATTGGATTATCATCTGAAATAATTAGAGATCTGTTGTCTATAGTGGTGGATAAAATAATGAACAATATTGCTTTTGAAGATATAATGTCAGAGGTTGGTCCAAACCAGGGCTCATACCAAACCTAATTTTAGGAGGACTTGAATAACTATTTCTGGACTGAGTTTACATTTAGCTGACAGCTTGTTTTTCACTTTCTTCTTCAGTTCTTCCTGTCCTAGAAGCAGCTTCCCTTTCCTCTTCAATAATTTAAGCACCTAAAATTAAGCAAATGTGAACTAAATCACATCACTTTCTAGTAGGGGTAAGCAAATCAGCTGGGGAACTATAACATTCCTACTTGCTCCACTGAATCTGTGCTCATTTGTAGACCTGAACACAAGCCAAATTTTTCTACATATACTACTATTACAGAGTTTGAGACAATTGCCATGTAATATCATAATTGGAGGATTAACTAATACAATTAGTCATACATTTCTGAAACACAGTAAAATGTGATTAAACCTAAAATATTAGCATATAGAACTTGTCTCTTACATTAAATTCCCCTTCTTACTTACCATCGACCAGAATATTCCTGGAAAAATAAGTCATATGGACAGAAAAAAGCTGTTAAGATGGAGCAGTAGAAGCTAGGGCTAGTAGGAATTATTAAAGCCAAATCTTTTTTTGACACAGGGATCTATTCTCAAAAGGGTCCTTGTAAAAAAATGGGTCTCTGATCATTATTTCTCAGTTACTTACTTATGAAATATATCAAAATACATGATCAGGTAATTCTGCACATGAGTGTCAGCCTAGTGAAGACAATGACAAAACTGTGAATGGCAGCATGATCTAGGCTGGTATCCAGGAATGCTAAAATATGAAATGACATGCGTAGAGGGCAACTTCCAGGATACTGTTAGCCACCAGTAGTGCTTAAAAATACTCAGATAAGCCAGCCTTTTCTTGAAGAGTTCCTATACAGTTGTACAGTTCTATTTTTATTGAAAATGTTAATTCACATTTTTTGTTTTAAAAAAAAGAGCTCTAAAGCGAAGACATACTGAATTAGTGTAGGAATGAACAGCTCTGCTACTGTTTAATTGAATAATGTCCTGATGAATAAGCACATTTACTTTTTGGATTTACTGTAGCATTTTCCCACAATCTAATACCACTTACAATTATCAATCCTGCATACCAGCCAGCCTCGACCATTCAAGTTTTCCCATGACTCTTGCAGCCAGCAGCACCTCCTCTGTACAGACTTTCTGACCCAGCAACACAAGTGTGTTGAACATAAGCATATAAAATCAATAGTGCATCAAGCTCAGTACCCTGTCTCTGACAGTGGCAGGTAATAGATGCTTTAGAGGCAGAGTATATGAATGAGGCATGCCTAGAGTGATCCCATATCATACCCTCCACGGGTGGCATCAGCCATCATCAATTTAGGGATGTCACAAGATACAACCCTGATTGATTTATCTTTCCACACTCAGAACATGCTTAAAATTACTGGGTTTTATTTTCTTAGGAAATACCTAACATAAACTTCATAAGGAAAGTGTGGAGCTCTTATCTGAGAAAGCTCTATTTGAGGAAGCCTACCACTTGTTCCTGTCCCCTTGGAAGTGAATAGAAGCTGTCAGCTGGAATGGACTTAACAGTGTTAGTTCTATAGTTCAAGCAGTGGAGGTGTGCTTTATGTGCATGAGTTCTCAGGTTGAAACCCTGTGAATAACCCAAGTGGGTTTGGTTGCACCGGTACAACTTCAAATTTAAACAGAATTCAGCCCCAGTGAAGTGAATGTGAACTTTGCTGCCAAGTTCAATTGGCCAGGATTTCATCTGTGTGTTTAGCTTGAAGATATGAGCAAAAAACACAAGTTATGTCTCAATAATTACCATTAGTGATTATTATTATGGTTGTTTTGATTTAAAATATAAACCTTTCTTTCCAGCAGCCCAGCCTGCAGGCTCTCGTTGTTGCTGAACTATTCCTATTCAGCACTTCTCCAGCTTCAGAAAGCTCTTCTCCCTTTCTGCTTGTGTTTAGGGTTTATCCTGTTTCTGTCCTTTTGGGCCCTTTTACACATTACACCTCTCCTGTTACTATGTTACACTTTCCCTGTTACCAAATTACAAAAATCACCATTAAGCTAGATAAATCACATCTGTGTATCCACATTATCAGCTGATTATATTGTTTTAGTTTTTTTCTTTATGGTAATTTAAAACACCTCCAACTTTTTTTATTTTTAGCTCCCAAATTTCTTCCATGAGGGTTATTTTTATCATTTTAAATCTGTAACATGGATCTGACATGCTCAAAAACATGATTTTCCCTGCTTTGCAACATTCTCCAGCAGAGGAGGATGCAGAGGAGGTGGTCCCTGAAACTACTGCTGGGCAGACTGGGGGACCATAGCCCAGGCAGAAGAAGAAACACCGAGTTATTGTGGTGGGCAACTCAATCCTGAGAGGCAGGGAGGGGCTGATCTGCCAACCAGATCCTATGGTGAGAGAGGTCTCCTGTATGCCTGGACCAAAGATCAGCAACATCACTACAATGATTCCTGATCTCATCAAGCCCTCCGACTACTACCCCAAAGTCCTTGTCCATGTGGGCACTAATGATGGAGCTGGGAGTAGTCCTGACCACATCATGAAGGACTTCCATGAACTGGGGCTGGGCTCAGAAAGTCAGGGGCACAGGTGGTATTCTCCTTCATCCTTCCAGTTGGCAGCAGCCAGGGGCACCAGGATGCCTGCATCAGAGTAGTCAACCAGTGGCTCCAGAAATGGTGTCTTCAGGAGGGCTTCAGATTCTACAACCACATCCAACACTTCCAAAGAGGAGGCTTCCTGGGATGGGATGATCTTCATCTCTCTCCTAGAGGTAAGCATCTGTTCTCCCGCAAGTTGGCTGATCTCTTCTGAAGAGCTTTAAACTAGGTCCAATGGGGGATGGGGAACCAGTGGTCAATGAGAACCCAGGGTTGGAAAGTCACAAACAAGGCACTGGACGTAAACAGGTATGCACTAAGGGGAACACAAACCATCAAGGCAAAGGGACACCAAAAGCACCCATTGGGGGGCTAAAATGTCTTTACACAAATGCCAGGAGTATGGGGAATAAGCAGGAGAAGCTCACACTCTTAATTGCTAGCATACAGTATGACCTAGTCAGCTTAACTGAAACAAGATGGGATTCTATGCATGACTGGACAGTAGGCATTGAAGGGTACAGGTTGTATAGATGCAACAGAGTGGGAAAAAAAGGCAGGAGTGTAGCTCTCTATGTTAAGGAGCAGTACACATCTTCCATCATCAAGGTGTGGGTAGAGGAGGGGAATACCGAGGCATTGTGGGTCAGGATCCAGGGGGGGCCAGGAGAAAAGGTCTTGATAGTGCGGGTCTACTATAGACGGCCTCACCAGGATGATGAGCTAGATGATGTATTCTCCAGGCAGCTCTCAGATGCCATACAGGTGAGGGAGGCAGCGGTCACGGAGAATCTAAATTACCCAGACATCTACTGGGAGGAACAGATGGTCAAAACAAGCTGCTCACAGAGGTTCTTAAACTGTGTGAAAAATGGGATCAGAGGGACAAGCTGAAGTGCTCTACGTCAAGATACGAGGGGGCTGTGGGGAGAGGGATCTAGCAGCGGGGGTCTACTACAGACCCCCCAACCAAGGGGAGGAGCTGGACAGGGAATTTTTGGGCCAGCTTGCAGAGCCACTTAAGGTGAAGGATGTAGTTGTCATGGGAGATTTAAATTACCCGGACATTTGCTGGGAAGAACAGTCAGCCAAGTCGCACCGTTCCAGGAGGTTCCTGGCCGAGATACAGGAACTCCACTTAATTCAGGAGGTGCACTGTCCACCAGAGGAAATGCCCTGTTGGATCTGGTCCTGGCCACAGGCGATGACCTGGTAAGGGGCCTCCAGGTCCTTGACCACCTGGGTGATAGCGATCATCACTTGCTGGAATTCACCATCCAGCACGGGATATCAAGGGCCTGCAGCAAGGTGGTAGCCCTAGACTTCAAGAGGGTCAACTTCAATGAGTTGAGGAGATTAGTGAGAGAGGCACTGGGGTTCTTGAGAGCAGGGGAGCTCAGTGCCCAAGATGAGTGGTTGTTCCTTAAGAAGACCATACTCAGGGCCCAAGGCGTGACCATCCCAACAAAAAGCAAAGAGGGCAGGAGTGCCTGAAAGCCCCCCTGGCTCACCAAGGGTGTACAGGAATGCCTGATTGCCAAAAAGGCAGCGTACAACCACTGGAAGGGGGGGTGCTATCTTCAAAGAGGAGTATACCTCCTCTGCTCAGGCTTGTAGGGGGGCTGTCAGGAAAGCTAAGGCAGACATAGAGCTAGGACTAGCATCCAAGATCAAAGATAATAAAACGTCCTTTTTCAAATATGTAGGGAGGATGAAGAAAGCACCGGGAAATGTGGGGCCCCTGCAAGATCCTCTGGGCAATATGGTGGTTGTGCCAGAGGAGAAAGCAGACCTCTTTAACCAATTCTTCACCTCTGTTTTCTTCTGCAGGGACTGGGACTTCCCCACTGTGATGCAAGACAGACTCGAGGAGAAAGCCTCCAGACCTTAGGTTGGGGAGGACCGGGTTAGAGAGCTTCCGGAGGGGCTGGACGTGTTCAAATCAGAGGATCCAAATGCTCTCCACCCCAGGGTGTTGAGGGAGCTAGCAGAGGTTATTGCAGGGCCCTTGGCGCAGCTTTACAACTGCTCATGGTGCTCAGGCCAGGTGCCAGATGATTGGAAGATATCCAGTGTGGTCCCCATCTTTAAAAAAGGGAGAAGAGAGAACCCGGGCAACTATAGGCCCGTCAGTCTTACCTCTATCCTATGGAAACTCTTTGAGAAGATCATCATGGAGCACATCTGTGATGGGCCGGCTTCAGGGATGATGTTCAAGGACAACCAGCATGATTTCATTATGGGCAGGTCATGTCAGACCAACCTGATTGCCTTTTATGATCAGGTCACAAACGCACTGGATGCAGGTGTTGCCATGGATGTACTCTTTCTGGACTTCAGCAAGGCTTTTGACACCATCTCCCACCCCATCCTCATTAAAAAATTGGACGACTGTGGCACTGATGCCTACACAGTCAGATGGATTGCAGATTGGCTGAAGGGTCGTACTCAGAGGGTGGTGGTGGACAGGTCATGTTCGACCTGGGGGGAAGTGAGAAGCGGAGTCCCACCAGGGCTTGGTCCTTGGGCCTGTGCTGTTCAATTTCTTCATCAGTGATTTGGACGACAGAGAGAAAAGCAACCTGGTTAAATTTGCTGATGATACCAACATTTGGGGTGAGGTGAGCACGCTAGTAGGGAGGGTAAGACTGCAGCAAGATCTGGATAGGTTACAGGAGTGAGCTAACATAAACAGGATGCATTTCAATACTGACAAGTGCAGGGTGCAGCACTTAGGCAGTAGAAACCAGCAGCACACTTATAGAATGGGAAACTCCCTTCTTGAGAGCACGGAGGCAGAAAGGGATCTTGGAGTCA
>NW_017728922.1:15032747-15036616 GCF_001723895.1 Crocodylus porosus
AGATAAACAAGGTCCCTTCTGTCCCTACTTCTATGTTTCTATGATTAAGAGTGTCAAATAGGCACCTGGCAGTGAAATTGCCATCCTTTTTTCTGGAAATGGTAGTGGCATCAGGCAACTTTGTTCTCTTCTGCCTGCTGTGCCCAATGGTAGTAGCATAATATAAAGCATAGCATTCAGGAAATAGAAATAGGATTTAAGAAGAAGTTAAGAGCATAAGAATTTTGTATTGTAAAACCACCATGCAGTCATTCCAATCCTGAAATGGGGGTAGCCCTCCTGTACATGAGTGGGGCGGGGGAGACCGGGGGGAGGTGGAGAAAGGCAGCTGAGCAGCAAGGAAAGGTAGTGAGGAGGTTCCCCCACCTCAGATTTGCCCTGCTACTACAGAATGCTGTTGGATACCTAGCAATTTCATTCATGGCAATTAAACCCCATTTACATAAAAGATAAAATAAACAATGCAAGCCCCCCTCCCCCAAGGCACAGCCAAATTTTTGTTCTCACTTTTCTATGTGTGTAAATGTCCCATTTAGTTGTGTAATAGGCTGGGGTGTCCTCTTTCAAGTGTTGCAATAAGCTGCCTCATCCTGCACTGAAAGGCAATACTGCGCCCAACATAAGCAGCAAGCAACAGGCTGCACTCTTATGGAAAAGGTGCTGTGCCACCCAGGAGCAAACATCCCACAGGGCTGAGTCTATGTGCTTCTGGTGTGTTGCCATCTCTCATCCATCTCAAAAGTCTACAGCATACACACCCGTCAGTCACAGCTCCACAAATTTATAGGCACTCAAGGGGACAGATGCGCCCCCGCTGACCTGCCTTGTTCTGGTGTAAAAAAAAAAACCCCAACAGCCTAACAGGCACGGGCCTGGTAAGTGAGAAAAAATTTCATACCAAAACGTGCAGGGCCTTGCACAGAAAGGTTTGGGGCCAAAAATTGAGTGCTTCATGCAACTTGCATCCAGGGAAAGCAAGAGGCACCAGGTTAGGTCAGGGGGTGATGCCCTTTGAGACCCTGGAACCAGGGGAGAGGCAATGCTTTGAGCACACTTGGGGGTAGCCCAAAGGGTACCCTGCACCCAGTGACCTGTGGAAACAGCGTGCCACCTGAAGGGTGCCCCCCCTCCTTCACCCAGCCTTGGAAGATGTTTATGTACACTTGGGGAGCCCTGCGGGGCTTTGTAAACAAAGTTTTGGTGCCAAAAAGAAGTGCCTGAGTGCCTTGGAGGTTAGCTTTGCATGCAAAGATTTCATGCCTCAGCCTCCCAAGCGCCCCATGCAACTTGCACCCAGGAAAAGAGAGTGGCAGAAGTGCTGTGGCTGGGCATTTCTTGTCCTAAAGCACTGCCTGGCAGTAAGGCATGACTGAAAAGGCTGAGGGTAAAATTTTTCTGATGTGCCCTCTACCACTTTTTACTAGTCATAGCATAATAAGCCCTTACATGGTAAATCACATCCACATTACTTATTTAGCTGTCTTAAACTAAGAAAGAAAAATTAAACCAGGAACATTTTTAGCGACTAAATGCTGAGTACGTGTACAAGGACCCTTTGATGTCAGAAGTGCTAATAACCCATATCACCCTTGCAGATTGCACTTCCCTCACTATTTAACTCAGATCTTTCTACCACACTGAGAAAAGTGCCTTTCAATTAGTAGCTGGAGATCAAAGTTTAGTTGCTCACATCAAAGGGTTTGATGAATACACAATTAAAAATATCCTTCCCATTTAGATGGGGATTCTTTAAAGACTTCCTTTGAGCCTAGAAGTATTAGATAAGATCATAGGATCTGCCTTGGTGGATCGCACTCAAGACCCTTGTAGTCTAATCAGTATCCTGTTTCTGATAGTGGGCAGCACCAGATGCTGCACAGGAAATGGTAAGAACCCACTAGAAGCCAAAGATGAATTGTCTGTTCCCCCCATAGATCACATCCTGTTCTTGTAACTAGAAACTATCACAAGTCTTGACATACAAGTTCTGAAATTCCTTCCAACATTTTGTTGTCATTTATAATAGTAACTCTAGATAGTCCTATAAATATCCCGTCCATGTTTTTAACTTGGTTAAGTTCCTGGCCTCAGCAACTCTCTTGGGGGTAGCAAGTTCCACAACTGAATTACAAATCCTACAAAAAATTATTTTCCTTTGGTGGGCTTTGAATTTACCACCTTTTACTTTCATCAAGGCTACTTGCAGACATACCCCCGCTCCCCTGCAAAATGTGCTTTACTGGAAGAAGCAGCAAAATTTCCTTCACCTGGCTCTGCAGTATCTGTATAGACCAGGCACTTCAGCAGGGCTTTTGGGCATTTTTATCTAAACTGATTAAATCAGCTATTAGATACAAGTGCCAAAAAAGCCCCAAACTATGCAGACACTGCAAAGTGAGGTTTAAGTAATGCACTGCCTCTTCTGGGTGTGAGCTGGACTTGACACAGGAGCATGCCAAATACAAAGTAAAGCACAGTTGTGGGGGGGTGGTTAGTGTCTGCAAGTAGCCCGAGTGACATCCCCATTCTTGTATTAAGAGATGTGATGCATGTATGACTTCAGGTTGCGCCTCGAAGAACATTTATACTTAGGACCTTGCTGTTGAAGAAAACGTCAAGTCTTTGAGCATGCTAGAGGTTCTTTATCTGAGTCCTGTGAGGTTTTCCCTTTCTGATACTGTCTCTTTCCTGTTTGCCAGTCCATATATCAGTTTCCCTAAACACAACTTAGATTAACATGTCTCATACACAGAATTCATATTTTACAGAATCCATACACCCAGACTCCGCCCATATTTTGGTACCTGAATAAGTGTCTGATTTTCAAAAGTGATCAAAACTCACAGTCTTTGGGAGGTTTATGCAGGTGGATAAACTCATTGCTTTGAGATGCCTGTCCAGATACTATGGCTAAGGACAAACATTCAAAAAGCTTAAGCCTAACATGATTCAATCTTTGTAGTTTAGTCTAACCTGCCTAGGTTGAACAGATTTACAAGTTCACAGACATTCCCTCTGGACTGTGGAAATGCAGGCACATGTCTGCAGTGGCTCAGGTTGGAAGCTGAGGGGTACTAGAGTAGCCCTACCTTCCCTCCCACACTGCTGAGCTGAGGGGGTGGGGGCATGCCAGGCCCCAGCAGGAGGCTCTGATTAAGGAAGGGTGTAAACCCCCACCCATTCTGCATTTTCCCAGTCTTTTTTTCCCATTCACTGCTCAAGGGGCAGGAGTGTTGCCAGACCCCATCCCCTGGCTAGCACTCTGAGGCAAAGGGGGGAAGGTGGAGGGAGGGTTGCATGTGTGAAAAGCATGCATCTGTTGATGATACTGAGCATTCAATCTTCCTCTCCCTGCTTCTTCATACTGTCTGCAGAAAACCTGACTGGCAAGGGAGCCAGCGGGGTGCTGATAACACAGCATTTAGTAGACCATAAAGAAAACAAAAGCCTCTTTCATTAGTTCAAGCTCTTCTTAGACAGCTTTTTCCAAGGAAGGAACAGAAAGACATTACCAGCTGACCTGTTGATTAGCTCCAAAAAGTCCTGTCTGCCTTTTTCCTGCCCCAGTGCAATTGGAGACACACAGACATAGACACCTCTCAGCATTAGCTAGCATTCCACATGCTGGCTGGGGTCTGTGGGGCTGGGGTCCATGCTGTGGGAAATGGGAGGGAGGGAGGGGGTAGGGGGGCACTACCCTGCTTGAGCAGCCAGTGTAGAGGGGTGGGGACAGGGGTAAGCCAGGCAGACTCTGCTGTACCTCCAGTCTCTGCCGGAGCTCTGGCTAGGGAGCAGAGGGGTAGGGCCATCCCTGCTCTCTCGAGCAGCAGTCCAGCCTAGCCCAGCCTAGGGGAAAAGCATCTGAGGTG
>NW_017728922.1:15036716-15053047 GCF_001723895.1 Crocodylus porosus
CTTAGATTAACATGTCTCATACACAGAATTCATATTTTACAGAATCCATACACCCAGACTCCGCCCATATTTTGGTACCTGAATAAGTGTCTGATTTTCAAAAGTGATCAAAACTCACAGTCTTTGGGAGGTTTATGCAGGTGGATAAACTCATTGCTTTGAGATGCCTGTCCAGATACTATGGCTAAGGACAAACATTCAAAAAGCTTAAGCCTAACATGATTCAATCTTTGTAGTTTAGTCTAACCTGCCTAGGTTGAACAGATTTACAAGTTCACAGACATTCCCTCTGGACTGTGGAAATGCAGGCACATGTCTGCAGTGGCTCAGGTTGGAAGCTGAGGGGTACTAGAGTAGCCCTACCTTCCCTCCCACACTGCTGAGCTGAGGGGGTGGGGGCATGCCAGGCCCCAGCAGGAGGCTCTGATTAAGGAAGGGTGTAAACCCCCACCCATTCTGCATTTTCCCAGTCTTTTTTTCCCATTCACTGCTCAAGGGGCAGGAGTGTTGCCAGACCCCATCCCCTGGCTAGCACTCTGAGGCAAAGGGGGGAAGGTGGAGGGAGGGTTGCATGTGTGAAAAGCATGCATCTGTTGATGATACTGAGCATTCAATCTTCCTCTCCCTGCTTCTTCATACTGTCTGCAGAAAACCTGACTGGCAAGGGAGCCAGCGGGGTGCTGATAACACAGCATTTAGTAGACCATAAAGAAAACAAAAGCCTCTTTCATTAGTTCAAGCTCTTCTTAGACAGCTTTTTCCAAGGAAGGAACAGAAAGACATTACCAGCTGACCTGTTGATTAGCTCCAAAAAGTCCTGTCTGCCTTTTTCCTGCCCCAGTGCAATTGGAGACACACAGACATAGACACCTCTCAGCATTAGCTAGCATTCCACATGCTGGCTGGGGTCTGTGGGGCTGGGGTCCATGCTGTGGGAAATGGGAGGGAGGGAGGGGGTAGGGGGGCACTACCCTGCTTGAGCAGCCAGTGTAGAGGGGTGGGGACAGGGGTAAGCCAGGCAGACTCTGCTGTACCTCCAGTCTCTGCTGGAGCTCTGGCTAGGGAGCAGAGGGGTAGGGCCATCCCTGCTCTCTCGAGCAGCAGTCCAGCCTAGCCCAGCCTAGGGGAAAAGCATCTGAGGTGCTGGGGGACTCTGGTTTAACTTAAACCAGGAATGGGTCTGGGACAGACATTGCATAAACTGATTTAACCCAAATCAGTTAAGTCTGATACTACATTCAACCAGGTTTATCTTAAACCAGTTTCAGCCATTTTGAAACTAGTGTATATAAACTGAACTTATGTTCTGTTACAGGTTTAAACCAGTTTCAGATCACTTAAACTGGTTTATGTGTAATGTCTATTCCTAGCCTATATAGGAGCAATTGGACATGGATATGTCTATATATGAAAGTGAAAATAGTTTACTAGGGCTTGTTTTCTTTTTTGTTCTATAGAATCATCAGCACTGAATGCATCTTAATGTACCTCCCTTTGGTAATGAGCTAGGTAGCTGGAAGGCAATTTCCAGGCTGGGGTCCAACACTTAACACTTCTGTATCAACCTTTAACACAACTCTTACTACAGTTCACTTCTCTACTCTCAAAGATTTCCACAGGGACTCATAACTCTCCTAGATCAAGAAAAAAAATACCTGAGAAGTATTTTCTTGCAGACAAACACTGGGACTCCTCCCTTTTATTTCAACAGACCTTTTAACACCTTGACATTTGCAAGCATGATTTCACAGAATTTTTCATGCTTCATGTTTGGGAATGATCTCATGAGGATCTTTCATTTCCCTGGGGTAACCAATGATCTCCACTTTGTCTTTAGAAGGGGACTATCAATCCTTTAACTTATAATGCTGTTTTTCCAAATAATACTCCAACTAATAGCAAGGGGGAAAGGATCACTCAGAACAGCATTTACCTAAAAGTTGTCCATTCTAAAAAATTATTTTGTAAGTACCACAATCATAACTTACCTTTTAATTGTTCATGAGTTGCCCCAGAAACCTATAAATCACAGATTTCTTAGTCCATGATGGACTGAATTATGGGTTGAAAAATAGTCCTGAAAACTTTACCAGACAAGATTTTGCTACACCTTGTTATATAATGAGCTATTGTCCTCTTCAAGCATTCAAAAATTATGTCACAACCCATACATCAGGAAATTGCATTAAAATCATAAAATTAAAATAAACACAAAGTGTGGGGGTATCTGTTGTGTTTTGGGGTCTTTGTGGGGGGGTTGGGGGTTGCATTCTGGGTGTCAAGCTTTTCAATGATTTATCTATTCTGAACTTTTCTCTGCATTACAAGGACTGAACAGTTGAAGTTGTGCAAGAAAGTAAGAGTTGGGGCTTTAAGAAAACCTTGAGCTATTATAGAACAAAATCCAGTGAAATCAGGACAGTTGTCATTGCTTGATATATTATATCCATCTCTCCATTTGTCTATTTGTTTTTGGCTTTTGTTTCTGTGATTAGCAAAAACAAAATAAAACTTCACCACAGGTAGCAGTAATTCCTTCTGTGCCAGTTACAGAAGAAAGGCCAGGACTAAACAGCCATTCAAAATGAACTATTGTGCTTGCCCTCCAGGTCAGAGGGAATGAAGCATATAAGAAGGGCATGGATGGAATAATTACATTGCCATTGCCCATGGCGTTCTTATTTTATACTGAAGTAGACTTTGGCCTGCAGGGCTGTCAATCTGACATGAAATTCACATGAAAAATTAAAAACTAACACAAGTATTTGCAGGTCATCTTATACACATTGTTTTAGTATTTGCTCCCTAAGGGTCGCCTATCAGTTTATTATTAACAGCTAATATATTGCAAGCATGTTACAACCAGTGTAATGTATACAGAAAAGCTAAAGTGTGCTTTAGTGGGAAAGTGGGAAGCTGTAAGTTAAAGTTAACTCTCTTAATGTTCTTGGGCAATTCTCTTCACCTTCTTTGCTTCCATTCGCCCCCCTGTAATGAGGGAACACAATGATCATCCTTATAATGATTTTGCAATATGATAGCATTGCTGAATTGATACTTTTTTGTTTTTTACTTGATATGTTTCAGTATTCATTCAAATCCCAAAACTTTATAGTTAATCTGGGTATAGTTTTTTTCAATAAAGTCAAACTTTCATTTAATAAAAATTGTGTTTTGTCACAAACTAAATTTTCTGTTGAAAAACAGTTTTGATGGAAATGTTCACCCATCCTACAACTGATGAATTACATACAAGAAATCTCAGCTGATCATCTAGGGGGGGAAAAAAAAAAAAATCAAAGACATCATTTTCAATAAATATTGTTTTACAATGGATTACTTGACAAGATCTATTGAACAACCACTACCATTGAGTTTACAATTGGCTTAACTTCCTGGTTTGTCCATAAAGCTTTTTAAATAGGTATCTAATATTTTTATCTGAACGCACAGTAGTTGGTTGTGATTTATTAAACATTTATAATGAACCTACAGCAAAATGAATTTACTTTGTTTTTAGGGTTACCTTTTTTATTTGGCATGATTTAGTGCATACTGTAGTCACTGTTTGTAAGCATTGACAGCAGCCCAGAGCTTACTCTGAGATATTTGTTCATTAGTTACAACTTATTCTCAGCCAGAGAAAAAGGGGAGCTCTTAAAATGATCTTTCAGTGCTGGACAATGGTAGACTTTACAAAGGTCACCATACTGCCCCAGGGCAAAAATAATCTAACAAGATAAACTAAGGTATGAATTAAAACTGACATATCAATAGAATTCCCTATGGATGCAAGCCTTCAGACAAAAATAAAATGCCTTTTTCAGTGAATTCCAAATGAACAGGTACAAATCATTTGAGTATATATTAACCTTTACAGCAGCAAGAGGTTGGCTGCCATCATGCTTCCCGCTTTACATATGGCAGGTTAGGGTGTTTAGTCTTGTGTTGTGTCTGGGCTGACTATAGCTTTGCTAAGAAGTTAGATGACGCATTTGTATAGGATGGTTTGTATAGAGGTGATCCTCCCTCAGGCAGGGTGTGGCAGGACGCCCTCTAGGGGTGCCATGACCTCCCCTAGCGCCCCTACCTACCGTGCCAAATCAGGTCCCGAATGCACCCTCTATCCCGCCCGCCACATCTTGCTGGTAAATATCAAAGGGAGGCTGCCTTCCTGCCCTCCTTGGCACGGTGTATGTCTTGCAGTACCGGGGTTCTGGTCCAATTGCCCGCCTGCACCCTCACAGGTGCCCCCTCGCTTCTCTCGCGGCCCTCGCCGCACCGGGGCCTATCTCCTGGGCTCTCGTAGCCCGCACTGCGGCCTTGCCCTTATACTGCCACCCTCCCGGGGCCTCTCCATAAGCTCACCCCCTCCCGGGGCCTCTCCCATACAGACAGTGCCCCAGTGGGGCCTGTCTCCCCACGCTCCCGCCCCCAACCAGGGTCTGTGCCTTGCGCTCCCCACCCCAACTGGGGCTTTGTTCATGCTTCTCACACTCCCCACCCGCACTGGGGCCTTGTCACAATGGGGCTCAGGCGGCCTCAGCCTTACCTGGCCCCAGACCCCTTTCCTGGGTCTTACGCCCACTGGACTTCTCCGAATTGGGGCTCAGGTGGCCTCAGCCTTACCTGGCCCCCCATACCCCTTCTTGGGTCCCACACCCACTAGGCTTATCCCAACAATCACCCACACTTGGGCCAGGGTCAGGACACCCCAAAACGCAGCACCCTCTGCATCACCAGGAACCCCCTCCTACTGCTGGGGAGCTCCCCTGAGGCCTCCTCCCCCCTACAGCCTCACCCAGTCCTCCGGTTGTAACAATAACCAAAACCAAAATCTCTCCCTCCTGGGTCACAACACAACTTCCAAGCCAACCTGGCTCTCTTTTACGTATATCCTTATCAGGGTTTCCTCCACCCAGAACTGTCAAACAGACGCTCTCCGGCCATCAGGCTTCTCTCTTATGTTCTGCTCTGCTTGCTCCAACAGAGCTCCCTCTTCCTCTTAGGCTGCCAGCAGGGGAACTGACTGTAGCCTCGGCCTTCGCTGTTTATAAAAGCCAGGCCCTGCCCCCTTCTGGTCAGCTGACCCACTTGGTTGTCTTAGCAACCGTCACCTGTGCTGCCCTGGTGAGTGGCAGCTGAGCCCATATCACCATTATCCAGTAGCAGGCACCCTAGTGCCCTGCTACACAGGGGTTTAGACTAAATGACCTATAGAGGTCCCTTCCAGCTCTAATTCTCTATGACTATGACTAATATTCATGCACTTAAAATGTATGTGGAAGATTCTCAAAGATACTCAGCGTGGACCTAACTCTATCAAAACATAGGGCATTTTTTAACACAGTCTGATATGCAGTGTGAGTTGGAAATCCATGCTATTATCTAAGAAACAGGAATCAAACCATGTAATCTTTCTGGCCAGTCATAACTAAGACAGCACAGATTTGGACTGTTGTTTGAAATCAGTCCATAAGAGTAAGCTTTTGAAATCCTATTTGAATAAAGTAAAGAAATGAAGGAACTCAGGGGAACTGTAGGCAGCCAAGGATCCAAGTCAGTTTCACTCAGCTTCAGTCCTTATGACATAGTTATATGGAAAGTAATAGGTGTAATACTAATACAGTTCTCTACAAATTAGGCTGAAAGCCTATATGATTGGTAGAAACTCATGCTGTAGAATTCCACAGGATGGTTCAAAGATACCATAAAAGAAAGCATATTCTCATTCAGTGTCATAAAGACTACTCTGACTACTTTAGCCCGAGTAAAGCCCGACACTTTTGCTTGCAGCCTCTGCTGACAGGGTTAGTATACCCTCCTCCTGCCACAGAAAACATAAGCTATAGGTGGAGATAAACTGATATTTAGTTGAAGCAGCAGTCTTGTAGCACTGATGCAAATTATAAGACTTTCTCTTTGTCCAGTTGAGCTGGATATAATAAACATGACCACACTCTTCTCTGTAAGGATTTCCTTTGCTTCTCCACTAAAAAAATGGCACCAAGAAGTAGCCGTATTCTGAGTTAGGTATATGCACAGCTTACCTTTATATATACAAATCCATCAGGACGCCAGTACAAATTGGCCCTAAGGGTATGGGCACACATAATATTTTTCCAGTTATGCAGTTTAAACCTGAAATGGATAAGTGTATAAGCCCATCATACTATGTTTAAAGCCACCTGGTTCAAAATTTACCTGGGGAATTAGGCATTCTTCAACTGGTTCACAGTGTACTGTTTCAGTGTTATGTGTGAATACCATATGTTCTATGACATGGGTTTGGACGGACCTCCTGGCATTCTGCACTGCATCACTTCTCACCACCTTTCCACTACCACTTGCTGCTCTGGTGCACATCCAGAACTCTACTGCCCCTTTTCTGTTTTCCTTCATGTTAGCGCTTTTTTATCAATTAGATCCCTAAAAACCTTCTCAGAAGCTGCATCCTCACTCTCTGCCTGACTGCAACCCCTCATCATGCACTCCCACAACTCTTGGGTGTTCCAAAACATAGGTTTGAGCAATCCCCTCACCCCCAAACACCCCCTGTGAGGCATGCTGGGCTGGATGCTGACTCCCACCACTCACATTTACATGTGTCATAGGGGGCACCCATTAGGGAGGTTATCGCTCCACAGTTTATTGCTCCTGAGAAGCTCCCAGGTGCACATCTGAATATGCACCCAGACTGAAGCACACTGAGCCAGGTTTCAGCAGCCCCAGCTACCAGAGGGTCTGTGGGATCAGGCTACCAACAAGGGCTATTCCAACTGGGCTCAGTGTGCTATGGAGGGACTGGCTGGGGTACAGTGTGAGGCTAGCCAGAAGGCAGCCCCAGCACTGAGGCACCAGCCAACCAGGTCAGTGTTTACACATGTGCTACTGTCCATGAAAAAAACTCCACATCTGAGTAGGACTTATATTTAGAAGTCCTGTCTTACTGTGGAGTGTATTAGTTTCATGTACCTTAATAGGGATACACATATGGATGTGGAGACATTTACTGTGCAGTTAATTAGTTGACTACACAGTAATTGTCTCATGTAGACACATCCACAATGGTTCAATGCCTAAAAGATAATTTCTCTACCTGGAACGTGTCTGGACACCTCTGACCTGTGAAAATTTTGAACAGTGACATTTGGAAACAGTTCTGTTAAACTGTCCACACCTTAAGCTCCTGTCCAACCCTGAGGTATAATTTGTAAACATGACTAAAACTGCCTTTGCAGTGATTGCTGAAGTATGAGAACTGCTCTGTACATTTTTATAAAGGTACCTGTGTAGGACAGGCAGGAAAGATTCTTTGGGTAGATGTGATAACTTTAATTCAACCAACTGAATAGTTGGAAAAAAGTTCTTTGTAAGCTTTCAGGTACAAACACCCATCTTCAGGTTGGGAGACATTGCTGTTATGAGTGCTCCAAAGAGGAAAGAAGCTGAAATAAACAAGAAGTCTTGTAAAAAAGATGCAAATGAGTGGAAGTTTGTAGAGATAGGAGAGGAAGCAGGGAACAGAGGGAAAAGTGTGAAGGAATGCCAGTGGTCAGCTCAAGGCAGGTTACCTGGTGTGTTAGATGTCAGGCAGGTTGTAATGTACGATAAATCCAAAGTCTATATTAAGTCCATGATGTTTTGTATCCAGAAGATTTATGAAATGAAGTTCGTAGGCTTATCTATAAAAGGTATTTTGTAAATTTATACCAACAGTCATCATTGATTCACCAAGAGCAATTCATGCCTGACCAACCTGATTGCCTTCTGTAATGAGGTGACTGGCTCTGTGGATGCAGGGGGACTGGTGGACATGGTCCACCAGTCTTGATTTTAGCAAGACTTTTGATATTGTCTCCCACAACATGCTCACAGGCAAGCTAAGGAAACATGGGCTGGATGAATGGACTGTAAGGTGGATAAAAAAACTGGCTGGAGCATCGGGTTCATAGAGTAGTAATCAATGGCTCACTGTCTAGTTGGCAGCTGGTATCAAGTGGAGTGCCTCAGGAGTCAGTCCTGGGGCCGGTTTTGTTTAATGTCTTCATCAATGACCTGAAAGATGTCATAGACTGAACCCTCAGCAAGTTTGCAGATGATACCAATCAGGGGGGAGTAGTAGATACACTGGAGAGTAGGGCTAGGATTCAAAGTGACCTGGACAAACTGGAGAATTGGGCCAGAAGGAATCTCATGAAGTTCAACAAGGACAAGTTCAAAGTCCTGCACTTAGGATGGAACAATCCCATGCACACAGGCTGGGGGCTGAGCGGCTGGGCAGCAGTTCGGCAGAAAAGGACCCGGGGGTTACAGTGGACAATAAGCTGAATATGAGTCAACAGCATGTCCTAGATGCCAAGAAGGCTAACAGCATACTGGGCTACATTGCTGGTGTGTTACCAGTAGGTCAAGGGCAGCGATTATTCCCCTCTATTCAGCACTGGTGAGGCTATTTCTAGAGGACTATGTTTAGTTTTGGGCCCCCCACTACAAAAAGGATGTGGACGAATTGGAAAGGCTCCAGCTGAGGGCAACAAAATAGGTGAGGGGGCTGGGGGACATGATTTATGAAGAAAGACTGGGGGAACTGGGCTTATTTAATCTAGAGACAAGAAGACTGAAAGGAAACTTAACAGCAGTCTTCAACTACCTCAAGAGGGGTTCAAAAGAGGATGGAGTTAGACTGTTCTCAGGTGTGGCAGATGACAGACCTGGGGCAATGGTCTCAAGCTGCAGCAAGAGAAGTTTAGGTTAGATATTAGAAAAAGTTTTCTCACTAGGCGGGTAGTAAAACACTGGAACAGGTTACTCAGAGAGGTGGTTGAAACATCCTTGGGGGTTTTCAAAACCCGGCTAGACAAAGCTTTGGCTGGGATAATATAGTTGGGGCTGGTCCTGATTTTAGCAGGGGGTTGGACTAGATGACCTCCTGAGGTCCCTTCCAACCCTAACTTTCTACGACTCTAAGTTCCCTTCGAAGATTAAAACTGAGAGATCAGAGAGGGAGTTATTTTCTTGTGAGAAATGGGCACCCCTGGATAACTGGATATTTTTGTCTTTGATGGATTTTTGGTATGCTTTCATTCTAGTACACAGTTATTGTTTGTTTTTTCCTACATATTTTCCATCAGGGCATTTGGTGCACTTAATGCGATATATTATTTTTCTGGAGGTGCAAGTGTAAGATCCAGGAACAGTGATGGTTCAGTTGTATGTAGTTATTGTGGGTTTGGTAGAGATGTGCTGGTAGGTATTTCTTGTCCTAGAATGGTCTGAATCCATTTGGTGTGCATTTTCAGTGTCCCATTAGTTCTTTAAAACTCACTGGCAAGTGTCCATTGGGGGTGGAGGAGGGGCACCACACACATATAGTTCCATACAAAACATAAACCAGCACAAGACGCAATACACCTTCCTTTTACTGAGATATCTGGATCCTTATCACTCATCCAAGTCCATGAGGTTGGCTTAAACCAGTTACTCCTACTCTGAGAGAAATGCTTAGCTAAATGTATGGGGCAATTATTCGAAGGCAAAACAGGTAGCTAGGCCTCAAACTTCCCCTTCCTGGTCAATGGGATAAAGACCCTTTCTTGTGTGTTTTTGAAAATCTACCCCTGCCATTTAGAATAGATCTTCTTACAACTGCCTTGCTGCTAGTTATATTAAACAAGAACAGAGATAACCAAAAACAGGGGAAAAAAATCTTCCCAACTTTTTAATAAAAGTTTGGGTTTTTTTTAATTTACAAAAGGAGTCATTTTGAAATTGAGAGGTTTATACAGAAAAGAAAAATTGCTCATTTCTCAAACAAAACCTCACCTGGGGAGCATCCAGACGAGTACACATCTCAAAGCCCTTTGTGATGCTGAAAGAGGCACGTTCAGGAACACCAAAACATTCCCTGCACTGCAAATTTGCAATGCAAGGAAAAATTAGACCCCTGGATATCCAGGGGTCAAAAAAATGCAGCAGAAAAAAGCAGGACAGGGCATGGTCCTGGACCATGAGGTAATTGGAGGCTGCATCCTCCACAGACACTCTCTGGTAGCAGCCAGAGAATCTCTATGGTTGGCCCTCATACTGATGCTGAAGCACAGGGCCTGCCTGTGCATGTCAGGCAGCAAGCCAGCCTCAGGGAGCTGAACCTGGACTCCAGTGCCAGTAAGTAGGGGCTGGGGACGCTAGACAATGGGGGAGGGAACCATGGCGGGGGACCCCTGCTGGTCCTGCCCACTCCCCATGGCCCCCAGTTTGCTGCTCTACCCAGTTCTATCCCCCACCTGCTCCCCAACCCCCCCCAGTAACTGCCCCTTTGGGGGAAGGGGTGGGTTGTAACCTCTGTGGGGGGAAGCAAAACCTATAGGTATTTAGAATTCACTTTATGATGATGATAGAGACACTGGTAGGCTTCCAAATTGCTTTAACACTGTAGATATATCAATAAAACATTGCCCAACTGATCACTGTCTCTGTATCTCACTCTATATATATAGTTGTCTTTTGTTTTAATTGTGGAGGAACATGGATTTCAGGGTATTTTACAGAGTGACTTTGGGATTTTTTTCAGGGATTTTTGTCAGTTTTCAAATAGGGAACACCAGAATTCCTGCTAGGGAGGCCAGTGGCAGGACCCTGCCTGCTCAGAGCTGGCACGTTTGACCCAGATGGAGGTGGCTGGCCTCCTAGCCAATTGGGGCCAAGAGGACCTGCTTTGACAGTTCAAAGCAGGGCCACCACACCTGGAACATCTTCCAGGTGATAGCTGCCCAGATGGCCAGGCAGGGGGCACGCATGGCAGCATTGCCACACAAAGGCCAACTTTGCAGCCATAGTCCACTGGCAGCTGGCCCAAAGGGGCAGATGCCTCTACTGGTTGTGCAGTCCCCATCTGGGTCTGGCAGGTGCACAGCAGGTCACAGCCAGGCAGCAGCCCCCACTGCCAGACTGCTGCAGTGGGTAAAGGGTGGAGGAAATTCTCAGGGCTGCTTCAGCAATCCAGCTGGCACAAGAGGTAAGTGTTACCAGGTACCAATTGTCTGGGCCCCAGAAGCTCCTGAGAGCAAGCTACTTGACAGGGCAGCTCTTTGTACTGATGGGGCCAGGACAGAGCAACTTTTTATACTGCTGGAGATGGCACAGGAGCTGGCCCTGGGTTCTAGCCCCCGCTGCCTGAAGATGCAGGCGGAGCCAGGCAGGGTTATTTTGCCCCAATTGGCACAATTTACTACACACCAGGCACTTGAGCTGAGACAAAAAGCCCTGGCTCAAATTTGCACCACTTCTATTTGCGCTGCTGCAAGTGCACATGCTTGCATGTGTGGACATGCCCCATGTGACTACTCAAAATATAAATACAGCTGTGTGGCCGAAACAGTCCAAAAGATAGTAACTAGACATTAAAACAGTGTAAGGGGATAATGAATAAAGTGAATATGCAAACATACAGAAGTACAAAATGAAAAGATCAATGAGAAACCATATAAAAAGGAAGTAAAGAGGTATAATACTGGACACTAAAAGCAAAACTAAAAAGGATTTTTCACCCAGTGCGTCTCTTAAAAATTTAGAATAAAAATATTTTTTTCCAAAAAAGGCCATTTGAAACAAAGATAGTTTTATTTGAAAAGTTTAAAATAAGTCTCTTCCATAAATAATAAATAAGTGAAAGATTTGTTAATGATCCACAATGACAGCTGTGAAGCTTCCTGGTAATAAATTATGAATACTATAGTTTACAGGGTTATTGGGATTTTTAATATTTGAATATTTGTTTATTGCAATAGGGGGTCGTAAGGAAACAGGAAGGGTGAAAGAACAGCTCAGGATAAACTGTCAAAAACAGAAGAGTTATGGCGGGGGGGCATTGCATTGGAATTCTGACTTGACATCCTGCTGAGGTTACTAAAACGAAACCAAGGAACTGACAATAACAAAGAGAACCTCTCAAAGGAAATAGTCAAGACACTAACACAGGGGATTGTTAGGACACTAACACAGAATTTAAGAAATGCAGGTTCAGTGCCCTGTTTTGCCATGTAACTTCTATGCAACACTGGGCATAACATCAGGGCCAGATCTACAAGGGTGTTTTGGTGTCCACTTCCTTTTCATTTCAATAGGCATTTAGGTGCCTATTGTGAATCTAGCTCTAGTCTTTCTATTCATCTCACTAATTTATGTTCCAAATGGAAAACAGTTAAATCCCAGTTTTGCCCACTGACTATCCCTGGGGTACTAATATCATCAGATAACATAACACCACATTGCTCTTTAATTCTTTGGGTCTGTTTCTCAGGTCATGTAGGCAAGTAAATCTTGGATGACTTCACAGGAGTTGCATCTATCTACACACACAAAAAATGTGGTCCTTCAGGTCCTGGGATGACAAATCACTTTGCAGCAGAGTCTGGTTATCCAACCATAGCTGCAGGAAGCAGGAAAAGGCAAATCACCTTCCCCACAACTTTGTCACTCATGTAAGCTAGCTCCACTGGTACTCCTTGCACTTCCTGGCATGAATTCAGCTTAAACAAGCGCCCCCATGGGCATGGACCTCTCCAGAAAACAAAAAAGACATGACAATATGACATGGCCTTCTCACAGCACCAGCCAGTCAAGCTTCATTGACAGAAGTGTATATTGCACCCTACTGAAGAAACACTTTGGTTAGAGAAATACCATGGCCCTGGTCAAGTTCCCCCTGCTGAACCTAGAAATAGTGTGTCTGATGCATCTTCCTTGAAGTGGGCTTGCTCTGTCCCAGAACCAGGGACAGTGTCAGGACATTTCAGTAGCTAAAGCAAACCCTTTCCAAGAGCTTCAATCTGAGGGCATTCTGATTTACATTTTACTTCTCCAGGCACACATGATAATTCAGTGAAAAGGCATATTTTTTACAAAAAAGGTTTCCTAAAACTTTTAAGCCCAGATTCTAGTCCACTCATTGGGCATACAAGTATGATTCTATTTCACCCTGTCTGAGTCCTTGAACACTTGACACAGGTGTTTTGTGGCACAATATATACAGGTAGTTTGGCTGCATATTACAAAGGTAGATGCATTCATGGATTTTCAGGGGCTTAAACAAAATGGACTAGGTTTGCACCTAAGTTCACTTACCCCTGTAATGCCTAGAATAGAATCTGGACCTTATCTTTTACTTTAAGCAGCAAAAGAAATGCACAGGTCAAAATGAAAACACTACCACCATCATTCCTGCCTTAGTTCCCTTGCCACTGCTGACAGTTATCTGGGATTTGGTTGGTTCCCTATGGCATATGACATCTCCAGACTGGTATGATGTGGCATGCCATTTCCCTGACCCCTAAAGTCAACATCCTTCCATTCTCTTTATTGAAGAGTGACACTTTCTTCTATAACTTCCAATCCCCTTTGTCAACTAATCTATCAGATGATCAAAACCTCCCATTTTACAAAGCTACATGGATCAAATGGTCCCCAACAGCTAACACAGTACAAAGATGCTTCATTCAAAGATGCTTCATTTTGAAGACAGAATCATCAAGGCTTAAGGATCCACTATAACTAACTTGCATCTCCTCCCCCATTTCTTTTTCCTCTATATAAAAATATTTTCTTTCTGCCAGTCCATTGCTAGCATCTAATGAAGTAGGTTGTTGCCTACAAAACTCATTCCTCTGTGAACCAGTTAGTAGCTAAGGTGCCACCGTGTCCTACTGTCTATCTGACACCATGACTTAAAGTTTCCGTTCGTGATGCAAGTAATACAAAAACATAAGAAATGGTAAGCCAGCACTTGCAACTAAGACAGAGATTTTCATTTAATATGGATATATATATAGCAATTAAATAACAAACCATTTTAAAGATGTATATTGGAGAAAGTGTCTGTACATATCTGGACCCAATTTTGCATCTATTCAAATCCAGAATTTTGTCCTTAACTTCAGTGAGAGGAACACAGCCTTGTGTGAATAAATACCACTTTCCCAACTGTCAAAATGCAGCTGCCAGGTCTGGGTGGAATATGGAGGGTGTTCAGCAGCACAGCTGCCTTTAAAAATAGAAGTGAAGAATGCAAGCAGCTGAGGCTGAAAAGAAAACTGATAGAGAATTGTTCAACAGCATTTTGTTCCTTTCCAGAATGTGTCTTTCTGGTAACAATAAAATTGTACAAAAGCCTTAACAGGGGTCTCCATCTTTCAAGCACTTTTCAAACAGTAATGGCTTACCTATATGTGAAGTAATCCCCGATTAATTATTCCTCATTACTGCCATGTGTGGACACTCTTCCTCTGTAGTGAGAGTGCCTCGTTTACAGGAAGAAGGTACTCTGCTTCCAGAAGCAAAGCATCCACAGATGGAGTTGATCAGGGACTAGCGCTGTATGAAACAGCACCGTTTCATTTTGACTTCTGTTTTGCCATTTATAAGGGACAGTGCTTCATTTTGCTGTTGCAAAGCACTGTGCAGTTTCATTTAGTTGAAACTCTGTTTCAACATTGTTGCAAAATGTTTCAATGTTTTGTCCATAGGTTATAATGGGAAATCACAAAAATGCCTATACTTTTGTCATTTCTTGCCAGATTGCAGGAATGGTAGCCTCTTCTCAGGGCATGGAGCCTGCCAAGTTTCAAGAAGGTAGGTGCAGGCGTTTCTGGGAAACTGCACCTCCAACTATTCAAAGCAGAACTCATGTTGTTTTTAAGTGTGAAGGCAAAGGGGGGTGAAAACACCTGCTGGGGCCACAAAGTCTGCCAAGTTTAAAGAAGAGAGGTGCAGAGGTTTCTGGGAAACTGTCCTACAAGCTACTGACAAGCAAAATTTGTAACCCATGTGACTGTGTGTGTGTTAAAGCATGCCCTTACAGGTGTTGAGGCCTTTACATGACATGGTAGCGTGGAAGAAATCAAACTTTGCGTTATGGTTGAATCAGAACTGACAGAGCCAGCTTTTCTTTATTTAAGGCTATACTGTGCTCACAGGGAGAATTCCAGACAGCAAGGGGAATCACCCACTCGTCTGTTTCAAAGGATTTCTCAGACTCTCTAAGTTTACAAGCGTATTTATACTTAAGAGAGAGAAAGAGATAAAAAAATACACCTTCGAGAAACAAAACAATAGTAAATTACACAGAAACTTAGGAAGTTTACTTAAACAAACTATCTATGCACAGGGCAAGATATCAAGATAACCCAAGGCGTGCAGGATTCCTTATCTCAAAACACGTAACTGAAATAAGCAGTATCAGCCTTCTGGTCTCTGTCTGTTTTTCTAGTCAAAAAAGCCAGTTACTTCCACATTCCCTAATTTTTTTTTTCCTAACAAGTTAGATATTAGAAAACTAAGCACCATTTATCTTAAATTCTACCTCACACTTACTGACTCCTACTGCAACACGAGATCCATTACAGGTCCAACAGAACTTCCCAGGGGTGGCATAAGCTAATCATGCATAGTCAGACTGGTTGCAACTTACATTCTGCCAAGTTTCGTTTCTATGAAAATCTGAATAGTAAGGGGCTAGCATCTGAGTTGCATTCAAGGGTACCGGTATCATGCATATTCCTCTGGTAGAATAGTTAGGGGCATGACTACATATCCAACAATGAGAGACATTTTAATCTATCCCAGTTTGATTAACTAAAGACAAGAACACATTTTTATGCAATGATCTTCTTTGTCGGTGCAGAAGTGTAGTTTGGTTTACAGAGTTTCTTTTAACTGATGAGTCAAGTTCATATAAGATGGCTCAAAAAGAAATACTGAGAACTATCCAAATCACGACTAACCAACTCCACCTCAGGAACCAGGAACTAGGTAGAGGCCTTTTTCCTGTCCTGAAGGGCATAGCGGTGTTGTTGGGGCACATCCTCTTCACTCTGTAGTGGCAAATCCTCTTCACCGGTAGGCACTTGGCTTACTACTGGTCTTGAGCTCTCTTGCTCACAGGCGCTAGGCTCACTACCTGTCTGTGGAGGCTGATGTTTTCCTACTGTGTGAAGCATGGATCCATGTCTGGAGTCCTTGACACTTTATTTCAGTGTTGGTGGTTAGGAGTACCTGGAATGGGCCTTTCCAGCTAGGTTTCAGCTATGATTTTTTGGTGATCGACTTTTATATGGACCCAGTCTCCAGGCAGGATAGAATGGCACAGCTTATCTGGTTCTTTGGGGAGAGCTGCCTGTACCTGTGAATGAAAAGCCTTAACACATTTAATTAGTGCTTTACAATAGTCTAGAATGGTATCATCAAGTGAATGTATATCGCAAAAGTGGGAGGCAACAGGTGGTGACGCGGGAAGACTCATGGGTCTTTCTGTTATAATTTCATGTGGGCTAAGC
>NW_017728922.1:15053058-15056359 GCF_001723895.1 Crocodylus porosus
TGTGGAAGAAATCAAACTTCGCGTTGTGGTTGAATCAGAACTGACAGAGCCAGCTTTTCTTTATTTAAGGCTATACTGTGATCACAGGGAGGATTCCATACAGCAAGAGGAATCATCCCTGTCTGTTTCAAAGGATTTCCCAGACTCTCTAAGTTTACAAGCGTATTTATACTTAAGAGAGAGAAAGAGATTAAAAAAATACACCTTGGAGAAACAAAACAATAGTAAATTAAACCGAAATTTAGGAAGTTTACTTAAAGAAACTATTTATGCACAGGGCAAGATATCAGGATAACCTAAGGATAACCCAAGGCATGCAGGATTCCTTATCTCAAAACACGTAACTGAAATAAGCAGTATCAGCCTTCTGGTCTCTGTCTGTTTTTCTTGTCAAGTAAGCCAATTACTTGTACAGTAGTGTGCACCAGTGAGGCCTCTTTCTCTTCTACAGCCTCAGCCCGGTGCACCACTTCATATAACAACAGGTACACAGCACAGTTGCATTATCATCTCAGACAGCCAAACTGTCACAGAGCCTTTCTTTTCATTCCTGCAGGTGCTTCTTCTCCAACAGCTACCAGAGAACTCTCTCTGCTAGCCCCATCCTTGGGACTTGGATGTGCCCAGGGCCCTGCCTCCTTCTAGTCAGCTGACCAGAGACAGGTGCTAGGGGTGTAGGTTGTAGCCATGTTAATCTAAGGACATGACACTGACAGACAAGGTTCTTTGGGTGAATCAGTGCTTGTTTGAATATCCAAACCACTTTTCACAGACAAGCCTATGAACTGCAGTTCATCAACCAGCGGATACAGAAACTTGTGGACTCAATATAGAGTTTGGAATTATGACACATTTCAACTTGCTGGACATCTGACTCCCCAGCTACATCTCCACTTCAACCTGAACTACTACATCCACCTTTCTCCCCTTCCCACACCTCAGCCCGTCCCTCACCCCCTGATGCCTCCATTTCCATTTTCAATGACTGGCTTTCTTGCCTGCATTTCATGCAAGCCTCTGACTTCTTTACTATTCTTTCCATCCAAGAACAGCACACACACCAACTGCAGGTGCTTCCTCAGCCTGACAAAGGGTTTTTCAACCTGAAGGCTGTCATCCCAGGCAGCTAAGCTGAGCAAACCTGGAGCCTCACAATTCTACTGCAACCAGCAATCCTCAGGCCTTTCAAAGATGTGACGGGTCTGGGCTTTACCGAGCAAGGACTGTACATGCATGTGGTGACTGGAGGTTATAAGGTTCCTCCTACCCACCTTTCACCAGGGAGATCCTCAGTCCTGGCATTTCCTGGGGCTGCCACACCACTGGCAGTCCTACTATGCCTCCTGATCTTGGTAGGGTGAAGTATTAGTGGTTATGCCCAGAACCTGGGGGCTCCTTCTTCCCCACAGTCCCTGTCCATACCAGCAAGTTCATCCTGGTATGGGAGTTCAGCAGGCACACGTTCTTCCCCTTCTGGCTGGTGATACAGTGAGTGCCCCCTCCAGCAATGAGAGCAGGGCACTAAATGGTTGTGAAACCCAAGGGTAAAAAAAAAGAAGGAGGAAATGTAGACAGAGTGAGGAGGGTGGCACTTCATCTTCACATGGAGCTTTGGGAACCCCAGGAGTAGGAGGTTCACTTTCAGGAACACCAGCTTCTCTACCAAAACAGGATCCAAACAGGTGTGGTGGGTGTCCCTACATCACCAGCAATGCTGAACACCCTCTCACTTGGAACAGTGGCCAGTGGACAGACAGGTGTTCCCAGGCAACCATGGCCAGATAGGAACACACCTGGCTGCGACTTGCCCAGTAGACCAAAAGGCTGCACAGCAGTGGATCCACATTCTCATTGAGAGAGGCACCCATCAAGGCCTGAGTGCTACCTGCCTGTTGCTGGGGTCTGGTGCCTCTGGAACCCACCATAGGAGGCAAACCCGTGGTCCACATTGGCAGTGCCTGTGGTGGAGGAGGAGACTGGCTGGTGGATGGCATATTGGGATGGGACAGTGGATCCCCCTCTTCCACACACACCCCCACCTCCATCATTCTGCTTCACTGACTCTCTTCACCAGCACCTCCATCCATTGATTCAGGCTCTGGCTTCTGCATACACTGCCTTCACACTTGGGTCACACATAGCAGCCAGAACATGGACCATACAGGACCACAAGGGATCAAACCATTTCCTGATGCCCCCTTTCAGCCACCTCAACAATGCCTGCACATCTGGTGACAGAAGCTTACCTCAGCCAGGAACATTGATCCCCTGGAATTTCTCCATTTGGTTCTGAAGTTCCCTCACTACAGGGATCACCTGGCTAAGGAGGGCATCACCAGTGCTGAGGGTCTCAATAGCCTCCAGGAAGGGCTTGAGGACCACCAAGACCTGGGAGATGGTATCCCATTAAGCTCTGTTAAGGGGGCTGCTGATCCCAATCTGCCCCAGCAAAGCCATTTCATGGATGGCCTTGTGTTGCTCCACCAGCCTCTCGATCATCAGGTATGTGGAGTTCCACCGAATCTCCACATCCTGTCTGATTCTGTGCTTTGGGATGTTCATCTCTTCCTGTTTGTCCCTCAGCATCTTCCTCCCTAAATGCTCTGGTGGAAGTAGCCTGCCTGCCACTTTCCTGCATTAGGAAATGAGCTTGCTGGTGGTGCTGGCACCATCACTGGGAGCCCCTTCTCCCTCCAAGGCATCCCTGATAACGAGGTGGAACTTGTGTGTCACAGGGTGGATGCCAACAAAATTGGCATCATGGACCACCTTGACCATATTTGCCCCATTGTCAGTAACTATGATCCTGCAGGTGAGCTCAACTTACCCAAAGAGCCACCCCTGTGCCAAGAGGTTCACACCCCCCATGATCTTGGTTGCCATGTGGGATTCATCCATCACCTTGGCTTGAAGGGGAGCCCACTGATGGCCTCACTGGTTGCACCAGTACCCTGTGAGAGAGGTAGGCATTATCACCACCCCAGCTGCTCCAGATGTCTGAGGTGAAGTGTAAGGCCACCTGTGGATGCGCCTTGCACAGCTCCTTGGTCAAGTACTCCCTGCATGTCTCATACAGGGAAGGCACCACCATCCTGCTGAGGGTGGTACATGTGGGCACTCGATATGATGGGACCATGAGCACCACGAGTAGCCTGAACCCTGGATACTCAACAAAGGAGAAGAGCTGGCCATCCACAGCAAGCATCTCCCCAATGCTCTGGGTGATCTCACTTGCCTTTGCAATGCACCCCCTCTTTCTCTTCACCCTTACCCCACTGTGACAGGGTGGCCTGCCTCTGCT
>NW_017728922.1:15056459-15063891 GCF_001723895.1 Crocodylus porosus
GGGGGGGGGGTGAGGGCTTTGGAGCAAGAGGGAGACTTATTTTGGGCAACACTCCCACTGGTGCCAGGCTGAAGAGTAGCAAGGGCAAGGGGTGGTGCCTCCAGAGATGCATCAGGATCTCCATTGTGCTCGTGTGTTTCATTCCCTTGCCCTGGCTGGTTTTGGCTTGGCAGTTCAGGCAGATAGTATATGTGGGATCATCTACCAGCTCAAAATGGTCCCAGACCACACTACCAGCTTCCTTCTGGGATGCAGGTGCATGCTCAGATGTTGTCTTTTCCCCTCCTCAGCAGGCAGAGAAACAGCAACAGGGGGAGCAGGCTCAGCTGAGCTACTTGCCTCCACAACCTCTACTATAACCTCATCCGAAGTACCTTCTGGGGAAGTAGACCTGGCTCTAGGGGAAACTTTAGGGGTGTGGAGCACAAACTCAGATGTTTCCCCACCTTCCCCAGAATTTCCTTTGCTATGGCACTTAGATGCAGATCCAGTTCTTCCTCTGGCACTGGAAGGCTCAGCATGAAAAGTGAAATGGGGGCAGAGGAGATTGTCATTCTGGTGCTTCTTGTTGTCATGGGGGTGGTGGCTGGGTGGTGTTCTTGGAGGGGATGCAGAATCAGGCAGTGGCACTTCTCCCCTTTCCTTGCTGCCAGGAGAACTGGAAGCATCATGCCTGCTAGTTGCAGCAAAGAGGCTGTGTCTCAGTTTGGGGTGGGGGTGGGGAACTTACTGGTCCCCCTCTACCCGCTTTTCCACCCCTCCCTGAAGGCTTGCCAGCTAGCTGCCTTTCCAGAATGCTTCATAGTGTGTTTCATAGTGTTTGGTGTCCTGAAAATTCTGTTTTCTTCTGTAATGTAATATGTATTTTTACAATATATGTAGTATGTATGTAATATATGTAGATAATTGTATGTATGTATTTATGTAATGTATATATGTATTTATGTAATAAATAAAAAATATAAAATGTATGTATGTGTTCCTGAATAAATTATATATTATAATATGCAATATATGCTGTGCTTCCCTGGAATGCACACTGTGAGAGAAAGCAGAGATTTCTTTTCTGGGGGAAAAGAATCAAAATAAACTAACAAAAACAAAAAGAGGATTTTGGGGTTGGAATAAATTGAAAGGAATGAATACAATAATAAAAAGGTTTTAGGTAAGCAAAAAGTATTGGATCCCATGTGCTAGTAACAGGCTAGCAAATAGAAAGTGATAGCCTTTGTCTGATGCTGCTGACCTGCTGGAAGAGAAGGCTCAGTTCAAACAGTGCTTTTGGGCTGTTTTTCCACCCCTTCCCCAGAGCACTGGGATTGGAAGGGACCTCAGGGAAGGATCACAGTCACTGGCCAGTTATGTATGTCAATATCAGAGCAGTCCTTCCCCACTATCCCCCCTCCCTCTCCTTAGTTTCTATTTAGCTGCAAGCAAGCCCAACCTTGAAATGTTTCAAGTGCCCTCATTTTGTTTCAAAGTGTTTGGTTTCATTTTGATTTCACTGTTTTGAGCTTGAAACCAACTGAACCAGCATTGAAATGAAACACCCATTGAAATTTTGCTCAGCCCTAGTGGCTATACCTTAGAGTAAACACCCTGCTTGATGACCTCTGCCATTGGCCTGGATTGGATCCACTGCCCCCCCCTTCCCTCCCCAGCACCCCAGATTCCCCTCTCTCCCACCCTCCCCTCCCCATTTACTTTTATGTGTCCTGACTGGATGTGCCAGGGGAATGTACAGGCAGGGAAGGGTGAACATGCCTTCCTGGCCACTGCTGCTGCTTTGGGGTCAGCTCAGCCTAGAAAAGACCAGCATCCCAGCAGTGACTAGGCAAACAGACTAACCCTTCCCTACCTGCTCCCTTGGGGCAGACAGCATGGGCAGTCACAAGTAAGCCAGCGGGGGGGGGGGAAGGAGAGGGAGCCCAGAATGGGAAGGAGTACCACTCCAAACTCAAGCCAGCACTAACATCCTTCAGCATTTGTGTGAAACAGAGTGTAAAATGTAACAAGGCCCTAACTTGTTAACACTTACAACCTCCTTGTGACAGAAGTTTTCTCCAGTGGGAAACTAATATACAGAGAGGTTAAAGGTCTGACCTGAAACAAGACTTAGCTTCTCAGAGTATTCTAATATGTCAGGAGGCAATAGATAGAACTTCAGAGTAATAATACAATATAACTCTCTGTTTTCCGTTAGCACTTGCCATCAAGGGGTCACAAGCTGTTCTGCAAATGATAATGAATTATAGCCAGCCTCATAATATCCAATAAGGCAGGAAGGTACCATTACCCACATTTTAGAGCTAAGGAGAAATAGGTGAAGAGGGGTTGTGGCATTCCAAAATCAAGCAGGAGGGCTGTCAGGGATGGGCACAGGTCTATGCTCTTTCATGGATCTCTACTCCTTTCAGCAAAATGAGGCAATTAAATGAACATGAGCATCTTCATTCAAGGCCCTGATCCCAGCTGCTTACAGATGTTCTCTCTCTTTTGGCAGCCCAGCCAGGGACGGTAGTTACCCTGTTGGCTACAGGGCCCATGGGTAAAATACAGATTCCAATATGGGGATCCAAAAACACAGCAGCAGCTGGGCTACACTGGTGAGGCTGTCAATCACTGCACAGCACAGCACAAATTTTTTTTCACAGCTGCCCTTGTTTCAGGAGTACACACCTAAGTTGAGATATGGGCCCCACTGAAAAGCTGACCTGAAGCCACCACAAAACTTTATTCCCCTGACTCCCAGCTATGGGCTTTAACCCCAGGCTCCTCCTATTAAGATGATAATTAGACCACTAGATCTCCTGTTTGTTTCATCATGTCTGTGTCACTGTCCCTCTCTCCCATCACCACAACAGTTGTTTCTTCAGTGTTCTCACTCCCTGGCCTTGCCCTGATGCCTTAATCAATTGAATCAACATAGGCTTAATAAACCTGTTTAATAAACATTGACTGGAAGGATGATCAAGGTTCATACACCCAAAGGGCTGGGTTTGTTTGAGGTATTACTGCCAGGCTGTTGCCTAGAAACTCTGAGTGTTGCCTGCCTGATAGGAAAGGAAAACCATGGGAATTCTATAAGCTGCTCATCGTAAAGTATTGTTTTCCAGACTCTGTCCGGTGCCAGATGAGCATCAGTTATTTACCAGTGCCAGAGTTACATTGACACAAGCATTATAGGCTTCAGCTCCTGGAATCACATTATACAGAAATTAAGTTTCTGGCCCTTTGTCGCTTCAAATAAAGTTTCAAAATTGACCTGAGTGTAACGAATGCAGTGGTGTTCACCACACTGCCCCAGTATGCAGAGAGCCTGAAACCATCCAATATGCTGACAACTAAATGGTGTGTTTATGTGAACATGAATATACACATGTGTTTTAAATCAGCATAATTTTACTTAGCCAGCAAGCTAAGGAGCTAAGCTATAATGTGAAAAAATGTTTCAAGTTCATTCTAAATGAGACACTAAATAAATGTAAGGTGCAGTAGCATTAACATTATTTTTTGCTTTGCTACTTTAATTTCATGCTTCACTTTTGTCTTGCTGGTGTTGTATGCACTGGGACATTTGTAATCATTCATTATCCTAGATGATAGAGAATGCATGTTTTAGGAGTGAGGTGGCATTTACATTCACTTATGAGTTATTAGATGTCTTCTTACAAATGTCAAGCCTCAACATCTTGTATTTTGCATATCATTTAAGTTTCTTCTTCAGTAGCTTTAAGTAGCTTCCTCTTGGTTATTCACTCATATAGTCTCCCTCTCTTTTATTTGGGGTGGAAAATAGGCTGACTTCATAAAATGTATTGAAACGGTAATCACAGCAACCAGTAACTAATAGGCTGTACATTCACTGCAAGGCCTGATTCTGCACCCTTTACTTAGTTGACTAGGTTCATTGAAATCAATGAAAATAACTTGTGTAAGTGGTATTCAGAGTAAGGATTACAAAATTAAGCCCAGTATATACTGTAAAATAAAATTATAGTGCAATTTAACTATCTGCAACAAGCACAGCTTACACAGTAAAGAAAAAAAGGGTAGCTTTCTTCCCAAATAAAATATTATTCTCATTACCAACTCTGGAAACAGTTATTAAAAATCTGAGACACCCGCAAATTATCTGCAGCATGGGGTGTGCTGTGCAAAGCACCTTCATATTAAGCACAAAATAGTAAAACAACTTAGCTAGATATTAATTTGGAATACATTCCTCAATGGAAAATTAATTCATAGTGTAAATCACAGACAGTGCCTCGTCCAACACAAAAGAGGTGGCACCTCCAGAAGCAGCTCAGAGTAGCTGAGTTTCTGTTTCCTGTTCCATTTAGTCATTGCCTCTTTGCTAGCAGCTCCATAAAACTGCAAGCAGGCACATGCCAAGACTGCCAGTGCTTCTATTCCAATGCCAATGTCTGTACCCCCCCAATCATATATAGCAGTCAGCCTTCTCCTGTGAAGCTACTACATTTTAATCTTTTAATCTACCCCAAAATTACAAGTGGTCATTTCTTCTTCCTTTCCTTGATCCTAAATAATTTTCAGTAAGTGAGCATGACAAACAAAGGTTACATGAAACTCACCAAATATAACAAATGGCCAAAGAACTGCCAAGCATTGCTGAATAACTGATTCCCTTGTAACAGGCATGCAGAGAATAACATCTAGGCTAACCATCAACATTTCCAGAAATGCTAACCAAGAATATTGCAGAAAACTCCTATCCTTATTAAAAGGTACCAGGGGATCTTGTTCAGTTTTTTTAAATTCCTTGTACAAAAAGAACCTTGTATGCTAAACTGCAAGGAATGCAATCAGACTTTACATCAGAAGCACGAAGGGTTAAGCTGGAACTGAATATGGGCAGAATGTCACTAAACCTATGTTAAAGCATAGGCAGAGGGAGAAACAATTATTTAGGTGGGGGGGGGAGGCTGAGCATGCATATGTGAGCAAGCACCTCTGTCCCCAACCCAGCAGGTAAGTCTGTGAGGGATGAAAAATGACCTTTGAGGGTGGGGGGCAGATTGAGGTCCCTGCAGTGAGGAAGGGAGTGGGGCAGAGGTAGGGGCAGGGCCTGGGGTGAGTGGTGCCCTGGCTGGGCCGGGTCCTGGGAAAATCAGAGCCTGGACAGCTCATCCAGGTGTTGGGGGGCTCCCATCACTGTGCACACCCATGTGGAGGCCCAGGGGGCACATACCCCCGCCAGTCTGTGCATGGGGTGGAAGTGGCTGCCACTTTGCACTGGGCTTTGTACACCACTGTAGCTGCCCTAGGAGTGGTGCGACACCACATACCTGCTGCTGCTGAGCTGCGCCGCGCCATACCCCTCGCCCACTCAACAGTGGGACACACATGGTGTGGCAGAGCTCCCAGGGCAGCTCCAGTGGCGCACAAAGCACAGCACACAGAAGCAGCCATCTCCGTCCCACACAGATCAGGGGGGCATGTGCCCCCAGAGCTCTACCAGGGTGCGCACAGCAACAAGAACCCCCCCCAACTTGTGTCCCTGAAAAGGCCACTTGGGCTCTATTGTCCCATGACCTGGACCGGCCAGGGCCCCACTTACCTCAACTCTTGCTCCTGCCTCTGTCCCACTCCCTCCCTCACCATGAAGGCCTTGATCTGCCTACAGACACATACATACCTCCATGCCCCGCTGCAGCCACCTGGAGCACAGATGGGCTACCCTGCCTTTATGGGGGCTGAACCCTGGCCTTCCATCCCTTAGCCCTGGCCTTCCATCACCTATGTCCTAAAGCCCCACAGCTATCCTATCTTCCAAATGAGATAGTCTGTCCGTCTATATTTAGGATAGCAGAGATGAATGTAGTATTCTATTAATTGTAATAGAAACCCTGGTTTAATTTCAACTGTCTAACACTATTGAGTATTAGCAACACTATTAGATGGACCAATCTGCATTCTAAAGATAGGACTTTGGTAGGCAGACAGCCTAAGTGCAGAGAAAATTTCCATTCCAGTCAACCCACAATAACTGGCTTGAGTTTTAGGTCCTCTCATCTGAAGGTGAAGTGGCTCTTTATTATTTATGGTGGTTGACACTCTTTTACTTCTAAAGCAACCTTTCCTGAGAACCTAGGGATAATTTGGGCACAATTCTGATTCCCTTTGTGCACCTACATGACAGTTTCTTAGGCAAGTAAATGGCATTTTGGGCACTTACACATAAATTATGATTCTATTTCCGCTGCACTGTGGATGCATAAGCATATATGTATATACTGCATCCTGTCTAGCCTGTACACAAGTATGTATACACATACTGGACTGGAGCATAAATCTAGAAAGAAACAGGGGACAAATCCACTATCACAAAAAAACTGTGAGATCAAAACCATGTCTTAATTATAATTACCAACAAAATAAATAACAAAGAGAAACAGGGATTGTGTAGAGCAAGAGAAAAGAAAGATGAGGACCTAAATATGGTAAAAAACTTGTTTTCATTAAAACAAGTATACACTATGAAACCAATGCTGCCTTGAGACAGTGTTTTTAAGGGAGGGGGGAAGGGAGAAAACGAGGACCCATTTGCACAAACAAAATTAATACATATATCTCATTTGTAACCTGTTAAATAAAAGGGTGGCAACATTTCATCCACTTTTTATATATTTACACCCGACTGTGACTGTGATTCCAAGGCATCCCTAAGAAAAAGGCCAGTAAATTGCATATGTCAAAAGAGCCAAACAAATGCCTCAAACACATTACCTTGAATTTTCACCCAATTAAATTCACTGAATTTACTTCATGTCTATTTTGCACTTGTTTTCTGAACACTAGTTTACAAGCAATAACAATTTCTTTTGAGCAAATATTACAAAACATTTTCAGATCATGAATTTTGAAGGCATAGATTCTGAAATAGGGATCTTGAAGTATAGTCAGTGGCCTGAGGAAGAATGTCTTGTATTTGACAGCTTGTCTAACTTTATTCCAACTACATAGTTTCTCCAATAAAAGATACCACCCTAAGAAATCCTGTTACCAGATTTGCCCGCTACTTTGGGGTGTGCTCATTTATTAGGGCTAGGGTCTTGGTAATTCCATCAATGTGCTGCTTGTGTTACTTGTGTTTCTATACGAAGCTGCATCTCTCCCTTCTGCAAGCCCCCACCCCCAGTGGAGCTATTTTGCAGGACTCAGTTCAGTGGGGCTGGGTTCCTCCAGTCCCCAGATCAGTCATACACACAAACACACACAGATTAACGTGACACGCCTGACCTGCCCAGGTTGATCACCATGGACAGGTTGACACTCTCATATGCAAAGAATCAGTTCATCAGAGCAACAATAACTACAGTCAGACAAGCACAGTTATACAGAATACCTCTGAATCTGGCTGGGTGTCCAGCTGACACCCTCATGGGCCAGCATTCAGTTCATTAGGGCA
>NW_017728922.1:15064047-15082208 GCF_001723895.1 Crocodylus porosus
AGACATGCAAATGAAAAACAAACACAAACAGTTACAGTATTACCCTGGTTTCACTAAGTATTTGGGGAAACTTAGCTCAAGCTTAACTAATACAATTCAGGTTCAGAAATCTATGCTTAGAGAGAAAAGAGAAGAGAGAGAGAGCTGAGATCTCACCAGTCCAAGGCACTCAGGTTGCAAAGCTGACAGGTCAAAGTTCTCAGCACAGTCCTTGAAGGGAGACAATCTGCCTCCTTCAGCCTCTCAAGAAGAAAGTGAGTGGTGTCAGCACCCACACTGCTGCTTTTTTTACAGATTTTTATACCCTCAGTTCAGCTTCTTTCAAGCATTCTCAGTCGTGTAAATCAAATTGTCTTTTCTAGTGACAAGGGGTTAGCTGGTTGGAACATCTCAGGAAACTGATTGATATTCAGGAAACACACACTTAGGAGCCAGCTTGACCTTCCTATAGATAGCAGATATACTGATGGGATATCTCCTGGTTTCTTCAGAAACAATAGATAGCTTGCAGCATCAGGATTTTGGATTTTTACTTGTTGTGAACAAGCCTCAGCCTAGCATGACTTTTCCAGATCTTACTATAGTCTTTTAACAGACTTAAGGCAATTATTGGAGTGCTCATAACCTGTTGTGGAGAGGACTTCCACCAGTCAGCCCGGGAAAAGTATGACAACACTTGTGGTCAGGGCTCCAGTAGACTAGACGCTGTGACGAACCCTGTACCATTGCCCATACCCCTGACTCGGTGCCTTGCCTCAGCATCCCCTAACAGAGCAACAAATTAATTTCTAATTAAAATTTACTTAGGGGCTGAGGGGCAGAAACATGCAATATCAGAGACCTAGGTTCAGAGGGGCTAGTGCTTAGGAAGGCTGTTAAGTGCTGTGTGATTGTTGAAGGTTCCTAAGGTTGTTTGTACGTGACATGAGATTTCCCATTTACGCTGCCACAACTGCATTTGTCTTTGCATGAGTGGGATTTCCTGCCACTTCAGAAGTCTTTTCAGTGCAATAAACTAAAGCTGCTAGGACATAATTTAGTTTGCATTGCCGCTGATTACTTCATATGGATTTGTGGCATGTAAACACACACGTGACTCAAAGACTTGTAATTACCTTCTTTTGCCACCAGGTGGCACTGCCCAATTTCTGTAGTTCGAGCCTTTGGCCAGTAGGTGCTGCTGTCATTTGCTGCTGCTGGGGTTTAGTTTTTTTTTCTGTTTTGGCTCCTGCCCATCCCTCCTTCCCTCCCTCCTTTCCTCCCCCACTCCAACAGCTGACTGCAGGCACCGCAGGCATGTTGTGGGGGGTATCTCTAGTAATTATAGCACAGAATGCTTAATACAGAAATAAATAAAGAAACTGAGGAGCAACCCATATTGCCAATTACTGTTGTATGCTATTGTTGTATGCTTATGGTAGTGGTCCTGTCTGTACCTCCACTGGCAATCCGCCTGCTGCACCCACCATGGTGTTGGTGTTCCGAACTTACAATGGTAATTTTGCAGCTATGTTTGGAGTATGGCACCTCTTAAAACCTCAGTATTTTGTAGGTAACCTTTCCTATTTCTTATAATTCACATTGCCATTCCAGAAACAAGATGAAAAGTGCAGGTGGATGCTGTGTGCCAGGATATGCAGCATCCCAGGTGATATATAGGTAATATCAGAGAAATGTTATTTCTAATGATGGAGGGGGAAGGACAAGAGGGCAGTACTTGAATTGCAGTCCAAAAGCCCATCGTCGTCTTCTTTTTCCTCTCCCTGCAGAAGACATTTGAGATCTAAAATTAAAAAAGATCAATAAGAAAAGCATCAAGAATCCACAAGTAGAAGCAATTTATTTAGTAACAGTGCAATTGTTAAATAGTTTCTAGTGTATGTAATAAGTAGTGGATGGTTGTCTTATAGTAAATAGTGTACAGTTAAATATTATATATGTAGTGTGTAGATATATCTATAGTGTATAGATATAGATACTGTATGAAAGCTAGTGTATAGGTAATGTTTTGCTAAACAGTGCTGTACAGATATAGAGATGCTTGAGAGGAAAATCCTGACTTTTTTCCTCCTTTTTTTCTATTTTTCTATTAGTTTAACAAATTTTAAAATTTTATTTAATTAATTGATTATCTATTTTTTAAATAATGCCTATATATATATATATAAAGTAATTGCACCACATTTTTAAATAAAGATTTGAAATTGTATAGATGTGTAGCATGTTTTCTTTCATGGGCAGATTGGCACACATGGAAGTCTGTCCATGTGGTTTGGGGTTGGGTGGTTTTGGATGGATGATGACTGTACCCAATCACCTCAGGGTGGGTATCCTTTGCTTGGGGACGTTTATGGAGTGATGGTGTTACTAGAAAGAGTTACAGGGTGGACTGTTATGGGAGGTCCATTGCTTGTTTTACCCCCAATCCCAATGTACAGCAATCCCATCAAGCCTTTCTGAGGGTTCAGCACCTTTTTGCAAGAAAGACTCACCCCCCGCCCCCACACACACAGCACCCCATCCCAAACCAGACGGACAAGAAAAAGCAGCACACAGCAATACTGCGCAAGGCATGGGAGAAACATTTGAAAGAGGGCAATTAGCAAATCTTCCATGTATTATGAGCCTAATGTTTGGCTTTTGTTTTTTGCATCATCTCCAAAACACCCTTCATAAACGTCCTCCTCCCCCCACCCCCCAACGGAGCCAAAGGTGCACAGTGGAGCAGCGGCGTGCATGCATGCTGGGCAGTGTAGTGGTCACTGGCTGTGGGGGCAGAGCAGTACCCTTGGGGTGCCCATTGGGTGAGATCCCTGGTACTCAAGGAATATTAATCCATCTCTACATCATAACAGAAACACCCAACAGCAACACCCACCCACCCAATGCTGCTACTTTGCAGCTTGTACTTTAAGAATACAGGAGTCAGATGATTCATTCTCTTTTAAATCCCTTAATGTTTTTATTTAACCTTTTATGAATCGAAGCTTTCACAGTGAGAACCCACCCACCCCTACAGGGAAGAGACAAAAAATAATGCAGGATGGGGTGCTGTTGCCCTGGGGTGCTGGATCCCAAACAATATTAATTCACCACTACATCACAAAAATGCCACCCACCCACACCTTTCTTTGGATGCCTTTGCAAAGTGGCTGTCTTGGCAAAATGCTTGTGGTGCCTTGGCAAACTATTTGTTTGGCAGACTTGTGAGGGGCAATGTATCCAGCCACACCACCCCGCAACTCCATGGCAGAGAAGTCTGGGCAGGGAGCAAATCTTCCCATGTAGAGGGCTTGTTCATTTGTTTAGAAGGAAAGAAGGAGACCCACTAGCTGGGGGGTTTGTCGGAGGGGGAGTGTTGCTGGTAGTCAAGTAGGTGTCCAATTTTTATATGTCATTAGGGAGGGTTGGAAGGCCCACCATGCAGTAGGGAAGCAAGGGTGCAGTTTTGCATGGGGCTGTAACCTCTGAGAATGAGGTGGAATATCTTAATTCTGAAATGAAGATACCGGTCACTTAAAGTCACCAGGCAGTGAGCAAGAGGGAGGGAGGGAAGGCCCTCCCTCTTCAGAGCAATCTCCCTTCCTCTTGGGAATAACGGAGGAGCAACCCATATTGCCATTTACTGTTGTATACTAACCTCTGTTTTTTCTTACATTGAAGTAATAAATATAAACCAAATGAAAAGGAAAATTGAATCCAGTATCTTTCAAAAGAGTAATGAAGCATATTTGAGTAAGTACTACTGTTTGGACTACCTGGACATTTGTAATTTTTCACCGTTTCAAAATCTTGCACGATGTAGGCCGGTAGGCTGAGCAACAGTCAGCCCTGGAAGCAGGGCACACACACACACTGCATATATTGTTCTTACCCTGAGCAGAGACAAAAACATTCTATTCATTAATAAATAATAGCATGTAAATATTAAAACAATAAATATATCTATTTAAATTTAGACTCATTATTTCACATGCATGTTTACTTGCTGCTATATTCACAGAGTAAGGTCTCATTTGTCTATTTTTATAAACTCTGTACATCATGGCAGAGAGAGGGTTAATTTTTATACATGCACTGTTTACTACCATTATCAGGATAATTGTGATGCTCTTTTCTCATACAATTCTTTTTTGAGTATTATTAATCTAACACCAGTAGCGATAGGCACCTGGCAGTGAGACATTGCCAGCATTGTGAGTTGAGACTGTCAGTTAGGACAATGCAGAAGGAACTGGTGTCAGGCATCCTTCTCAGACTTCATAACTGGGTTCTACTGTTCTTCCTGTTGTCACCTGCAGGAGCGCAGCATAGCAATAGAAGCTAAAAATAGGAGGGAGGGAGCATGGAAAGAGCATAGGAATTTTTATTGGAAAACCACCATGCTGTGCCTCCAGGACAGATCTCTTGTACACCTTGTGTACCTTCCTTCATGACAAAAAAATCCACCAACACGATTTATATGAAAATTGAAGTAAACAATACCCCCACCCCGCCATGGCACAGTCAAATGTTAAGTGTCACTTACCAACGCGTAAAGTTTGGTCGGTTGTGGAGCACGTCGCAATGTCCTCTTTCAAGTCCCAGGTCATAAAGCGGCTCTCATCCAGCAATTGAAGCTTCACTGCACCTGACTTCAGTAGCCTGCACTCTTCCTGAACATTGCATTCGCATCCCTGTGCCCATCAGGGCCAACTGTCCCTGCTGGTCTCCCCACTGGGCTGCTTCTGGTGTGCTGCCAACTCTCATCTGCCTCAAACCTCTCTCATTGATATAGCATATGCGCACCCCAATAAGTGCTCCCCCAATTTATAGACCTTGAGTGGGGCAGGACCCTCCCCCCCACCCCCCCGCTGCTCTCATTTTGGCGTAAAAAAAAATTCAGTCTGGTGCTGGGCTGCAAAACAGCATGAACAATAAGTGCTCCCCCAATTTATAGACCTTGAGTGGGGCAGGACCCTCCCCCCCACCCCCCCGCTGCTCTCATTTTGGCGTAAAAAAAAAATTCAGTCTGGTGCTGGGCTGCAAAACAGCATGAAAAAAAGGTGGGAAAAGTGCCTTTCCAAAGTTCCTGCCTTGGCAAAATGCTTGTGGTGCCTTGGCAAATTGCTTTGCAGCCAGCCAGCCCTCCCCACCCCCTGTAGGCAGAGAAGCCTGGGCCATTGGGTCCCTTTGCAGAGTGGCTGCTTTGGCAAAATGCTTGTGGTGCCTTGGCAAATTGCTTTGCAGCCAGCCAGCCCTCCCCACCCCCTGTAGGCAGAGAAGCCTGGGCCATTGGGTCCCTTTGCAGAGTGGCTGCTTTGGCAAAATGCTTGTGGTGCCTTGGCAAACTGCCTGTGTGCAGAACAGACTTGTGAGGGGTGACACAGCCAGCCACCCTGTATACCTGAGCACGAGAGATTGCCTGCCCCACCTCCCCCCTCACACCTCATGCAGCAAGTGCCGACAAAAAAAGGCAGGCAGAAACAAATAATAAACCTACCCCCCCCACCCAGCACTATGAGAAGGGATCTTGCCAGCCCTTCGAAGTTAGGGAGGAAGAGGCAGAAAGCCAGGATAACATGAGGTTTTATTGTAAGGAACACAATACTGTAAGCAGTCTGTTACTTGGTCTTCTTTGCCTTTACCCCACCATCACCCTGAACCGGCTCTGGCTCCCTGAACTGCAATGGTGGCCACCTGGCCCTGCTGGCAGTCTTCCACCCACCCCCTGACTCCACTGCATTTGGGGGAACAGGCTCAGCTGTAATTCTTGGTGGTGGTGGTGGTGATCTGAGAAATGGCTGATGATGGAGGAGGACCAAATGTAGATTCAGGACCAAATGCATGAGGAATGGGAAGTGGAGAATGGAGAATAACAGAATGAAGACTCCACCAACATGAAGAATCTGGAGGACATGGGTGGGGTGGAGGAGGAGGAGGAGGAGGAAGTGTTGATACCACTGCTGATTGATCTACTGCTGGCCTTGAAATTAATATAAGGCATGCAGGATCATATAATGATGATGGTATATGCATCATTGGCGTTTCTCCAAGCTTCCAATGCGGTTGCACGTACAGGCACCTGACAAAACAGGGGATGGATATATTTCGAGGAGTGGGACAACTGAGAGGCATGTGAAGAAATGGAAGCTGACTGGGCTCTGTGGAGAGAACTTAGGAGCAGCAACTGCATGGTCTGAGCCCATGAGAGCAGCTCAGATTGGTGGGAGTGAATCATGGTGACCACTTGGAATGATAAGCGGTGGCTGGAGATGTTCTGAATGATAGGGAGATGTTTTATCACATCATCTTGATGCTGGGGCCACAAATTGAGAGGCAGGACATTAACATGCATAGGGACATCCTGGCCGACAAGAGGGTGGCCATGGCCATCATGAAACTGGCTACCCATCCAGCCTCTGCTACATCACAAACCAGTTGGGTGTGGCTCCCTGCACAGCCAGGGTGGCGACTTGTGAGGTATGCCAGGTGCTGCAGGACATCACTGCAAATAACTTTATTTGCCTTGGGAATCCTCAGGAACTCATACATGGCTTTAATGCCATAGGGTACCCAACTGTGTGGGGGCTTTAGACAGCACTCATGTCTCAGTGCAGTCCCCTTCAGGAAGAAGATCTTTCACAAACAGGAAAGGATTTGCCTCCATGATCCTGCAAGCCATGGTGGACCACCAGGGCTGATCTGTGAACATTTTTACCAGGTGGGCTGGCAGTGTGCATGATGTGCATGTGTTCAGAAACTCTCCTCTGCCTGGCCTCATGGAGAAAGGACACTATGCACCCATAGTCCCTAAGACATTGATCTGTGGTTTTGCCATTACCACATTTATAATAGTGGGTGCTGTCTCCCTCCTAAAGCCCTGGCTCATGAAGCCTTATCCAGGGAATGTTATGGACGTGCAGAAGCTGGTTTTCAGCTTGCATCTGGGCAGGTGCAGGATGGCTGTTGTATGTGCCTTTGGCCAAGTGAAAACACAGAGGAGGGCACTTACATGTTGGCTCAAGCTGGAGCCAGAAAATATCATGGCCTTTGTAGTGGCAGCCTGTGAGCTCCACAACATCTGTGAGACCTGTGGAAAGGTTTTCAGTGAATCATGGGCTGAAGAAGCATGACAGGCAGCAGCCAGACAGAGATGTGGCCAGGCAGCAGCACGGGGACCAAGGACATAGATTCATAGATTCATAGATGTTAGGGACCTCAGTAGGTCATTGAGTCTGATGCCCTGCCCTGGACAGGAAAGAGCTCTGGGGTCATGTGACACCAGTTAAGTGCTTGTCCAGTCTTCTCTTGAAGACCCCAGGTAGGGTAGGGGAGAGCACCACCTCCCTTGGAAGCCCATTCCAGATTCTGGCAACACTTACTGTGAAGTTCTTTCTAATGTCCAACCTAAATATGATCTCCATCAATGTGTGACCATTGTTCCTAGTTACTCTGGGGGGTGCCCTAGTACTTAATTAATGGTGGGGAGGGGTGATGTCACACCAGGTATACACAACAGAAAAAAAGCTTCTTTGCAAAGGAAATCAAAATCAACTTGCTGTCTGCCCAGTGGTACTTTCCCTGCTGCATGAAACTCAGTTGCTGACTCTCTCTTCCCCCTTGTCCTTAGTTCATGAGCGCTTCATCACCAGAGCTGTGATTAAGCATTTTGGGGGGGGGGGGGTTCCTCTTCAGTAATTGGTCACAGCACACCATGACGATTGACTTCCATCAGCCACCACCCTCTGGGTCCGACCATGGGGCCAATTCCCCAGTCAGTGGATCGTGGTGAAGCTGAGGCTGCAGTTGGCCAGTTTTGCTAAGAGGTGATCATGGGATATCACATGGAAGGTTTTTTTTAAAGACTATATATACAACATCAGTCTCTTCTCCCTTGTCCAGGTGATAGGTCACCTGGTCATAGGAAATAAGATTGATCAAGCAAGACCTACCCACAACAAGCAAGACCTACCCTATCCTGGCTATCCCTCAGGATGCTGCCATTGGCCAGTCTATTAAGAATGGCCTCTTTGATAATCTTTTCTAAGACCTTCCATGGGATAGAGGTCAGGCTGATGGGCCTATAGTTTGTGGGATACACTTTTCTCCCTTTCTTGAAAATAGGCACCACATTAGCCTTCTTCCAATCTTCTGGCACTTCAGTCAAAGATCCATGCCAGTGGCTGAGGTATGGTGCTTGCCAGCTCCTTGAGTACCCTGGGGTGTAAACTGTCTGGGCCAGCTGACTTGAAGGTATCCAGCCTCTCAAGGTGGTCCTTCATGAGGTCAGCATTGACGAAGGGTAAGGAATCTCCCTCACCCCAGCCTCCCTGTTCCATAATGGGCAGGGGCATCCCATGGGACTGGTGAAAGACTGACTCAATGTACCCATTTAACAAGTTGGCTTTTTCTGGGCGTTGGTTGTCAGCTGTCCCACTGGTTTAGGAGGGGTCCAATGTTGGCCTTGCTTTTCCCCTGGCTCCCCACATATCTAAAAAAGGACTTTTTTTTGTCCTTGATACCCATACCCAGTTAGAGTTCCCTCACAGCCTTGGCTTTCCTGTTTCGCTCCCTAAAGATCCAGACCAGTGCAGAGTATTTCTCCTTGGAAGTGGATCCAGTCCTCCATCCTTTGTAGGTCTTTCTTTTTAGGTGCAGGAGGTCTATTAGTTCCCTGGACAGCCAAGGGGACTGCTATGCCCTTTTGCTTCCTTTCCTTCTAGATAGAATAGACTTTGCTTGGGCATCCAGGATTGCTCCTTCGAGGAGCAACCACTTGTCCTGAACTCCCCTCCCCTTTGTGTTGTGGCCCTTTAGGGCCTCCCTGACAAGCTTCCTGAGCTTGTCCAAGTCAGCTTTCCTGTAGTCGAGGACTTCTATATTGCTGACTGACTTGACAGCTTTATATCGGATGCTGAAAGTGATCAGCTCATGGTCACTGTCACCCAGCTTCCCTTCAATCATTAGGTTGCTGATTAGGTCATCCCCCATTGCCAGAACCAGGTTGAGCAGCACTTTACCTCTCACTGGCCTGAAGACTTCCTGCATCAGATAGAGCTCACCCATGCATGAGAAAAAGTTTTGCGTCCACTCAGATTTGACTGAGCTCTCTTCCCATAAGGTAGTTGAAGTCTCCCATGACAACCATGCACCTGGAGCATGAGGCCTCAACCAATTCCCTGGCAAACTCCTGCTCAAGCTCTTGACCCTGGGTAGGAGGTCTGTAATAGACTCCCATCATCATGTCATCTGTGCCATGTTCCCCACAGATTTTAACTCAGAGGGTCTCCAGCCATCCATCCTGGGCACCAATGTCAGCTTGCAAGGACACGTAGCTTTTCTTGACATAGAGAGCTACTCCCCTGCCACTTTTGTCCACTCGATCCCTCCTGTGCAGGGTATAGCCATCTATACTTGTGGCCCAGTCATGGGTGGAGTCTCACCAGGCCTCCGTTATCCCTATGACATCATCATTTTGTGTCAAGTAGGTGGACAAGTTCCTCCTATTTATTCCCCAAGCTCCTGGCATTTGTGTACAGGCAGGCAAGTGCCCCTTTGAGGGCCCTTATCTTGCCTACAGCTCACTCCAGGACTGGGGCAGGGGTGCACTCCTTTAAGTGCCTTGGCCTGCTGGCTTTGCAAGGGTTGCTCAGCAGGCCAGCAGTGGCAGTAGTCCTCCCATCCCCTGGCAGACTTAGTTTAAAGCCTGGTGGAGTAGATTAGCTAGTCTGGCTGAGAAGAGCCTCCTCCCCAGTGGAGAGAGGTGGAGGCTGCCCCTTTCCAGCAGCTCACTGCCTTTCTCACCAAAGAGCGGACTGTGGTCATGGAAGCCAAATACTTTAGTCTTAAGCCTCCTGAGCAGGGCATGATCTGTTATTAGGGCAAACTCGTGCCCTAGCAGGTAACACTGAAAATAGTCAACACCCCATTTTATGGCCAAACATTCACGTTCAGCCATTGCATACCTTCTCTCCTGTGGATTCAGCTTCCATCTGGCATAGGCTACAAGCCAGAGGGTTCCACTGACTTCTTGCAAAAGAACAGCGTCTAATGCTCTATCAGAGCCATCCATCTGCAGCATAAAAGGTGATTCAGAGTCTGAAGTCTCCAACACTGCATCCTGACTGAGGGCTTTTTTGTCTTCTCAAATGCCTGCTTACTCACGGTATCCCACTTAAGGGGACCCTTACTCTTCCTTTGCAGCAAATCAGTTAAGGGTGCTGTGATTTCTGAGAACTGACGTATAAGTCATCGATAATACCCTGCTAGGCCTAAGAATACCCTCAGCTGTTTGTGGCTCTGGGGTGGAATATAACGATGCAAGGCTTTTACCTTGTCAGCTAATAAGTAAATATGTCCCTGGCCTGCCAAAAGCCCTAGGTACTTTGTCTTGGCCTTACCCAGGAAACATTTTTTGGGTTGGCCATGAGCCCAGCTTGACATAATTCCTGCAGCACTGCCCTGACTGCTTCTAGGTGCTCCTCCCAACCTCGCATATATATAATAATATCATGTATGTAGGTGGTGGCGTAGTGCTGATGTGGGGCCAACATCCACTTCATTAACCTTTGAAAGGTAGCTGCCACTCTGTGTAGCCCAAAAGGCATATACCTAAATTCATATAAGCCCCACGGAGTGCCAAACATAGTTTTGGCCCTATCTTCCCTCTGCAGTGGCACCTGCCAGTACCCCTTTGCCAAATCCAGGGTCGAGATAAACCTGGCCTGTCCCACTTTCTCAAACAGCTCACTAATATGAGGCATGGAAAAAGCATCAAACCATGATATGGCATTCACTTTCCTGAAGTCCACACATAGTCACAACAACACAACAGGCTTAGTCACCACTACAGTATCCACTTGCATGGGGACTGCCTCTGGGAACTGGGTCGCCTAATCTATGATAACCAACAGATTTAGGGTTTCCTTATTAAGGTTGGACCATGAAAATTCCTTGGGCGGACATATGGGGTATAACAAAACAGAAGCCCAATTAACAAAATGGTGCCAACCTCAATAAGGAAACCCTAAATCAATACACTATTAACAGTTGAGCTACCTCCTCCCCCTCTTGTGTCCCTCACTTTATCCTATAAAACAACCCTCTCCTGACCTTGAATCTCGGCAGGCTTGTACAATGTCCTGGGTCTGCCACTTCCTCTTCATGTTTTGCCAGCTCAGTCTCTTTGATGGCCCAGAAATCCCTCTCTGCCTCTTGTGTGCTCTGGAATGACTTACTGCAGGATAATCATTCCACATTGAAGCTTTCCCCAACTGGATCATCCTCCTTGCTCCCCAACAGGCCAACTTCACCCAGTCTGTTGTTCCTTATGATGTTTAACAGTTTGTAGATTTCTCTGAAGTTCCAGTGGAGCAGCTCATATTCCTAAAGGTGAACCTCCTGCTGCTGGGGTTCCCCAAACCCCACCTGCAGACAGACTGAGTGCCATCCTCTTCACTCCATCTGCACCAATTTACTTTTTTGAGTTTTTGAAAAGCCAAGTAATTCCCTGTTCTCAGCTGGAGAGGGCACTAATTGCATCACCTGCCAGCAGGGGAAGAACATGTTCCTGCTGAGCTCATTCCCCCACCAGGATGAACTTGGAGGTATGGGATTGGGTCTATGAGGAAGGGGGAGGTCCCAGGTCCTAGGCACGACCACTAAAACTGCATCCTACCAGGGTAGAGAGGGCTGGTGGGACTGCTGGCAGCACAGCAACCCTGTAAATGCCAGGACCAATGATCCCCTGGTGAAAGACAGGTAGGAGGCGCCATACCCTCCAGCTAATGCACACCAAGTCCTGACTGTGAAACACCCAGAGCTGTCACATCTTTGACAGGCCTGACACTTGCTGGTTGAAGTGCAGTTGTGAGGCTCCCAGTGAGCTCAGCTTAGCTCCCTAGGATGCCAGCTTTAGGATTGAAAACCCCTTTGTCAGGCTGAGGAAGTACCTGCAGGTGGTCCTGGATGGAAGGAATAGTAAAGAAGACAGAGGCTGGCCTGGCCCAAAATGCAGGCAAGAAAGGCAGTCAGTAAAAATGGAAATGGAGGCATCAGAGGGTGAGGGACAGGCTAGCAAGGTTTTGGGAGGTGGGAAAAGGGGATGTAGCAGCTCAGGTAAAAGTAAAGAGGTGACTGGGTTGTCAGATGTCTAGAAGGTCACAGCATGCCAGAATTCCACTGCCAGTGTCTCTACTGAGTCCATGAGCTTGTGTACCTACTACCTAGGAGGCTGATGAAGTGCAGTTCATAGGCCCAGCTCTGACAAGTGGTTTGTACATTCAAACAAGCACCTAACCACATCACCAGAACTGAAGCCAACTTCCTGCAGGTCAAAACACAAAACCTGCCAACTATCTCCAGTACCCTCACAAACCGCACACCAGAATCCATCAAAAACAACAAAACCCAACTCAGGGACCTGTGGGGGCACATTCCTCACCAAAAAAACATTCTGCCTCCAGTCTCTCAGGCCTGATCCTGAGAGGGAACAAATTACAATGCAAACCACTCAGCCTAACAAAGGGGTTTTCAACCCTAAAGCTTCCAAAGATACATTTTTTTTAAGTACTCCTTTTTTTTTATAATACACATATAGACATAAAAACACAAGATAAGCCATCACACACCATGAATAACATCATATGTCCAACACAACAACTTTACTTCTGTCAATTCCTTTATAAAAAGAAAGGCTCTGTGACAGTTCCATTTGGGTACCTTTGATGCTGCTGCTGATGCTACTGGTGTTGAGCCAGCTAAGTAGGGGAGGAGGAGGCCCCACTGGGGCACACTGCCATGTTGTGTAGAGGCCCCAGCACCAGGAAGGGCACACCTTAACACACACAGAATGTCACCCACCCACATCACAAGTTTTGCCTGTCAACAGCTTTGGGTACAGAGCCCCAGATGACAGATTCCCCCAGTGAGACACACACAGCTGGCAGGCTTCATGGCCTGGCAGGGACCAGCACTCAGGCCTGCACTAGATTTAACTCCCCCTGTGCCCCAAGACAGACGCAGTCGCACAAGCACCCATCCACATGATGAGTTTTGCCTGTCATAGATTTCATAGATTTCATAGACATTAGGGCTGGAAGGAACCTTGGAAGATCATCAAGTCCAGCCCCCTGCCCCAGAGGCAGGAAGTCAGCTGGGGTCATAGGATCCCAGAAAGATAAGCATCCAAATGTCTCTTGAAGGTGTTCAATGTAGGTGCTTGAACCACCTCCGATGGCAGGCTGTTCCAGACCTTGGGGGCTCGGACAGTAAAGAAATTCTTCCTTATGTCCAGCCTGAAATGGTCTTGCAGGAGTTTATAACTGTTTGACCTTGGGGTGCTCTGATGAACAAATGTTCCCCCAGATACTGGTAAACTCTGATAAACTTACAGGTGGCCATCACATCACCCCTGAGCCTACACCTTACCAGGCTAACGAGCCCCATGGCTCTCAGCCTGTCATCAGAAGGTCTGTTTTCCTGACCTCTGATCATGCACGTGGCTCTTCTCTGGACTCTCTCAAGCTTCTCCACATCCTTTTTGAATTGTGGAGCCCAAAACTGGACACAGTACTCCAGCTGCGGCCTCACCAAGGCCAAGTACAATGGGAGAATGACGTCCTGGGATTTGCTTGAGAAGGATCTATGGATGCAAGCCAGCATTTTGGTCACTTTAGCAGCCGCAGCATCACATTGCAGGCTCATGTTCATCTTGTGGTCAATGATGAGCCCCAAGTCTCTTTCTCCATAGTGCTAGCCAGCGTAGCACTGCTGAGCCTATAAGGATGCTGCAGGTTTTTCTTCCCAAGGTGGAGACCCTTGCATTTTTCAGTGTTAAACACTGTCATGTTCTCATCTGCCCATTTGCTGAGCCTGTCCAGGTCAGCCTGGATCACACTCCTGTCTTCAGGTGTGGATGCTTTGCCTGAGAGATTGGTATCATCAGCAAACTTGGCCAGTCCGCTTCTGACTCCCATGTCCACATCGTTAATGAAGATGTTGAACAATATGGGTCCAAGGACAAAGCCTTGGAGGACCTCCTGGTCTCAGGGCACCATGACAATTGACTTCCATCAATTACCACCCTCTGGGTCTGACCATGGAGCCAATTTCCCAGCCAGCAGATCATGGTGGACCCAAGGCCACAGTTGGCCAGTTTCACCAACGGGTGATCATGGGATACCAGATCAAAGGCTTTTTTGAAGTCAAGATATATGACATCAATCTCTTCTCCATTGTCCAAGTGATAGGTCGGCAGCTTGGGGTACAGTCCCCCCCAAACCCTGGCACTGATCTTGAAACTTGGAAGGCCTTGTGGCATCACCAGGGGCTATTACCTCTGCAGTTTTCAGCCCACTGAACCTTAACACACACAGGGTCATTTATGTCACAAGTTTTGCCTGTCAGCAGCTTGGGATGCAGTTCCCCCCAAACCCAATCTTCTTGAAACTTGGCAGGCTTTGTGGCCTCACCAGGGGCTATCACTCAGGCAGTTTTCAGCCTCCTGTGATGTAACATATAGACATGATGGTAGTTTTGCTTTCAAGAATTTGGGGTGCAGTTGCTCCCAAACCCCTGCACCAATCTTAAATCCTGGCAGGCTTCATGCTCTCAGCAGAGGATACCACCCTTGCAACTTGCACCCAAATATTAGCTAAACTAACAAAGTTATAGATATTTCATTCATCCCCCATTATAACCTATAGCCAGATCTCCAAGGTGGCTCCAAAGCTTCGGCACCGCTTTGGCCAGATCGAAGCAGCAAACCAGTTCAGATCTCCTGATTGGATTGTGGGCATCTGAAGTGCCTGGATCCAAAGCCATATTGGATCACTGCTGACTCACACAGGCCTAATAGTTTTATAAAGACAAGCCAGCACGTGTACCGTACAGGACCACAAGGGCTCAAGTCATTTCCTGATGCCCTCCTTCAGCCACTTCACCAGTGCCTGAATGGCTGGTGACAGCAGCTTGCCCCATCTAGGAATATTTTCCCCCTGAACTTCTCCATTTGGTTTTGAAGTTCCCTCACTACAGAAATCACCTGGTTAAGGAGGGCATCACCAGCACTGAGGGTCTTGGTGGCCTTGAGGAAGGGCTTGAGGACCACCAAGATATGGGAGATGGTATCCCAGTCAGCTCTGTTAAGGAGGCTACTGATCCCAATCCATCTGAGAAACGCCATCTCATGGATGGCCTTCTGCTGCTCCACCAGCCTCTCTAGCATCAGGTATGTGGAGTTCCACCGAGTCTCCTCATAATACATGATTTTGTGCTGTGGGATGTTCAGCTCTGCTTGTTGTCCCACAGCATCTTGACACCCTTGATGCTCTGATGGAAGTACCTTGCTGCATTAAATGAGCTTGCTGGTGGTGCTGGCACTGTCACTGGTGGTTCTGTCCCCCTCCAAGGAGTCCCTGACTACGAGGTGGAACTTGAGTGCCACACAGTGGATGCCAACAAAATTGGCATAACAGACCACATTGACCATATTGGCCATTGGTGACCATGAACCTGTGGGTGAGCACACCTGCCCAACAAACCACCCCTGTGCAAAGGGATTCATGGCCCCCAGGATGTCGGTTGCTGTGTAGGACTCATCCATCACCTCAGCTTGAAGAAGAGCCCACCGATGGCCTGACTGGTTGCACCAGTGCCCTGTGAGGTACAGTTAAGCAAGATCTCCACCCTGGCTGCTTCAGATGTGTGAGGTGAACTGTAAGACCACTGTGGACCTGCCTTGTGCACCTCCTCCCTCAAGTACTCCTTGCTTGCCTCATACAGGGAGAGCACCACCATCCTGCTAAAGATGGCGCATGTGGGAACTTGGTATGATGGGGCCATGAGCTCCATGAGCTTCCTGAACCCTGGGCACTCAACTAAGGCCTAGGGCTGGCCATCCACAGCAAGCAGCTCAACAATGCTGTGTGTCATTTTGCTCACTTTTGCAATGAGCCCCACTTTCTGTCCACCTTTCCCCCACTGTTCCAGGGTGGCCTTCCTCTGCTTTGCGGGGGACAGAGGCTTCGGCGTGAGAGGGGAACTTCCCTTTGGGCATGCTCCCACTGGTGTCAGGCTGAGGAAGAGCAAGGGCAAGGGGATGGTGCCCACAGAGCTGCATCAGCATCTCCATGGTGTTCATGTGTTTCATTCCCATGCCCAGCTGGTTTTGTCTCAGAAGTGCTAATGGTGGTTGCGGTTATAGTTGGGAGGGGATTCAGACTCAGGCACAGGCAGTGGCACTGTGCTATGTGTGACCTGAGGGTGAAGGGAAGCATATTCAACATCCAAAGCCTGAATTAGGGGATGGAGGTGCTGGTGAAGGGAGTCAGGGAGGCAGAACAGTGGAGGCGGGGGGACATGGAAGAGGAGGATCCATTGTCCCATGCCAGCATGCCATCCACCATCCAGTCTCCTCCTCCACAACAGATGCTGCCAATGTGGGCCAAGGGCATGGCTTCTATGGTGGGATCCAGAGGCACCAGCCTCCACCATCAGACAGGTAGTGCTGAGGCCTTGGTGGCTGTCTATCTTCCTGAGGATGTGGAGCTGCTGCTGTGCAACCCCTTGGCCTACTGGGCAAGCCACAGGCAGATGTGGCCAGATGTGGCCACAGTTGCTCACAAGCACCTGTCTTGTCCACCAACCAGTGTTTCAAATGAGAGGGGGTTCAGCACTTCTGCTGATGTAGTGACACCCCATTGCACCTGCTCGGATCCTGGTTTGGTGGAGCAGCTGGTGTTCCTCAAGGTAAACTTCCCCCTGCTGGGATTCCCCAAGCTCCAGGTGCAGATGGAGTGGATGTTACCCTCCTCACTCTGTCTGCACCTATTTCCTTTTTTCATTTTTTAAAAACCATTTAATGCCCCAATCTCAGAGCTGGATGGGATACTCATTGCACCACCAGCCAGCAGGGGAAGAACTGTTGAACTTACTGCCATGCCAGGACAAACTTGGAGCTATGGACTGGGGCTATGAGGAAGGAGGAGGCCCCAGGTCCTGGACATGACCACTAAACTGCACTCTACCAGGGTTGGGAGTCTTGGTGGGTCTGCCGGCAGTGCAGCAACCCCAGGGAATGGCAGGACCCCCAGGTGAAAGGTGGGTAGGAGGCACCATACCCTCCAGCCACCACATTCACACACACCGTCCTAGCTGACAAAGCCCAGACGTCATGTGTTTGACAGGCCTAAGGCTTGCTGGTTGCAGTGGAGTTATGAGGCTCCAGGTTTGCTCAGGTTAGCTGTCTGGGATGCCACCTTTCAGGTTGAAAACCCCTTTGTCAGGCTGAGGAAGCACATGCAGTTGGTGTGTCTGTGTGGTGTTCCTGGATGGAAGGAATAGTAAAGAAGCCAGAGGTTGGCATACAATTAAGTCATTGAAAATGGAAATGGAGGCATCATGGGGTGAGGGACACCCTGGGCTGGGGTAGGAAGGGGTATGTAGTGGCACAGGTGAAAGTGGAGAGGTACCTGGGGAGTCAGATGTCTGGCAGGTGGTAGCATGTCAGAATTCCAATGTCTATATTGAGTCCATGAGTTTCTGTGCCTAGGAGGTTGATGAAGTGCAATTTATAGCTTGTCTGTGAAAAGTGGTTAATAAATTCCCTTTCAGGATCAGGCCTAAGAGATTGGAAACAGGTGGTGTTTTGTTGTTGTCTTCGATAGATTTGCAGTGTGTGCTCATTCTGGTGTGCAATTGTTGCTTAGTGTCTCCTACGTATTTTCCACCAGGGCACTTGGTGCCCTGATGGAGATATGTATTGTATTGTGAAGATATCTCCATACTGAAGTGTAACAGGAAACCCCAGCCCTGTCACCAGAAAGCAGGTCCACCCCTTTAAAGCCAGAACTTTCTGGGCACAGAGTGCTGGTAAAGAAGGAGTTATGTGGGCAGGGATGTGGGCAGTGGGGTTCCACAGGGCTCAGTCCTTGGGCCCACATTGTTCAACATCTTCATCAGTGGCTTGGACAAGGGGGTAAAAAGCACCCTGTTCACATTTGCTGATGACACTAAGATGTGGGGGGAAATGGGCATGCTACAAGGGAGGAATAGGCTCCAATTGGACCTAGACAGGTTACAGGTGTGGGCGGATAAGAATAGGATGGGATTCAACACCGACAAGTGCAAAGTGATACACCGGGGGAGGAACAACCGGCACCATACCTATAGGCTGGGGA
>NW_017728922.1:15082539-15101501 GCF_001723895.1 Crocodylus porosus
AGGTTTAGGCTAGATATCAGGAGGCGCTACTTCACAGTCAGGGCAGCCAGGATCTGGAACCAACTTCAAAGAGAAGTGGTGCTGGCTCCTACCCTGGGGGTCTTTTAGAGGAGGTTAGATGAACACCTTGCTGGGGTCATTTGACCCCAGTAATCTCTCCTGCCATGACTAGATGATCTACTCAGGTCCCTTCCGACCCTAGAAACTATGAAACTATGAAATGCTGAGCCTGGCCAGTTAGTCAGCTGACTGGAAGGGGCAGGACTATAAAAACCCTGGGCAGCGTGGTAGTAAGGGGGACAGCAGCTGAAGGGGAAGGGGAAGCTAGGCAAGCAGTCCAAAGGTGGGAACTATGGAAGCCATGGGAAGATGATGGCCACACCACAACAAGGACTGTAGTTGACAGAAGGGAGCTGAGGCACGAGCTCTGCGAATGTAAGCTGACCCACTGCTTTGCTTGATCATGTTGTTGGTGGCAGTTATTATTCTTTCCTTTTTTTGTGATTATTAAATAACACCGGTGGCTTGGGTGAGGCTATAGGGGAAGGAGAAGACCCTATTTTGGGAACCCACTACAAAATGGGGACCCCGGTGCCAGTGAGGGCATGGCTTTTGGGAGGCACAGACCCTGGTGCCAGCAAGGGGGTGCTTTAGGGGGACACAGACCCCGGCACCAGCAAGAGCACAATCTTAAAAAAGCTAGGGATGTCTGATGCACCTAGGATACAATTTTATTTTGTTTTTTGGACCAGGGTCACACCATGGTTTATGAACTTGTGACTCCCTGACTGTGGGGCCAACACCTGGACCTCTGGGCCAGGCTCCAGATTAAAGTAGGAAAGGGGGCCATGAGCCTCAAGACACCGAAAAAGGCTAGAGCCTCGGAGTCAAACCCTGTTTAGTAGGTTTAGACGGGGAGGCCTAGCTAGGGAAAAACAGGGGTCAGGCCCATATAGGTGAAAGGCCCCAACATACACCATACAATAGGCAGTCTTCCACTCACAAGAACATCGTCATAATAATTTCCATCAAGACGTGGCCGGTGAGTACAGGGCGGGCCATAAGAACTCCCAAGAAGGCTCCAAGGGTGCGCCATATAAAGTGCTGATTACCAGGAAAGATGGTGCTGGGGAGGGTGACCTGTTACATGGAGATATTGTTAGCAGGTTTTATGAATTTTGTCATGGCCTGGCCTGGATCCATTCAGTGTCTTTTGGGCTGTAGGAAGTTGGCTTCTGGTGATGAAGTTAGCTGGATTCAGTTCTTGTTTGAATTTACAAAACACTTCCCATGGGCAAGCCTATGAACTGCACTTCACCAACCCTGTAGGTACAGAAACTCATGGTTTCACTATAAACCTTGAAATTCTGAAATTCTCCCTTCCTCCCCACACCCCAGCCTGTCCCTCACTCCCTGACTCCTCCATTTCCATTTTCACAGACTGGCTTTCTTGCCTGCATTGCATGCTAGCCTCTGGCTTCCTTACTATTCCTTGCATCCGGGAACAGCACACACACCAACTTCAGGTGCTTCCTCAGCCTGATGAAGGGTTTTTCAACTTGAAAACTTGCTAAAATATAATTCTGTAACTATTCAGTTGGTCAGCTAAAAGATACCAGATTAGATTGACCCAGAGAACCTTGTCTGCCAGTACCACATCTTTAAACCAACACCCCTAGCACCTGACCGGAAGGACTCGGGGTCCTGGAACTATCTAAGCCCCAGGGCTAGCACTGACAGGGAGAGTTCTCTGGCAGCTGCTGGAGAAGAAGCTCATGCAGGCAAGGAAAGAAAGCCAATGTAACAGTTTGGCTGCCTGAGACTCTGCTGGTGCTACTGTGCTGCTCACTAAGTTGTTATTACCTGTTGCTATTTAAAGTGGTGGGCAGAATGAGGCTGTAGGGGAGAAGGAGACCTCATTGGGGCACACTACTGTGTCATGTATGTTATCCATGTCACAAGTTATGTTTGTCAGCAGCTTGAGATGCAGTTTCCCAGAAACCCCTGCACCTGCCTCCTTTAAACTGGGCAGGATTTATGCCCTGAGAACATGCTACCATCCTTGCTGTTTTCATCCAAATCTGCCAAAAATGACAAAATTATAGGCAGTTTCATGTTTCCCATTATAGCCTATGGGTGAAACCTCAAAACAGCATTGAAACCACAAAACAATTTCAACAAACAAAACAGAACGGTGCTTTCAAAATGAAATGAAACTCAAAACAAAACACTTTACCATCAAAACAATGAAACAGAAGTTAAAATGAAATGGTGCTGTTTTGCACAGCCCTAGGGGGCAGGAGACAGGGACCTGCCACCACCTGATATACAGTCAGACTGAAGTTGTGGCAGGTGAGTAATGGAGGCAGGTGTAGAAGGCCAGGAGAGGGTATCAGCAGAGCAGCTCCAGCCCTATGTGACACTATACAGGGAAAAAATAGTTACCAGGTTTCATGCCCTCAGAAGGGGCTACTATTCCTGCATGTTTCATCCAAATCAGGCCAGAAATGACAAAGGTACAGGCTGTTTTGTCCTTCCCCACTGTTTTGTCCTTCTGCATTACAGCCTATGGGTGAAATGTCAAAACAGCATCGAAACGGCAAAATGATTTGACTTGCCTTGTTTTGTTTCTAGGCTGTTTTGACTATATCTTCTGTTTCAATTTTGCTGTTTCAACCTCAAAACGGATTAAAACAGTGTCAAAACAAACCTGGAGGAGAAATTTTGCACAGCCCTACTGCACACCCTTCCATCCCATAATCCTAAAATTTAGATGCACTCCAGAAATGCTCAGGTTGAAAACTGCCCAGGGAAACAACTTCGCATTTATGTACCCAAAGACACAATTCATATCTACCGAAATCATGATTTTGCAAAATTTGCAGATTTTGGCAAATTCACCATTACCTGTGAAATTGGGCAATGACTGTGAAATCAATGAAATCCACAGGGGGGGAAAAAAATTACAGAAAATAAAATAGTCCTCATGATGCTCTGGCAGCCTGCCAGAGGGGCTGGGGGTGCTGTCTGCTCAAAGGGCTGCTGGTAAGATGGCTGTTACCTCTGCCCCTTACCACTGATTGGCTGTGAGGGCTGCTTGTCATGTGGCCCTGCTCCCCTCCAATAGGTGGTGAGGAGCAGGGCTGCATTACAAACAGCCTTCACAGCCAATCAGCAGTGAGGCATGGGCCCACCAGGCCCCCTTGGCCAATCAGCAGCATGGGGGTGGTAGCAGCTGCTGCATTCTGTTTGCAAAATGGCTTCCAGGCCCCACATCCTGCCCATAAAATCGGTGGGGGGGCAGCCCCCTCAAATTTGGTAGGTCTCTAATCATAGACATGCATTCTCCAGGCTACTCTCTGGTTCTCTTTTTTAAACTGACCCTTTGGACAACCACAAGAGAGAGGTTTGTAAGACCAGGAAATCACAAGTAAGGGACACGTGGCTCAGTGAGGAGGTTGTTTTCAGAGTTTTGAATGCTTGGATTTGCAACCACAATAATGTTTTAATGTACAGTTAGTTTGTTTGCTTGCTTGTTTGTTTGTGGGGGTTGCCGGTAAGTAACTATGTAGTTTTGTTCTTTTAAAGATGTAAATATTGAAGGGAAAAAATACTGCATATCACCCAGTAAAAACCAAACAGGCTTCTCACATGGTTCATCATCAGGGACAGGACCTATAGGTCTATGGCACAATTTTCTAAGATTTGGATAAACCAATAACCAAAATATGCAGTCCAAGGTTCTGGAGACATTGTGCTCTAGGAGTTACATAGCTTTCCATCTCCAAAGCTTCTCTCTGCCCCACTCTATTCTTACCATCCACTCCCCAGGTTCTGCCTATCTTACTCTGGTACTGCTATCTTATCCTACTAGTTCTTGCCAATTCTCGCACACATCCAATTTTTTATTTTCTCTTTCCCTCCTTGGTTCTTCTAGTCCTTCCCCATCTCATCTTATGTCCTGTCCCAAGGTCCATTGTTTTGTGCTTGACTCCTACCTTCCTGTATGGCTCAGACCCTCCCCATACTACCTGCTCCAGCTGTTCATTGAGAATCACATCACCTTCTCTCCCTCTGACCTCTAGTTCTTAACCTATTTGCTTCATCAAACCTGATCCCCTACTTCTCTTTGCCTTGTATCTCTTCCTTTCCCATTACCTCCTTGTTCCACACCTTACTGATGGGCATTTCAAACTATTTTCCCCTTACCTTCCTCATTGTCTGAGCACCAGCATGTAAGCAGAGCATAACTACTTGCTCTCAATCCAGGAGCTTGGTGACATAATGCCTCCTGATTTTTGGGAACAGCAATTGCACTAAAAGTCCCCTCCAGCCTTTGTGTTCCTGAGTTCAGCATATGGGCAATCTGGTCAGGAATAAGAGACAAGCCATACTCAATGCAGGTGGAATTTTCAGAGAATGTAGCAGGCAAACTCTAATAGGTCTTTACAGAACATGTGCAAACTGGGATATTTTCAGAGGCTTATAATTTGTCCAACTTTGAGCAACTTGTCCAGGCAAAAAACAAAACTCACATTCCTAATTTCAAGGTGAGCCTTCGCCTCATTTCCTGCTCCAGAAGATGGATCCTATTGAGCTTCTCATCTAATCAAATGTCTTCATTTTTGTAACTTGGGTAAAACAACAAAGAATCAGAAATGTAGGACTGGAAGGGAGCTCATCTAAACTAATATGCCACACTACATGCATTTCTAGACCATCCTTAAAAGATGCTTGTCTCACCTGTTCTTAAAAAAACACCATTGAAAGTGCTTCTACAATCTCTGTGCATGATCTGTGCTGATGCTTCAGTACCTTCTAGTTTAAAAGTTTCTCTTAATATCTAAGATAAATCTTCTTTGCTGCAAATTAAGCTGATTTCTTCTTGTCCTTCCCTGAGTGGCTATGGAAACCAATTGATCACTGTCCTCTGTATAACAACCTTTTATATAATGGAAGACATTTATCATGCCTCTTCTTAGACTTCTCTTTCCTAGACTAAACAAAGCTAATTCCTTCAATCCTTCCTTATAGGTCATGTTTTCTAAACCTGTTATCATTTGTGTTGCTGTCTTTTGGTTTCTCTCCAATTTGTCTAAATCTTTCTTTTGTTTAGTGCCAGTTCTGAACACAATGGGCATTTATAGACATGTTTAGGGGGGTCGGGGGGGGAGCAGTTTAATTTTAGCACAGTGCCAAGAGCTGCACTAATTAAGAGCATCCAGAGAGTCACATGAAAAATGGCAGTGGGGCACTTTGAACGAGCTTTAGTTTAAAGTATCCCACTGCCATTTTTCAGCATGGGGCCACTGATACATGACACTGGAGTCTGCTGGAGCGTGATAATTACCACACTCCAACAGACTTGGTTAATCGAGTCTGTTTTGACACAGTGTAATTACAAAGTGTTAGAGCAGCCTCCCTGCATGTGTAGAGGAGCCTGATTAGTCCAGTTGAAGTCTCATAAGGGCTGAATAGAAGGGGTATAATTACATTAAACATCTTACTTAAGATACTCCTGTTAATGCACTCAAGAATGAAATGTGCCTTTTTTCAACAGCATCACATTGCTGACTCATATTTAGCTTATGATTCTCTATAGCACCCAAGATCCTTTCCAGTCTCTAACAGGGAATTCATACCCTGCTATGGAAAAGCAGAACGGCCCCTTTAAGGGAAGGGTTTTTGTGAACCAGACAAAGGCAGCCAACAAGGCTAGTGTTAATAGACAGTTCTGCAGGTGGATCAGCTGATGGGGCACCAGACTAGAAGTGGACGGGGCTTGAGCAAAATCAAAGCCAGGACTGGAGTGGGGCAGTCTGGTTCTGTGTGACACAGGGGAAGTTGCTCAGGAGCAGAGAGGCTAAAGGGGATGGCCTGGCTGATGGGAGGCGAGGTAGGGCCCAGTATGGGAGGTAGTGTGGTGGTTCAGATAGGGAGTGGAAGTTTATGTTGAGACCCAATGTGAAGGATAGTTCATTGTTTTGGGGGGGTTTTGTGGTAGCCAGAGGGGAGTTTGCACTGTGTTTTGGTTTACACGAGTGGTTTGGGTGGGACTGTGAGGAGTGGTTCTGGAGATCCCATTAGTGCCTCAGAGATACATGATTGCTTTGAGCACTGCCAGGGTTCAGGCTTGAGGCACTGACCAGGCCCAAGGGCCCAGAGTTCTTGCAGGTTGAAGACAGGGGTCAGGGAGACAAGCATTGCTTTGAAGGGATGAAAGCACACAAGGCGAAGGCATAGGTATGAGGGGCAAAACAAGGGTAAGGAATCCATGGCCCATGAGGGGTGAACTCTGAGGCCATAGACCCCAACCAAGAGGCAAGGAGAAGGAGCCCTGCAGGACGGTGTTGACAGAGATGCCTGAGAGGGGAAGCAAGGGTCAGGGATCCATAGCCTCTGAGGAATGAACTTTGGGGCCAGGGACACAGAGCAAGGGGTCACAAACTCCTGCAAGACCGTTTCAGGCTGGACATAAGGAAGAATTTTACTGTCCAAGCCCCCAAGGTCTGGAACAGTCTGCCAGCGGAGGTGGTTCAAGCACCTACATTGAACACCTTCAAGAGTAAATTGGATGCTTATCTTGCTGGGATCCTATGACCCCAGATGACTTCCTGCCCTTTGGGCAGGGGGCTGGACTCGATGATCTCCCGAGGTCCCTTCCAGCCCTAATGTCTATGAAATCTATGAAATCTAAGATACCCCAAGAGCTCAAACTGACAGAGCTGGTGTCTAGAAGCCAGGTTCAGTACCATGGGCCAAGGCTAGAAGGCCCAGTTACAGCAAAGCAGTGGAGGCTGAGCAAGCCAAGGCCATGACAAAGGGACTGATTGGAGAGGCAACATCTGCAATACTTGGGCATGGTGTAAGGGGCAGTTTGGAGCCACGTAATAAGCCCCTAAGGCAACGGGCGGCTCAAGACACATACAGGCCAGAATGGCCCAAAAGCAGATAAACCAGGCTTAGGCTAGTGTGGCCCAGGAAGGGATCTGTTGGCAAAGAAAAGACCAGGACTTGTTCTAGGACTAAAAGGTAGCCTCCCTTTCATAATTTAACAATTATATCAAGACATGGAAGAGGGCAGGGTACCTAAAATCAGGTTGAGAAAGTGGCTACTTGGTCAGCAGGGGGCAGCATGGTCATCCCTGGATTCTGGTCCTGCTATAAGTATAATGCTATGCAACCAGTTATTCCTAACTCTGTTTTCAGTCCTTAGATTTCTCCTACCTAGGTGTAGATTCATAAATTGTTAGGGGCTGGAAGGGATCTTACAGGTCATCAGGTCCAGCCCCACCCCCCCCACTCTAGGCAGAAAGACAACTGAGGTCAAGTGACCTCAGCGAGGTGACTGTTAAGTCTCCTCTTGAAAACCACTAGGGTAGGTGACTGCACCACCTCTGGAGGGAGTTTATTCCACAGTCTGGACACCCTGACCATGAAGTTTTTCCTGGTATTAAACTTGAAGGAGCCTTCCAGGAGTTTGTATCCATTGGTCCTATTCTTCCCCAGGGGTGCCCTAGTAAACAATTATTCACCAAGCTCCTGATCGATTCCTCTGATATAGCAGTAAGCTACTATCAAGTCCCCTCTCAACCTTCTCTTCTTTAGGCTAAAGAAGAGGCCCAGGTCCCTCAGCCTTTCCTCATATGGCTTGCCTTTCAAGTTCCTGATTATATGGGTGGCTCTTTTTGAGACCTTCTCAAGTTTTTCCACATCCTTATTGAAATGCGGCATCCAGAACTAGACACAGTACTCCAACTGCTGTCTCACCAGTGCTGAGTACAGTGGGAGTATCACTTCCTTAGTTTTACACAAGATGCATTGATTGATACATCCCGGTGTGTTATTTGCCCTGCTGGCTACCACATCGCACTGATGTCTCATACTCTTGCAATGGTCAATCAGTATCCCTAGCTCCTTTTTGGTTGTGGTGCAAGTCAAGCTGTCACCACCAAGCCTGTATGTATGTCATGGGTTGTTTGCACCCAGATGGAGTACCTTAAACTTGGAAATGTTAAACTTCAGCTGGTTCCAGTCTGCCCAACTCTCTAGACTGTCCAGGTCTGCCTGTATCTGCAACCTATCTTCTGGCATGACCACACTGCCCCATAACTTGGTATCATCCGCAAACTTGGCCAGTGAGCTTTTCACTCTCCCATCCAAATCATTGATAATGATGTTAAAAAGCACCAGTCCATGCACAGACCCCTGTGGGACACCACTGGCCACTTTGTTCTAGGATGACACAGATCCATTCATGAGAACTCTTTGGGTCCTACCCTGTAGCCAGTTTCCCACCCACTGACCCATTGAGCAGCTGAGCCCACAATCTTTCAGTTTTCCCACACAGATATCATGGGATACTAGATCAAAAGCTTTTTTGGAAGTCTAGATATATAACGTCTACCTTGTCTCCCATGTCCAGGTGGTGAGAGACCTGGTCATAGAAGGAGATGAGATTGGTAAGACAAGGCCTACCCGTGACAAAGTCATGCTGGCTGTCATTTAGACTCTTACCTTCCACAAGCATATCACACATAAATTCTTTAATGAGCTTTTCCAGGATTTTCCCTGGGATAGATGTTAGGTTGATTGGACTATAGTTGCCCAGGTCCTCCCTTTTTGCCTTCTTGAAGATGGGCCCAGTGTTGGCCCTCTTCCAATCCTCAGTGATTTCCCCGATGCACCACAAATTCTGAAAGAGCTTTGCCAGGGGTTCCACAATGACCTCAGCCAGCTCCTTCAGCACTCTCGGATGAAGTCCACCTGGTCCTGCTGACTTATGTCTAGCTTTTCTAGTTGGTATTGTACCCACTCAGCATCCACAGTGGAGAATATGTCATTCCCGGAATGCCCTCTATAAGCCTTATCTCACTTGTCTTTCCCCTTGCTCCAGTGAAATACAGAAGCAAAGTGGAAATTCAGGAGTTCAGTTTTGTCCTGAATGTCAGTTACCAGATATCCCAAGGTGTTAAGCAGAGGTCCCACACTTACGTTTGTTTTCCTTCTACTGCCTAAATAGCTAAAGGACTTCCTATTGTCCTTGACTCTCGTAACTGTCCTAAACTCAGTTGCTGCCTTGGCTTTCCTGATCACGTCCCTACAAGTGCGGAGGCGGGGGGGCAGTGAGTCCCTCAGGGTACTACTGCTTACTTTACCTAGGTGTACAAAGGTGTACTACTTTGCCTTCATCTTTATTATATTTCATCTTGTCTGATCATTTCTCCAATTTCTAAAATAATTTGAATATTACATTCTAAATATGAATTCTAAATTTTGAATTTTAATCCTTTACATCAAGGTGCTAGCAATTTCTCCCCCTTGGTTTCATCTGAAAATGGTATGTCAGTAGTCTCCACTGCATAATATGAGTCATTAATGAAACTAGTAAATAAAATGTGGCCCATGATGGACCCACATGAGACATCACTTGAAATGCTGTTACAGTTGAATAGCAACAAAGTGAAAGATTCTCTTTGAGGTCCCTTGTGTAATCAGTTCTGTACCTATCTCATGGTGACTTTATACAGATCACATTTCTCTTAATTGCTTATGAGAATGACATGTTGGAAAATGTCAAGGTATTATGTATCTACTGCTTTCTTATTAAGCCAATTATTTCATCAAAGAAAGAACTTTAGATTTATTTGATGTGCTTGGTTCTTGACAAATCCAGGTTGGCTGTTACTTATCACCTTAAAAGCCTATATTTTATTAATGGTGGGGCTTCTGATAGATCAACATGCAGTGAATGATGGCATTGCCACATGTTGACATCAGTGTTGATAGTGTAAAAATTAACATACAGAGATGCATCAGGTGTAGGGGCACTGTAACGGACTCCACCTCTGAAGTAGCTTTGCCCTCTGGCAGCCACCCCCAAGCCTGTATTACAGTCTGGTCACATCCCAGGATACTGCCCTGTTCTAGCCTACTACGTCTTGATGTTAATTAAGTAGTGGGGTTCTACCTTCCATTGACTTCTGTCAACTTTGTGTTAGTCCACTGGGTCCCTTGTCAGCCCTACCTTAGCATAGCCGCTTGGCTCAAGTGCCTTCCATCAGCTTAGTCACCTGCTCCCCTCCCACTCTGTTCTTGGGTCTGCTCAGGCTCAAACAAAGTGCCCCTAGCCAGGTGCCCTTCATGGGCCACCATGCACCCCATAAGCCACCCCATACTCCTGGCAGATAAGGCCGATATATGCAAAATTAGGTTGCCTTCCCAAGGTTCTCCTAAAACATTGACTGCTGCCAGTCCTCAGGTTCAGCCCTTCTGGGCTTTTCACTCAGTTCTGCCCCTTCTGGTCACCTGACCCTTTCTCCCTCACAACAGGGCACAGATGGGGCTAATTATCTAATCAGTGGGTCCCCATTTTCCTGCATGCCATTTGCAAGCTGGGGCTCTGAAGCTTGTAACTCTGCAGCATGCACCCCCTGTTGTAATAGGGCTTAAGAGCTTCTATTACAGGCCTGAGAAGCAATATTTTGCAGATAAATGGACACACTGCCAAAAAACTTTTCCAATTTTGTATAAACCTGTGTTTGTCAATTCTATCATCTTCATTCTTCTGTTCTTACTCCTTTCTTTCATTAGACCTGTCTTTAACATTTTGCAATCATTTTCATCCATTTTACATTCCAATTTTACATTTTCAGCCCACAATGCCCTAACAAAATCTAAAACGGGCATCTCCCATTAATGTCCTGCATGTTATGAAATAAAGTGTTCCTATCACATTTAAAAAAAAAGTTTGATGCACTGTGTCCTGCCATTTTGTATTTTCCAACCTATCCAGATAGTTGAAGCCCCCCCTTGCCACCACAACTTGTCCTTTGAATGCTTATGTTAGTTGCTCAGAAAATATTTGATTTGCTTCTTCCTCATTAGGCAGTCTGTAGTAAATCCCAGACATGCCATCACCCTACCCTACCCCATTTCATTTTTGTTTAGAAACATTCATCAACCCTATCACTCAACTCTTCCTGAAGTGCAGAGCTAATATGTTTAATGTATTTGATGTACTGTGCAAGTGCCTCCCACTTCCCCACTGTCATCTTCAGTACCAGTACTCCAGGCCTGCAGTTAGTCATCAATCTCTATGATGCCCATTAAGTTTTAGTTGCCTCTCTGTGATGGCATTTTAGTTTATTCCTGTTTTTTCTGAACACTGTTGGCATTATTAAGACCCCTTGGGTAGTCAAGAGTTTGGGGGTTTTTTATTTTCTCTTTTACCTCTCTTATGACCCTATGGTGGTGGTGATTTCCCACTTTTATCCCAGATTCCAGTCAATTTTTTTCATCCCTACTTCTTAATCATCTTCGGGCTCTTGTCACTGTCCTACTTCAGACATCATCTCACATCCTCTTTGCTAGGTTGCTTTCACTTTATTTTTCAGACAGATCCTACCTCTTTCTGGCAGTCCTAATTTTTGGAGAACACTGGTCCATGGCCAAAGAAGCTAAAGCCCTTTTCTGACAGCATATTGGTGCCACCAGTCATTCATCTCCTACATTTTTCTGCCCCTGCTTGAGCCCTTAACATCAAGGGGAGGACTGATGAGAATATCACCTGTGCACCCCATCTCTTTCACCCTTGCTCCCACGGCCTCTCAGTTACTTCTCATCCACTCAGGATCACATCTGGCAGCACCACTATTCCTCATGAGGATGCACATTATAGACTAATAAGCAGAAAGTCAGATGTGTTTCAGAAGCCTTTTTATGATGTCTTAGATTTTGGATTCAAGCAGAAGTAAACCTGGGGTGCAGATTCAGGTCAACAGACTGATGCCTCCATTCCCCTCTGAAGGAAGTGTCAGAACACTGCCACCCTTCACTGCCTCTTCCTAGGAACAGTGGAGATATGTCTTAACCACTGTGTTTGTTGTTTTTCTATAAGCTCCAGCATCATGTAGAAGTTCCTGAGCTCAGTGGATAGGGAATTTAGATGGAGGCAGATGACTGCTCTCCCATGAGGTGATCTGCAAATAATCCCCTATCTGCAAAGCAGATTATTCTTCTGTCTTTGATTTCACTCATCCTGGATGTCTCTATATGCACCTAATTGAAGAAATTGACTTTTTTCTTTAATCTCATTCATGTAAGCAGCTGAACTATTTTAACTGAAACTTTCTAAAATAAAATTAGCCTGCAGCCAACACCCAGCCTGGAATCTTTCAGCCTGAATAGTGAAGTTTGGCAAAGGATTAATCAAATGAAGATAGAGTCTTATAATGTAAGCACTGGGAAAACTTAACTGTAAGCACTGTTATTTGCATCACCTATTCCAAAGAAAATAATCAGGAATGAAATGTATGATTCCCCCAAACAGTACTTTAATAACAGTTTAAATTCAGGTGGAGATTATTAAGCGTATTAATGGTTTAAATTTAAGATTTAAAGATGGCCAGGAGATAAATTTAAGGGCTTCAAACACCTGCTATAATAACAGTTTCACAGTATTGAAGGGGAAAAGAGATCCCATTGTTTAATGAAGCTTCCCCTTTTATTCTTGTAAATCATCCTTTCACAGTGTTCCCAAGAGAATCTGGACTGCATGCGAGAGGTGACCTTGTGCACTGGATGGGGAATCAAGAGATTTGTCTTCTGTACCCTGCTTAGCTACTGATCTGCTATGTGATCTTCTCTCTGTGCCCCTCTTCCCCCAGTCCTCCTTGGCTGTTTGAACTGTAACATTGAAACAAAAGCCATCAATTACTATCCCATCTGCACAATGGGACTCAACCTCTGTTGTGGCCTCTAGGCACATCTATACTATAAAAAATTGTATCTCAGGTGTTAGGCTGGGGCAACGAAGTACATGACTACAAGAGATGCCATTGGATAAAGAATAAAACAGTGTTTCCCTGTCATCCATATCTAGTTTCTGAGGAAAAGTGAGACAGGAACAAAAATCTTTCTTCTGTGAACATTTATTGGGGCTCCCAAAGGACCCTGTATCTGTACATTCACTGATTTCAAAAGATTTGATTCTAATTGGTCCTTGGATATGAAACTGACAAGGTCATTCCAGGGCTCACAGAAGCTTGCATTAACAAGTTCACAGGTAAACCACTTTTTCTCTCTTGTCATAGCTTGATATTAGAAGCTACCAGCTGGAACTTTCTTCTGGATGAAAATTACTCGGTGTCCAGTGACTTTTCCCAACACACTCCTAACCAAATTTCTATTTCAACGTTTATACAAGCATTCCCTTCATTTCCTTTCATCTAGATATTGAAAATTCACTTCCTGCTTTAACAGCAGCTCACAGAGACATTCATAATGCATTAAATGACTGCTGCAATCTACCCCAGAGGTAGCTGCATTCCAGCAGCAAGAGAAGTGAATAATCTATGTAAAGTGTATAATGCATTTGACAATGAAAGAGACTATCTAAATACAAGATATTATTTATTATTCACTTGCTATATCTAGGACTTAGTAGTATTTGTGGAACTACCTGTGCTGGGACCATTAAGCTTCTGTCTCAAACCTTATGGTCCACTAGAACCTCATTTGTGATACTTACTAGAGTATTAAGTTAATTGAACTGTGAAGATAATCCATGTCTACCCACTATTCTTGTAGCACATATATGCACAAGGGGAAACCCATTTTTTATTTCAGCAAGATAATAGTTAAAGCAGTTCTTCTTCTTTGCAGTCCTCAAGCTGTACTTTAGAGCACTGGGTAAACAGTCTGCAATAAAAAAATTATCTTGTAATGTTTCTTGTTCACAAATTGCCCATGAACAAACAGAGATTTTCACTCATTTGTTTGCAGTTCACGCCAGTTCAATGAACTACTTTGTACAAACAAATCTGAAACTTGCAATTCAAAAGCAGTGTGGTGTGCATGATCTTCTGAGTCACATGGGCTTCAGTTTGTTCCCTGTTTCAATAACCTTCTAGCTCACTAGCACCTGGAGTGTTTGAGGAGGCCTTGTTTGCTGGCCTAGTGTAAATATTAGTACAAGTATTCATGACAGTTCCGCTTTCCCTTAGTACTGTCACAAATGAAAATTTGCTTGGAGAAGTAACTGTAAAGTGAATAAAAGAACACTTTATTCTCTTACTATCATAAAAAGTAGGTTTTAATCAAAAGACTATTTATAGACTTCTCTTTTTAAATCTTAGCCTTGCAGTTCTAGCACTTACAAATGAAATTCTGCCAAGAATTATTATGGGCATAGAAAAAAATAAGCAAAAACACTGGCCCTCCCTGGACTACAATGCATGAGGGGGTCACACATTCTGAACCATTGAAAATTAAATTCCAAAATCCATCAGGCTAACATGAAATTCATTTAGAGAGGAGCTGGGTAGTATGTTACTCATTTAGGCTAGAACTGTACCAGCTTACCATTTCACGCTACAACTCTAATATTAGGTCAGGAAAAGAGGAAATAACATTCTGTTCTTGTTTTAAACCATGCTTATTTGTAACCCTTAATGCTAGAGTGACCATGCATCCCCAGCAATGCTGGACATCCCAGGATTCTGTAGCTGGGTCCTGGCTGGTTAGTGGAAACTGAGATCTCAGTTCTTATTTCACCTCCAAGTCATCTAAGTGCTACATACACTGCTTTTGCACCTCTAATTAATCAAATATGAATTTTTTCACCCTGTAGAACAATCTGAATTCTGCTAAACTCTGGATTTTTTTATGCATCTCCATCTTCACCTAAAAACGTTCCCTACATATCTAGATTTGTTCTACTGTGCATGCTTAGAAGTCATCCAGGATGGCTGCCTATGCAATCTAACAGTTTACTTTCTGTTGCTATTTGGTTTCACTTGAAGAAGCACATAAATTTAGTGAATGTCCCTGAATGAAACCTTCAAAGAAAAACTGCAACTGTTTGATACTGCAAGAGGGGTGGTGCCACCAGCTTTTTACCTAGCAATTAAGCACTTGCTCAGGATATGGGTCCCCTGGGTTTTAGATCCCTCTCATACTCAGCTGTGTTGAATCCACCTCTATGTTAGAGGGACATACCCCACCCATGAAATAGTAGTAACAGTTTTATACTGGATTGCACTTTGGTAACAGAGGGAAGAACCTGCCCCAGTGCAGAAGAATCAATGCAAATGACAGGCAACCCTGGCCTGCCGTGGACAAGGTTAACTGGAAACAAGTCTAGCCTCAATAATTAGGGTGCCCTCTCCATGTTTTTGCCAGGCAGGTTTGTAGTGAGAAGTATGGTTTTAGGAGAGATTAGACTGGAGAAAGTAGGAGGTTGTCCTATGAAATCAGATATCAGAAAAGGTCCCGTTACTTTAAACTGAAGTAAGTGTTACTGTTTGTCAGGGTGATGCATTGGTTCAAGTATCCTTGTATTATGACTTTGCCCTAACACCATCTCCAAAGTATCCCACATCCTAGTTAAGAAGCAAAACTACATTTTGTTATATGCTATTCTGGGGTACAGGCCAGTGCCATTATTTTTTAAAGGTAGGTAGATTTATGAGGGGCAATGCCATATTTCTGAAAAAAGGGCTGCATTTCTCTGGCGTGCAGCTTTTTAAAAAATGAGTCTGTCTGAAGCTGCTCAGAGGAAGTGAAATGATGGTTGGAGAATAAGGGAGGCTGTCAAAGAAGCTTGATAAATACAGCACATCTTAGCATCATGGGTATCCAAAAGAATGAAATGAGACCACATTGTCTCCAATTCAAAAGACCTGAATACACTAGTATCTGCCTTCTCCCAAAACAGCTCTTATATCTTCCATTCCCCTTGCCTGCTCTCAAACTATGTACATATGCATGCAACCCAGCTAACAGGAGAAGGGAAGCCAAAAGTTCTGCCAGATCACCACATACAGTTTCACACTCATGCTTATGCTTTCTTTCCTGTACTTACACGCTCACTCATATATTTAGCAAACATTTATCACTATGATATCAACTGCTTATTAAGCTTTTCCTTTGATTCCTTTTATGGAAAGGCTGTTGAGAGTTTTAAAAATGAAAATAATTATGTTCTGTAGGAAATAGTAGTTTCATAGCAGCTAGGGTCAGGAGGAACCTGAACAGATCATCTAGCCTGACCCCCTGCCACAGGCAGGAATGAATGCTGGGTTCACAAGACCTCAGACAGATGATCATCCAATCTCCTCTTGAATTTGCCCAAGGTAGGGGCGAGGATCACTTCCCTGGGAAGTTGGTTCCAGATTTTGACCACCCTAACTGTAAAATATTGCCTTCTGATCTCTAATCTAAACCAATTCTCCATCACCTTATTACCATTGTTCCTCATCACACCAGGTGGTGCTGGGGAGAAAAGGGCTGTACCTATTTGCTGTTGATCTCCCCTGATGAGTTTGTAGACAGCCACCAGGTCCCCCCTCAGCCTCCTCTTGCTGAGTCTCTCCTCGTAGGGCCTGTCCTGCTGCCCTCTCACCAAGAGGGTGGCCCTCCTTTGAACCCTCTCCAGGCTGGCCACATCTCTCTTGAAGTGCAGCGCCCAGTACTAGATGCAGTACTCCAACTGCGGCCTGACCAAAGTTGCATGGAAGGGGAATATCACCTCTCTGGACCAGCTTGAGATGCACCTTTGGATGCATGACAAGGTATGGCTGGCCTTTAAATACTCTAAAAACTTACAAAATTAAATAATGAATGAGCTCCTTTCTCTGTGTTCTTTATGTTGTTACAACCACCATTCCATTTAAATTTTATAGAATGGGTTGGGGAGCTGTAAGCAGATTGCTTAGCTTATTGGCTTCTGCAGATGGATTTGCTCCCTGCGGTGCTCTCCAGCCATTCCCCCCAACTCAAACACATTCTTTAAGCTGCAAACAGGCAAATAAGCAAACAAGAAAATCCCTATACCCTGGGCACTAGGGTGGAAAACTCCTTGGCTCTTGTTCCTGCTAGAGCACCGTGGGCATATGCTATTCTGCTCCCAACTGGCTCCTTCCCTACAAGCTGTTCCTTCACAGTTCACTTTTCTACTCTCTTCTCTGGGTTTTATGCTCTCAGTGGGACACTCCCTTATTAGTAGAATGCCCCATAGCTGTAGATCCTTAACAGGGCTGGCTGCCCCTTCTCTAGGGGACAGACCATACTGTTACAGAAGCCTATAAAACTAATTAATATTTCTATTAAATTATATAGGTTTTTTTAAAAACAGCCAATTATTTTCAGGTTCATTCTTCCTGTTTGTACATTTATACCCATAAGACTCACCCCACATAGCCACGGTATAAAGAAATAATTGCATTTTCCCCCTCTCCTCTCGTGCCTAAATTGTCAAGGTGCCATGTTCTGCATGGCACTTTATAACTAACTGTCATTGTGACCTCTGAAATCAATGGAATTACACCATAGATGAATGTATCCCAAACCTCTTGGTTGCTGGGTAAACATTAAAGTATGTGTATCTAGACTGTTATGTGACTCCATTTCTTAATCTGCCAAAGGCTGCAAGAATTTGTTTGTCTGAATTTACCCTAAGTGGTGAGGTCTGTTAGACTCAGGACTGTAAAAGGGACATAGTGGCATTAATCAAGACTGTGCATTCTCAAGAGCTCATGAGTTATATAGCGATAGAGTGGGCCAAGACTAGGATGGGAATTCTGTAAAGAAAATCCTATTGTTGCAAGAAGTGACACTCAGAATTCAGTAGGTAATGCTCTGAATGGAAACTGAGCTAATGCTCCAACCAGACATTGGGTTCACAGTACAGGTAAAGGTCTTGTTTTTGAAAGGTGACCTAAAACTGAGGGCCTGCATAAGTGTGGTAATGCAAAATCCCATTAACTATCACTGGAGAGGTTGCTCTAGGCCAGTTTCCAATTTAGATAACTATATCAAGTCTCTTGCATGTTCCTTCGTTCAGTTGGACATGATATTGTTTTTCACCTTGGGACCTAAAATCCTAGATGGAGCACTGTCTGGGTATATCCTTACATGCAAGCACATACACTTGCAGCAGCTCAACTAGAAGCAGTGCAAATTTGAGCCAGGGCTTTTTGCCTCAGCGCCTGTGCTTGGACATGCACTTTGTTGTGGAGCAAATTGTGCCACTAGGGGCAAAATAACCCTGCCTGGCTCCTCTTGGATCTTCAGCCAGGAGGAGCTAGAGCCTGAGGCCAGCACCTGTCCTGGCCCCAGCAGTATAAAAACCAAGCCTGGCAAATAGATCAGGGCTACTAGCTCTCAGGAGCTTCTGGGGCCAGCCAACTGGTACCTGTGGACACTACCCCTTGTGCCAGGTGGACTGCTGAAGCAGCCCTGAGAGTTCCCTGCACCCTTTACCAACTGCAGCAGTCTGGCAGTGGGGGCTGACCCCTGGCTGTGACCTGCTGTGCACCTGCCAGACCCAGATGGGGACTGCAGAGCCAGTAGAGGCATCTTCCCCTCTGGACCAGCTGCCAGTGGACTGCGGTTGTAGGGTTGGCCTTTGTGCAGCACTACTGCCATTTGTGCCCCCTGCCCAGCCATCTGGGCAGTTATCATCCGGAAGATGTTCTGGGCATGGTGGCCTGCTTTGAACTGTCAAAGCATGTCCTCCTGGCCCCATTTGGCCAGGAGGTCAGCCACAGCTAGATGGGTCCAAGCTGCCAGCTCTGAGCAGGCTGCCCCACCCCCCATTCCTCCACTCCCCCAGACTCCCCCCAATGGATTCCCTACCCAGCCTCACCCCCCACAACTTGCACCCCCAGGCCCACAAGGTCCCCAAGGCTATCCCCAGAACCCCAGGCACCATTACTTAAAAAAAAATCAGAAAAAGAACAGAAATAAAATGGGGGAAAAAAGCCTCTACTTACCTTAGAAACAGGGGTGGCAGGGCTCTGGGCCTCCTGGCAGATCCCCCAGGCAGCACAGGAAAGTGCAGGGGCAGGAGAGCTCAGCCTGGGGACACTGGGGCTATCAGCCTGCCCTGCACTGTGCAGGCGGGGCCCCAGGCAGCCAGATGGCAGCTTCAACTGCGGGTAAGTGCCAGGGTTTTTTTG
>NW_017728922.1:15101770-15109368 GCF_001723895.1 Crocodylus porosus
TTCCCCCCTCCTCCAGCCCCCCAACCCCTTACTCACTGGCACCAGAACCCTGGCCGGTCCTGTATTTTTGCATCAGCGCGAGGGGCCAACCATAGAGATGCTCTGGCAGCCAAAGCATCTCTATGGAGGACCCATCTTCTGGTTGCCTCAGGACCTCCCTTTTTTATACTTCAATTTTTTTAGACCCCTGGATATCCCATGGATAACATATTTTTGTTCCCACATGTGCCTGTTGCCCTGCTTCAAAGGGGTTTGAGTTGAGGCAAGAGGCATGTGCGCACTCGTGTGGACATGCCCCCTGCGTTCAACTGCAGATAAATGAACTGATGATTGAAGTGAACCTTTATGCATTATTTGCAATGTTCTGTTTTAAGATCTTTGATGGAAGGTGCTTGTATTAATGCTAGTTATTAGCAGTGGGGATCCAGCATAACACACAACCTGGAACGTAGAATCCCACACATGCCTAGTTACAATTTTTAGGCCTCCATGCTAGCGCTGTGCAAAATTTCCCCAGGTGTTTTGTTTCGAAACTGTTTTGACACATTTCAAGCTAGAAACAGTGAAACTGAAATGAAACAAAAGGCTTTGAAACAGCTTTGGAGAGGAACAAAGGCTCTCGAAACATTTAAAAAATTCTGAAATGTTTCAAGTTTTGAAGCTGGGCTTACTTGGCTTCAGCACTAGTCCCAGGCAGCACTGGAAGCCTCCTCTCATCCAGCGTGCAGATCTGGGGGTCCACACACCCAGGAGGGCTGCAGGGCCGTACCGGACTCCTCCCAGGGGTGCAAGGCCCCATATGTGTGCCCCAGATGAGAGGAGGCTGCCGCCTGGGACATGGTAGCAGAGGTAGGCTCCTTTCATCTGGGGTGCAGAATTGGGGGCTCACACCACCAGGAGGGCTGTCAGGCTGTTCTGGACTCCTCCTGGGGTATGAACCCCTGAATCTTTGTTCTGGATGAGAGGATGCTGCTGCTGCTGCTGCCGCCTGGGACAGGCAGCTGCAGCATTCTTCTCCAGTGCCGGGGGTGTGAGCCCCAAGATCTGCATGCTGGATGAAAGAAGGCTGCCGCTGCCACCTGGGACAGGCAGCAGCAGCAATCTTCTCTGGTGCTGGGCATGGGCTGCACCCAGGACTGGACCCAGGTGACAGCAGCAGCTTCCTCTAATCCAATGCACAGATCCAGGGGCCTGCTTCCCCAGGAGGGGTCCAGCACTGCCCCACAACCCACCCGGGGGTGTGGGCTGCCGGATCTTCATGCCCAATGAGAGGAGGCTGCCGCTGCTGCTAAGTGTCAGGAGTTGTGTTTTATACAGTTTGAAGTGTAGTTTCCCAGAAACCTCTGCACCTATCTCCTTGAAAGCTGGCAGGCTTTGTGCCCTAAGAAGTGGCTACCATCCCTGCAATTGTCATCAAAATCAGGCAAGAAATGACAAAGTTTTAGGTATTTTCATGATTCTCCATTATAGTCTATGGGCAAAATGTTGAAATGTGCCAAAATAGCAAAACAGTTTCAGTGAAACAAAATGGGATAGTGCTTCAGAATGAAACAAAATGAACCAATGAAATGAAACACTGTCCCTTTGAAATGGTGAATTAGACATCAAAATGAAATGATGGTGTTTCACACGGCCCTGCTCCATGCCTTTCATTTAAACAGCTTATCTGAGATCTCCCCTGTGAATGAGAGATTTTGCTCTGAACTGTTGATTTAATTGAAAAGCAACAGGTTGAATATGAAATAATCAGCTTCTTCAGAGTGTGACACCAAACAGCATTTAAAACAGAGTTAAGTGGAATTGCTGCTCTCCCATTTTACTGAATACTAACTGAAATTGATTTAACACAGCAAAGGCCAGCCATTATTTTTTTCTTACTTTGGATGCTTTGCCAAATCCTCCATTGAAGCACATGACAGACAGAAGGAGCATACCCTATAAAATCACACAGGCAGTAGAGGGGCATACATCTATTTATCATGGGAACAGAGGAGTAAGTGCTGAAGAGGACTGGCAAAATTCCAAATACAAAGACCTGAATTTGGGGGGGAAAGATCAGAAATGAACATAAGTTCAAATGACTAGTTCTTACATTACCAAAAATAAACTGATCTAAACCACTAAATGGAACCAGTAACTTATGATGTGAAATTGAACCAATAGATCTGAGCCATTATCAGTTGACCCAAACTAAACTTCCTGATGGTTATGAACCAAACATGGACTGTACCTGTAACCTATGTGCTGGGCCCTTCTGAAACAATGATTAGCCTCCTCACCAAAATCAGTTTTCCTTATGGCCTTGAACCATATCCATATCATACCCATATCCACATGAAACCCAGACTTTCCATCCTAAACTTCTCTCCTTGAACCTGACATTGCCCTATTTAATCTTAACCCAGACTCATAGCTTCTCTGAATTGGCTCTAGCTATGCTGCTAGTAGGGTTGTGTGAATTTTCACCAGCAGTTTCATTTCAATGCTGTTTCAACTCATTTCAGTGAAACAGTGAAATCAAAATGAAACAGAGGGCTTTGAAACAGACTTGAAACAAAATGAGGCTAGTCAAAACATTTCAAAAGCCTCGAAATGTTTCAAGTTTTGAAGCTGAAGCTGGGCTTGCCTGCAGGGAAACAGAAAGTAGGGAGAGGGAGGGGGAAGAGGGGGGAAGGACTGCTCTCATTATTGACTGTGTAGCTGGCCAGTGACTGTCATCCTTCCCTAAAGTCCCTTCCAATCCCAGTGCTCGGGGGGAGGGATGCAAAAACAGCATAAAAGGCAGCATATTTTGAACTGCCCTGCCTTGCTTTCTGCCTTGGTTTCACTGAGCTGTGTGTTCAACCAGCTCAGCGTCAGACAACTATGACTAGCAATATTTGTAGCAAACCCCCCGTTTTTTCTTTTTTAATTTATTTTAAAATGCATTCCCTCCCCTTCTTCAACCATTTCCAACTTTTTCTCTCCCTCTCTATTCCCTATAGATAAGTATAAGTAAGCTAAGATGTAGGATAAGATTTAACATTTTATTTTAGGTAGTAAGTTTTATTTTTCTCTCCCCTCTTTGCAAATGTTTCCTCCTATTTTGATATCGATACCCACTGTTTTATAAGTGATAATCATTATGTTTGTACTGCTTTTATATTGTGTGATTACTGTTTTAGGCCTATATATGTAAGTTAGCGTAAGTCATGTCAAGTCTCCATTTTATATGTCAAGCCTCTATCTTCTGTCCTCTGCATGGGTATCCCCTGTGTTGCAACTGTATGATTCACGTACCCCTCCCATGTAAATTGGTCCCTGGATGAATGAGAGTGACTGGGAATGATTGAAATACAATGGTAGCAGGCCTCTACTGAATGGCCTGTAATGACCAGGCCATCACCTCTCATTGATTCATCCAAGAACCGTAGACCTCACCCAGGAAAACAGATAAGACCCCAGCATTTGAAAGACAAAAAACCCTGCAGAACCAGCAACTCTATCATTGTACACCACCATTACAGACACCCGCAGCTGCACATCCCTGCATGGAGCACACATGCTCAGTACACCAGGGGCTTACCTTTGCCTGGGCATGCCTCCTGTCACTAGGGTCACATAAGGTCTGCCTCTATAAAAAGGGGCAGTGAAGACAGACCCAGTGGGATGCCCTTTCCATCTGGACCACCACCATGCCACACCACCTATCCACCCAGAGGCCCTTGCCGGCAACCCCCACCTCTCGACAACACCTACTGGACAAGGACCCCTTTCCAGCCTGGATAGGTAGCTATCACCCCCCACCCCATCTTCAACCAAGGACGTGGACTCTGCTTCTCTTCCCTACCTGGATTCCAGCCCTTCCACTGAGTCTCTTTCTCCTGCTGCCATTGTGAGTGCGTGCGTGTGTGTGTGTGAACCAATAACTTCATGGGGCTGTGTAGTGTGTTGTCTGTGTAATAAAACTGTTATTTGGACCCCTAAGATGGGTTTTGCTTTATTATGGTTTGGCCCTGTTCCAGTCTCTGCTCCTCACCCCTCTAACTTCTGTCTCATTTCTCCCTCTCCTGCTTCTGGCTCACTGGCACCTCCAACACCTGTCCTGAGCTCCTCTCTGCCTCCAAAGCCCCTGTTTCTTTGCCACTGTCTTATCCCCACTGCCTTTTCCTTTTTTCCTGAGCAACCAGTTTTCTGCCTCAGTTTCTTTCCTGGCTGTCTCCTCCTTGCCACCACTTATCTGCTCCCCACCCCGCACCCCCAATATCTCAGCTGTCTGCCTCAGTTTCCAGCCCCAGTCTACCTTATGTAAACCCAAGCCTCAGTTCCTCAGCCAGCTTCTCTGTAGTCCACCAGTTCTGGCAACTTTTACTCCCTACACTTTAACTCTCTCTCTCACCTGAACCTTCCCCCAAGTATCCCAGGTACCCCAAGCACACACATACAAACTGTACCATCCAACTCAGGAACTTACCTGTGTGTATGTGTAGGTGGGTTGTATATGTGTGAACTGGTGAGTGTGTGTGTGTGTGAATGTATCTGGAGTTACTTCCACGTCACAGCAGCATGAATGAGAGGTGACTGGGGCTTCAAGAATTTAGAAAAATGAATTTCCTTTTTGTCTAGTTCAGAAGTTTTTCAAACTATGTTCCACAGAACCCTGGGGTTCCATGACAGGTCATCGGGGGTTCTTCAGAGATTGGGTGTAATGGCAGATTAGGAGGGGGCTGGTCACCTGGCTTTGTGTCAGCTTAAACAGCCTGCAAAGCTAGGACTAAGGGTTCTGTGGCAGTGGTAATGTGAAAGAATTCCATGATTTTAGGAAGTTTGAAAACTTCCTAAATAAATAGATAGCTTCGTGCTTCACTCCATATGTTACTACTGTACAGTAGTAACAAGCTACTTAACAGTTAGCATCTTGTTTAAACGTAGCTCTTGTGTCTACTTCAATTTGTTTGGTATTAACTCCTATCCATTGCTTTTCATTATTTTCAGATTTGACAGGACATTTGTAATCATTACTATTGTTATGAAGAGCTGTCTTGAAAAACACAAAAAAAAAACTTACTTTTTTTGAGTAGCTGATGATCATGGCTCATAACAAACATAATGGAATAAAAGGACATTTTACCTGCCAACGGCTGCATTCAGGGGCTGCATTTCCAATGCCAGAGCACAACTTACTGGTGCTGGAGCCTCTACATATGGCAGTGTGTCCCAATGAGATCTGCTCCTCCCCTACAGCCTCAGTACGGTACACATTAAATAACAACAGGTAATACACTGCAGCACAGTAATACCAGCAGCATCTCAAGCAGCCAAACTGTCACAGACTAGAGCTGTTTTTGACCTCTCCTGCAGGATCTTCTTCTCCAGCAGCTGCCAGAGAACTCTCTCTGCCAGCCCCAGCCCTGGGGCTCAGATATGCCCATTGCCCAGCGCCCTGTGTCCTTCCAGCCAGCTGATGAGGGACAGGTGCTAGGGGTGTTGGTCAAAGGATATGGCACTGGCAGACAAGGTCCCTTGGGTTAATCTGGTATCTGTTAGTAGACCAACTGAATAGTTAAGAGACAGCCAAGCTGTCCATTCTCCACCTTAGCAGGAAAAACCTGCAGTATCCTTATAAGCTTGGCAGTGCTAAGCTGGTCAGCACTACAGATGAAAGGGATTTGGGGGTCATGCTTGACCACAAGATGAACATGAGCCTTCAGTGTGATGCTGCGGCTAGTAAAGCGAGCAAAATGTTGGCTTGCATCCATAGATGCTTCTCAAGCAAATCCCAGGACGTCATTCTCCCATTGTACTTGGCCTTGGTGAGGCCGCAGCTGGAGTACTGCGTCCAGTTTTGGACTCCACAATTCAAAAAGGATGTGGAGAAATTTGACAGAGTCCAGAGAAGAGCCACATGCATGATCAGAGGTCAGGAAAGCAGATTATATGAAGACAGGCTGAGAGCCATGGGACTCTTCAGCCTAGAAAAGAGCAGGCTCAGGGGCGATCTGATGACCATCTATAAGTTTATTAGGAGTGTTCACCAGGACCTGGGGGAACGATTGTTCACCAGAGCCCCCCAAGGGATGACAAGTTCAAATGGTTATAAACTCGTGCAAGACCATTTCAGGATGGACATAAGGAAGAATTTCTTTACTGTCCGAGCTCCCAAGGTCTGGAATAGCCTGCCGTCAGAGGTGGTTCAAGAACCTACTCTGAACGCCTTCAAGAGAAAATTGGATGTTTATCTTGCTGGGATCCTGTGACCCCAGCTGACTTCCTGCCCCTGGGGAAGGGGGGCTGGATTTGATGATCTTCCAAGGTCCCTTCCAGCCCTGATGTCTATGAAATCTATAAAATCTTAACCACACTGTCTTTGCATTCCTGATACAGAAATGTACTATCATGCTGCAGAGGCCCCTAATGGGTAGCTATCCTATGGGATAGGGTTGCATGAAATTTCATGGGCTGTTTTGTTTCAAAGCTGTTTTGACTGATTTTGAGCTCAAAACAGCAAAATTGAACTGAAATGGAGGGCTTCAAAACAGCCTAGAAACAAAATGAGGGCAGTCAAAACATTTGGAAAGTTTCAAAACATTGTGAGTTTCGAAGCTGAAGCTGGACTTGCCTGTAGGGAAACAGAAAGTAAGGAGAGGGTTGAACTGGCCTGCTTTCTGCTTTGGGGTCAGTTACTGAGCAGTTGGGGTCAGTTCCAGCAGTTTAGCCTAGCAAGGATTCCAGAATAACTTTTTCTTTCTTCCAGAGGCTATTTTATTATTATGTTCTTTTCAATTTTATAATTATTAGGGCTGTGCAAAATGGCACCTTTCCATTTTGACTTCCATTTTGATGTTTCAATGGAAGTGTTTCATTTTGAGTTTCATTTCATTTCAAAATTGCTGTTCCACATTGTTTCGTAAAAAACTATTTTGATTCTGTTCAATGTTTTCCCTATAGGTTATAATGGGGAAGAATGAAACTGCTATAACATTGTAATTTCTTGCCATATTCATATGAACCTTTCAGGAGTAGTAGCCTCATCTCAGGCCATGAAGTATGCCAAGTTTCAAGAAGATAGGTGCAGGGGTTTCTGGGAACTTCACCTCAAAGTTTTGAAAGCAAAACTCATTTCTCTTGTAAGTGTGAAGGTACATGGGGCTGAAAACTGCAGGGATGGTAGCCCCCACTGAGACCAATAGCCTGCCGAGTTTCAAGGAGATAGGTGCAGGGGTTACTGGGATACTGCATCCCCAAGCTTCTGCAAAGCAAAACTTGTGACATGGGTGACACTGTGTGTGTGTTAAGGTGCAGCGGGTTGAAAACTGCCAGGCATATGATTCCTCAGGTATCTGTCCACTTTAACCTTCACTGCTACATCCTGTCCCCACCCCACCCCAGCCTGTCCCTCGCCCCCTGATGCCTCCATTTCCATTTTCACTGACTGGCTTTCTTGCTTGTATTGTATGCCAGCCTCTAGCTTCTTTACTATTCCTTCCATCCAGGAACAGCACACAGACATACCAACTGCAGGTGCTTCTTCAGCTTGAGAAAGGGTTTTATAACCTGAAAGTTTCACAAGATATAGTTCTCTAACTATTCTTTAAAATATATATATATATATATATATA
>NW_017728922.1:15120155-15132618 GCF_001723895.1 Crocodylus porosus
TCCCTGTAGCGCCTCATGACCTGGCTGGGGGTGCTCCGAGCCGTGTCATTGGTGCCCACGTGAATAAGGAGCATGGGGTAGTGGTCTGTGCTGCCTTTCCTCCAAGATGGAATAGCTTGTGCATCAAGGATTGCTCCCTTGAGGAGCAACCACTCTTCCTGATCTCCCCTCCCCTTTGGGTCATGGTCCCTTATGGCCTCACTGACAAGCCTCCTGAGCTTGTCAAAGTCAGCTTTCCTGAAGTTGAGAACTTCTGTATCACTGACTGTCTTGCCAACTTTACAGCAGATGGTGAAGTTGATCAGCTCATGGTCGCTGTCACCCAGCTTCCCCTCAATTGTTAGGTTGCCGATTAGGTCATCCCCAGTTGCCAGTACCAGGTTGAGCAGCACTTTACGTATCATTGGCTGTGACTTCTTGTGTCAGTTAGAGGTCATCGACACATGAGTGGAAGCTTTGTGAATGCTCGGATTTAGCCAAGAGGTCTTCCCACAAGACATCTGGGTAGTTGAAGTCTCCCATGACAACCATGGACTGGGAGCATGCAGTCTCAGCCAATTCCCTGACGAGCTCCTTGTCAAGCTCCTGACTTTGGCTGGGAGGTCTGTAGTAGTCTCCCACCATTGTGTCCCCTGTGCTGTGTTCCCCATGGATTTTAACCCAGAGAGTCTCCAGTCATCCACCCTGGTCACCAATATCAGCTTGCAGGGATGTGTAGCTCTCCTTGACATAGAGAGCTACACCCTTGCCCCTTTTGTCCACTCAATCTCTCCTGTACAGGATATAGCCATTTATACCCGTGGTCCAGTCATGGGTGGACTTGCTCCAGGTCTCTGTTATCCCTATGACATCCTAATTATTTGTGTTAAGCAGGAAGACAAGTTCCTCCTGTTTATTCCCCAAGCTCCTGGCATTCATGTACAGGCAGGCAGGTGTCCCCTTGGGGGCCTCAGCCTTGCCTGCAGATTGTTACAGGGCTGGGGCAAGATGATTAAGTATAGACCCAGATGTGTCTAGTGAGTTTTAACCTCACTCTCAACTCATGCCAAAGGCAACTTCTAACTCACCCTGTTATAAATAGGTATCTGGATAACCAGGCTTGAGCATCCGAAAAGGTAGTTGAATGTGATGCTAACCACATCACTTTCACATGTTGCTGGCTTCAAACTTCTTAATCATGCCAGCCTGATAGACCAATCTAAGCAGGTTTTGACCTTGGTATTTTGATACCTCTGTATAAATCTAATGTCTAGGACAGAACAATATTTTCAGCAAGTTCTTCATGTCCAGTATAAAATAAGAGGAGGAAGAAAGAAAACCTGAATGCTGTCTTGTCTTAGTTAGCTAATGCTTAATCACTAAATAATGAGGATGCACAGTACTTCACAGTCTGATCCTGTTCCCACAAGAGAGAGTTCAGAATCATTTAACATTGATGAGAGCAGGATGATGTCTCAGGGAAAAGGACAGAACCTTAAACTCAGCAGTAGAACTTCATGAAGAACCAACATTTTGATTCATTGGCAGGTCTGGGGAAAAAATGGTATTTTGTGTGTGTGAACATGAAATATATATGTATTTTTAATTTTATGGCAAAACAGTTATGTGAAAATTCATTTCAGGTCAAACAAAATGTTTGATTTCATTTTCAAAGTTGTTTAACAATTTAAATTGCCTTAATAAAATTGAAGTATATTTCAAGATTAAATATATGTTCAGATTTTAAAATAAAAAAAAATTGAAGTGTGGAAATGCTTTGATTTTGTTTTTTCAGAAGAAGGGGAAGGTACCAAACCATTAACTGAAATCAGCATGAATGATCAAATATTTTAATTAACAGAAAAATAGATTTCTTAGAGAAAAAAAGTTTTGGTCAAAATATGTTGCCTACGTGTAATTAACAGGTAAATATCTTTCAATTCCATTTCATTTCACTAACTAATGGATAGGTAGAAAACAGAGCATGGAGACACCTTACAGACTAACTAATTCAGAGAGGCAAAAGCTTCCATAAACAACAGCTTGTTTTGTTGGATGCTACAACCCTTTAGGTAACTTCATTTAAATACAAAATACAGAATCATAGGACATTTGTACATGTGATGGTCATCATGATGTACATGTGATGAAAATGTCATTTGTATGGTTTAATGGCATCCTGCATTACATGTGTGCCAGTTTGGGGGATTTAGATGGGTTTGCATTTTTGCAAACTAAACTACATCTGGATGTAGTTTAGTTTGCAACAATGCATTGCAGCTGTCAGCTTGCCTCCTGACCCTGGTAGAGGCTGGCAGGCTCTGCAGAAAAAAAAGATTGGGCCCCTCACCACTTCTGCTTTTAGCATGTGCCAGCTGAAGGCAGAAACAGCAAGGGTCCCAATCCTTTCTTCTTTTTTTTTTCAAGGGAGCCTGCTTGCCTCTCCCACAGCCAGGGGATGAGCTACCAGTAGGCTGAGTGGTCCCTGAGCTGTGGGGGGCTCCTGTCCTTCCCTCCACAGTAGCTGTGTCCCCCAGGGACTGGCTGGGAAGGCTGCTAGCAGGCTGGGTGCTGCCCCGGCTTGGAAGCAGAACCTGGCCCAATGCAACTGTTCCCTGAGCCCCCCTGCTGGAGGCCCACCTGTCCTTGCTCCCCGGGCAAGCTTGGGTAACAGTTGGATCAGGCTGGATGCTACAGCCGAACCGGAGCAGCACCTGACCTCTAGCAACCAGCCCGGCTGGGCCCGGGGGAGTTCCGCCACTATGGAGGGAAGGACTGGGACCCCCTGCAGCTCAGGAGCTGCTCAGCCTACCGGCAGCTCACCCCCCAGCCAGAGGCTGGTCCAACTCTGACCAAAATAAAGAAGATAAGGCCCCTTTCCATAATGTGATGAAAAAATTGATATGGTGGGTTTCAACTAAAAATACACAGTTTCAATTCAGGGAGCATAGAATAAAACCGTGAGGGAGAAACCCCTGTCATGTATACAAGTGCCCACAGAATCACAGAAAAATAGGGCTGGAAGGGACTTCATGGGGGTCACCTAGTTCAATCCCTGGTCTGAGACAGAACCATCCCTATCCAAACCATCCCAAGAAGATCCTTGTCTAATCTATTACTAAAACTACACAGGCAACCCTGTCATAACCACAGCGCATAGCACCTGAGCCTACTGCAGATAAAGCAGGGGGATAATGGTAACCAATGTCCTGCTGATGCAGAGGTTATCAAAATATGCTTGAGTGATCCATGGAAAGTTATGCCCACTGCTACAGAGGAAGACAAAAAACCCCATAATTGATACCAATCAACATGGGATAAAACTCCTTCCTGAACCCAAATGTGGCAACTGTTCAGATCTTTAGCTAAGAAGCAAACTCTATTAGTCAGTAACCCTACCAGATTTTAGTCTCAGTAGAAGCACTGGCACACCCCAGTCAAAAATCCCCAGCTTTGGCTGTACCCAACATCCAGTGTCTCTAAAGAAGACAAAAATACCCCACTGACAGGTGTAACAAGATGGGGGTGAGGGGGAGGGTAGAATTCTTCTTGGCCCATATGGCACCCAGCAAAGCCCAGAAGATATTTCTCAAGAGGCCAAATTCATCTCAAGGTAGATGATTTATTTAGCTGGATAAATGGCTTTAAACAAAAGAAAGCATCACTGATTTAGGATCTTGAGAAATTTCTTAAATTATTTACTTTGTTATTGTTGTTTTTAAAGAAAAAGCCATTCAATTCCCCTGCAAGGGTGTTTGATCCATGGCAGTATATATTTTTAAAAATGTCACATTGTTCAATAAATCATGGAAATCTAGCATTTAGATTAGAGCATTATGGACAAGCTTATAAATGATTAACCACTCATTTGCAAGAGGGGAAAGAAAATATTCAATTCCAGCCAAACAGGCAGAAATTTGATCATTTTACCTGATGAGAGAAACAAGGATGGGTCTTGAAATTTGTAACACTGTGTGAGTCTGCACCTTGCTGTTCACTAGTCTGAAGAGGAAAGATAGATTTTTTTAAGGCACTGATTTAAGAACGAAAATAACTGCAGTGCTTTGAACTGTGTATCCTTAAACAAGTCACTCTGTGCATCAGTTTGTCATCCATGAAATGAGGACGATAATAAATCTTCCCTAGCATTAAAGAGTCATGAGCATCAGGCCATTAGCAATTCTGTGGTTCTGTGCCATAATGCTCACTACAAGTAGACAGTCTCATGTCTAAAGATTGCAGTATGAGTCAGGAAACGTAAATTTTGTTACTGACTCTACTGCAAACTGAAAGTACTTGGGTAAGACCACGTGCCTCTGCTTTTAAATGGCCATGTGGTAGGTACCCACTGGGCACATCTACACATGCACATTTACTGCCTAGTAACCTAAAGTACTGCACAGTAACCAAAAATTACTGCCCAGTACGGGCAGGTGTCTACATGTGCACGCCCATACTGCTGACATGGGCATGTGACTTATGCTGACATGGGCATAAATTTATGCCCACTTAGTTACTGTGCACTTACACATGTGTAGATCCATTCATGTACAGTAATGAGGGAAGTTCCTGGCTGAGCCTGTCCAGCCACTAGGAGGCCAGCCAGAGCCCAGCCCCAGGGCTTCTTCCTGGCCCCCTCTCCTACTTCTGGGCTGAGCTGGACTGGGCTGCTCTCTGGCAGCCTCTAGCTTCAGGTTATAAAAGCCTGTAGCCATTTTGTGCCTTGGGGCACACATTCTAGAGAGCTGGCAGGAGCTGCTTGCGGCTGCAGCACCCCAGCAGGCTCCATGTGTCCCCCTAGACAGTGAACAGGATTTGTTTGATGGGTCTGTCCCCCTCCAGAGCTGCTGCCTAGCCACAAGTGAGTGCTGCAAAGGCCTGCTGTTTGCTGCACCCCTTGCCCAGCCCTGTGATCCAACCAGGGCCAGCACTGCTGCTCACCCCCCACTTCTCTCTCTTTGCAGAACCATGGTGAAGCACCTTGGTTGCGCAGCTGTGACTCCCTGTCCATGCCTTCATGGAGGTACTGCTCACAGGCCTCCAGGGCCAGCATCACAGGGCCAGCCATGCAGGGGCCCAGTCAACTGGTATGGGGCATGACATCCTCCTCCTCCTCCCCCATGTCCAGCCCCAACCCTGTCCATCTGCAACTGCCTGTCCAAAATCCAGGGGTCCAAATGGACCTGGGAAGAGGTACGTGCCCTTGTGGCACTGTGCTAGAGGAGGATGTCCTGAGGCAGTTCACCCAGGGTGACGCTCAAGTGCCCACATTTATGAGGCTCTGGCAGCTGGAATGCATGCATGGGGCCCCTCCTGGTCAGCATGGCAGTGCTACATTAAGGTCAAGTACCTGCAGGCCCAGTGGGTAGCTGTGACCAGCCATAACAAGTGGGGCTTCCAGGACCACATCCTTCAGGTAGGAGCTAACCTGCATTCTGGTGCCCTAGGAGATGGGCCTGTGCCCCACCCTGACACCTCCAGTGACGCATTACCAGAGAAGGGGACCTCGAGTCTTCAGCACTCCACCCTGAACTCCTCCCCAGCTGCTGCACCAACTGGCAGCCCTGGCCAGCACCTGCCTTGGCCTCAGCCCTGCCCTGCAGCTGCCCATGAGGAGAGACCAGCACACCACTTACAGCTGACAGCATTGATCCTGGCAGTGACCTCCACCTGCACAAACAGCCCATTGTACACCACCCATGGCACATGCAGCAGAGGCATGCTTGGGGTGCAGTGGCAGCGTGGCAGGAGGTCAGCCCTAGGGGGCCTCCTCAGAGAGGTCCCCAGTGGGGAGGGAAGAGGCACAGCCAGCCCCTCACCTCAGTTGTCTTGGATCCCTGCATGCCCCAAGCCTGGGTGCCAGGGGCTGGGCAGCAGTGCATCACAGCAGTGGACCTGCAGGGGTAGGGAGGGGAGTCAGTGGAGGCTGGAGCCACAGCAGCAGATGCTGTGAGCAGCCTGGCCTGGCCTGGCTTTGGAAGAGGACAGGGGAAGCAGGTAGCCTGTAGCCAGCCCCCAGGAATAAAGTGAGGATGGGGGACTCAGGCAGCACCCACCTGGACCCAGCCTGCCCAGACAGCTTTTCATGGTTGCAGGGCATCTGCACATGGACAACCTCCAATCTGAGGCCATGCAGCACAGGGTCCCTGGAACACAGCATTTTAACTTTCAAATGTTGCAAACTCACAAAAGCCTTCTGTCCCTGGCCTCCTGTCTCAGCCCCACAGGGCCCCTGGGTCCCACCCACCACCCCACAGCAGGCTTCTGGCTTCACCCTGGATCAGGTCCCGCAGCAGGTCCTGCAGCACCTGCCAGCTACAAGCATCCCCAGCCTTTACTGTGACTCCCAGTCCCATGAGTGAGCTGTCTGGGGTAATGGCTGCTTACTGCTGGGCTCTCCACCCTGGTTAGCCCCACCCCTCAGACCCTCACAGATGGACTTGGGGATGGGGTCAGACACATCACATGTCTTTCAAGTTTGCGGAAAGAGGGGTTTAATTGGTGGGTGGAGAGGGTGGTGGAGGGACACTGTGTGTTGCGGGGGCTGTGTTCATTGAGGAGGGAAGGAGGGAGGAAAGATTGGTTGGGTTTGTTGTATTAATAAAATTTGTACTTTTGACCTATACGTGTGTCCTGGAGTGGAGCTCAAGGCAAGCAAGGGGTCAGCAGTGTGTGGGCAGTGGGGCAGGCAGGCTGAAGTGTGGAGTGCAGGAAAAGGGGGCCAGACAGAGCCTCCCACAGCTGGTTCCCTGGGCCCAGCTGGCAGGCACATGGCTGTCCTGGGACCTGGGCAAAGGGGGCCTGGTAGGGCCAGCAGCATGGCCAGCAGCAGTTCAGGGCTTTGGCTGTTGGCAGGTGCCAGGCTGGAGCAACAGGCACCGCTGGCAGGGGCACAGGCAGGAACTGGAGCAGCCATGGTGTACAGAGGCAGGGTGGGCAGGGAGGGAGCTGCCACGTGCTGCCCCTGAACTGAGCATGCAGCTTCTAGGATGGGAAGGGTCAGGGCAGGGACCATAGGGCTGGGGTGTTCTTTTAAGATGGTTGCCAAGTGCTGGCAGCTGCCTCTGGCCTCAGCATGGCTGCCAAGTCCTGGCAGCCATGTAACCAGCATCTGGAGCTCCCCCCAGTGGCCACAGGGGCACATGGCAGGATGCTTTGACTTGGGACTAAATCAAGTCCCAGGTCAACTGCACGTATAGCTGCTGAACCTATTCTTGCTTACTGTGCAGTAAATTACTGCACAGTAACTTTAATGCACAGTAAGTGCATGTGTAGATATGCCCAGTATCTCATGGGAACCAGGATTAATCAATGGGTGTGAAATCCTCTAAGATCCCTAGAAACAAAGTGCAAAAATTAAAATATTCAAGAGTACAAGGAGTAAAGATAATTTCCCTAAAGTGGGAGTGAGAGGAAATGTACCATGTGTTTACATCATATCTGTGGTGCTCTCAGGGATAGACACTCTCAAGCACATGCCATCCAGTTGCTCCTGCTCCCATGCCCCAAACTGAGAAATAAGCAAGTGCGTCCCTCTGCAGGGATTCAAGCATATCAGAGAGGGGGATCTTAATAGTGGTCATGGGGGGAGCAGTGTACCCCCTGACATACATAGCCCTAGGTGCCTAAGTCCAAAACTGGAATTCTGATAACTCCTGTTCAGCTGCTACTCAACCCCAGAGGTGTCTGAACTCCCCAGAGGGCTTCCTTCTTGATTTTTAACTTTCCTAGTACTAAGTTCTGAACATGACCAGAAGTGCCCCAGTGAAAATCCACTAATTAGGAATCCTTCTGTCTAAGCCGCCTGGGTGGACTGATCCAGTAGACATGTATATGTCTAATACATATCAACAGAATCTAGCACCACAGAAAACACAATGGTAACTGCTGTTTTACAAAACAAGCCAGAGGAGCAGTCCTCTTTAATGCAGTGATAAGAGCATTCAGGCAGGAGATAGGATACTTAGGGTCAATGCTTTCCCAGCCTGAGGTAAAAATCAATTCTCTCCTCCTCCTGGGAAAATGCCCTAACCTCTAGGACACAGGCTATTCTGGTAGGCAGCACTACATTGAAACTGTGCCATAATGTAAAAAATTATTAAAGATTTCCTGGGCCAGAAAGAAAACCTAGAAGATGAACCCTGACTCTGTTCTAGTAGTTAGGATATTCACCAGGGAGGAGGGGGACTTGGGCATGCCAAAAGCTATGTCTGTATTTGACATTAAATAGTAACTTGATTAAATGCATAAGGAATATTCCAGACCCAGATCTCCCCCCTCCCAGGAGAATGTCCAAACCACTAGCCTAGAAACTCAAGCATGGTTTTGACATAATGAATTTAGAATTGTTTTCTACACAATTACATGGTTTCTACAGGAGGGATGGAAAGTACCTCAATGTACACAAATCAGCCTCATATATAACCTAATAGGGAAGACCTTTTCCAAGGAGGGCAAATTTGATAACCCCTCCCCCCCACTTCCCTTAGGCTAAAGAGGGCAGAGAACCTAGTTTAATATCCTAAGTACTTGACTACTGTATAAAAAGATGGTCACCATTACAGCCCCATATGTTTTGAGTGGAAGTGGCTGACACTGCTGTGTTTTGTGCAGAGCCCAGTCCTGTAGGCATAAGTGAAGCATGTTCTGAACATGCTGACCAGATTGGACCCCTCAAGTGTTTTCAGTGGGAGATTAATCCGTTTGAGGAATCTGATTGGGCTTGGGCATGAAATAGACACTAGTCAGCTCAACTCTGTCAACATGGTGGCAGTGATAGGCATGAACAGAAAATAAACATCAGGTAGCTAAGGAATTTTATTATCAGAAACAGAGATATCTACAAACTTTAAGTGGGTGTCTGAAGGAAATTAATCTTGAGCTTATGCACTTTAGTCATCTTGTGAATCTATACCTGGCATGTTTTCCTGCATGATTTGGCCATGGTAGTCTTGGGCTTATTTGGAAAGTCATTAACTATTATTCTTTTGTAACTTATGCCAGGTGTTTAATGGCAGCAACAGAGGCTGAGTTCAAATAGAACAGTGATAAATCTGGGGAAACACAATAGAATGCATGTGCAAATAATGAGTAAAATATACCCTCCCTCTTCCAGTAACTCTGCCAGCTCTCTATCTAATTCTTCCACCCACCAGCAAGAATGTCTCACAGGTAACTATACCTACTTCTAGTCTAGAGCAGTAAGTAGGTATAAATGAAGACTCATTTTCCAATGCTGTTCCAAGTCCCAAAGCAGTTATCTGTCCAGTCTCATGGGGAAGTACAACCACTTAAACTCAGTTTAGTGACTCTACTTTATTTAGATTCTGAACAAGCCACACTAGATTATGTTCACTTCTTCTGTTGTCCTCAGCAATTGCCCTCAAAGTACTCTTATTTGCTGAAGCTTACAAGGGAGTCCCTACAGAAGGGACACTGGAACATTTAGAATACTTAAATAATCCCCTAGCTACTCATAAATTAAGATCTTTCCTTACCCAACCTTCAAAAACCAAAGTTTATATGTTTATAGTTACTCTCAATTTTTGCTACAGAATTGTGACTAAATAGGCAATGCAAATGAAGCTTCTAGGACAGTAGTTCCCCCTTTTTCTGATAGAGATAGTAAAGATGTTTTTGCCCTCAAAAGCTTCTAACCAAGTTTTCTTCTTTTCCCTCTTTTAGTGGTTTGCAGCCCTGGCATACAGGTCATATCCTTCAGGATATCCTGGTAGAAGTGGTCTTTCTTTTGAAAGTGTGGTTTTTGAAGTGTGCCTTCCCCATGCAGGCTTTGTCTAACCCCATCTAAACACATTCGAATTAAATAACATTTTAAAGTTGCTAGCTTTGCAGTTAAATAGCAGTGATGTTCTTTATCTGTGGCCATCTGTGAGTGGGCAGGTTTACCTGCTGCTCTTCATCTCATTGGAATTACAGGGACCTCTACCTCATCTTCTCTCCCACTCACCTGCTACATCTTTGATGTCAAATAATTCTTCCAGAGTATAGATGGTATCTTAGGTGATTGTAAGATGAGGTCAGTCTTCCACAGGGCTCTACCACCCCTACACCCTTCTCCTTTCCTCTTGGGTGATGAGTCATCTCTTCCTATCGGCACTAAATGCAAGTTGCTGGTTCTTGGTTCCTTTCCAGCCCAGCTTGGCTTTGGCCTTCACAAGTGGTTGATGGCTGTAACCTCCAAATGGAATTTTCCTTATTGGATTAGAGGATGCACCCAGAGAGTGGTGGTGGATGGGTCAATATCAACCTGTTAAGATGTGGCAATGGAATTCCACAAGGCTTGGTCCTTGGACCAGTGCTACTCAATGTCTTCATCAGTGACTTGGACAAGGGCATAAAGAGCACGCTGTCCAAGTTTACAGATGATACCAAATTATGGGGCAAAGTTAACACACCAGAGGGTAGGAAACAGATCCAGGTGGATCTGGACAGGTTGGAAAAATGCACAGAAAGAAATAGGATGCAGTTCAACAAAGACAAGTGCAAAGTGCTGCACCTGGGCAAAAAGAACCACCAACATACTTACTGGCTGGGGGCTTTCCTTCTCAGCAGCACAGCAGCAGAAAGGGATCTTGGAGTCATAGTTGACTTGAAGTTGGAGTCAACTATGACTCCAAGTCATAGTTAACTTCATCACTGTGATGTAGTGATCAACAAGGCTAACCACACTTTAGCAGATGCATGACAAACACATCCAGGGAAGTGATGCTTCGTCTCTAACCACCACTGGTCAGGCCACAGCTGGACTACACTTTTGGGTACTGTGCTTCAAGAGATATGCGGAGAATCTTGAGAGAATTCAGAGAAGAGCCACTCATGTGGTCAGGGACCTGCAGAAAAGGCCCTCTGAGGAGAGACTGAGGGACCTCGATCTCTTCAGCCTTTACAGGAGAAGGCTGAAAGGTGCTCTTGTGGCTGCCTATAAATTCATCGGGGAGGGCAGCAGGGAATAGAACATGCTGTATTTGTTAAGGCACCCCCCGGAGTAACTAAGAACAATGGCCACAAATAGACAGAAAGCAGATTTAGGTTGGACATTAGAAAGAACGTCTTCACAGTAAGGGTTGCCAGAATCTGCAATGGGTTTCCAAGGGAGGTGGTGTTCTCCCCTACCTTGGGGGTCTTCAAGAGCAGACTGAACAAGCATTCTTTCCTGCTCAGGGCAAGGGGTCGAATTTGATGACCTACTGAGGTCTGTTCCAACCCTAACAACTATGAATCTATCCCTCTGAGTGTTTCACCCAGCTTGTGGTAACCTTCCTTCTCTCTGGGATCTGTGGATCCTGAGGACATGGGGTCTCTGCCTGCCAATCCCAGGGTTCCCATTCCAATGTCTCACCAGGTCTCAGGTGTTGACCCTCTAGCTTGATTAATCAAAACTCAGGTGTGCAAGGCAAAATGGAACAGCTGATTCAAATCAAAATGAAATTCAAAATGGAATGTTGTTCCATCGAAACCTTGAAACTCAAGGCAAAATGGAATGGTGCTGTTTCGCACATCCCTATTATCTAGTAATCCCAGGCTAGGAAAATATGCCAGGGAAGTCAGTTCCTTAATCAAAACAGTGAGGGTGTTTTGACACTGTTCCAATGTTTCACTATGTTTTGACGCTGTTCCAATATTTCACCAGGGGAGATGCCTTCTTGGACCTGGTGCTGGCCACGGGTGACAACCTGGTGAGAGGGCTGTGGGTGCTCGACCACCCGGGCAACAGTGATCATTGCCTGCTGCAATTCACCATCCAGCGCAAGGTGGCAAAGGCCTACAGCAAGAAGAGTGGTCGCTCCTTAAGGAGACAATCCTCCAAGCCCAAAGGGAGGTAATCCCAACACAGATCAAAGGGAGAAGGAGGGCGCAAAAGCCCCCATGGCTCACCAAAAGCATCTGGAAATGTCTTCTAGCTAAAAGGGAGGAGTACACCCAATGGAAAGGAGGGGCCTTCACCAGGGAGGACTATACTGCGGTTGCTCAGGGATGCAGGGGGGCAGTCAGGAAGGCCAAGGCACAGATGGAACTCGGACTAGCTACCCGGATCAAGGACAACAAGAAGTCCTTTTTTAAATACATAGGGGGCAAAAAGAAGGCACCGGGTAATGTGGGGCCCCTGCCAGACACGCTAGGAAATTTGGTCATCACACGAGACGACAAAGCTAACTTATTTAATGACTCCTTTGCCTCCATCTTCCTAAAGAGGGACCGGATCAGCCCCCCCACTGGGCCCCCCTCAGGCCCCAGGGGAAGCGCACCTAGGCCAAGGGTCAGTGAGAATCTAGTTAGGGAACTTCTGGAGGGACTGGATGTATTTAAATCAGCTGGTCCAGACAATCTCCACTTGTCTGGAATTAGCTGAGGTCGTTGCGGGACCTCTGGCATGGCTTTACAAGCACTCGTGGTGCTCTGGTGTGGTGCCAGAGGACTGGAAGAGGGCCAGTGTTGTTCCCATCTTCAAAAAAGGGAGGAAGGA
>NW_017728922.1:15133323-15146658 GCF_001723895.1 Crocodylus porosus
ACTGCAGCTAGAGTACTGTGTCCAGTTCTGGGCATCGCACTTCAAGAGGGGTGTGGACAACATGGAGAGGGTCCAGAGGAGGGCCATTCGCATGATCAGGTGGCAGTAGGGCAGGCCCTATGAGGAGAGGCTACGGAACCTGAACCTATTGAGCCTCCAAATGAGAAGGCTGAAGGGGGATCTAGTGGCCTGTTACAATCTATTCTGAGGGGACCAGCAGGCATTGGGGGAGTCCCTGTTCCCCCAAGCACTCCCAGGAGTAACTAGGAACAAGGGTCACAAGCTGGCAGAAGGTAAATTCAGATTAGACGTCAGGAGGCACTACTTCATTGTCAGGGCGGCTAGGATCTGGAACCAACTTCCAAGCAAAGTGGAACTGACTCCTACCCTGGGGGTCTTTAAGACAAGGCTAGACAATCACCTTGCTGGGGTCATTTGACCCCAGTACTGTCTCCTGCCATGGCAGGGGGTCGGACTTGATGATCTGCTCAGGTCCATTCCAACCCTACTATGAAACTGTAGATCAAGCTTGGGGCTGGGCATCAGCCCAGCTGGGCTGACTCCCTGCCCCCGGCCCCATCTAGCACCAGGGATGAGAAGTCAGCTCAACTAGGCTGATTCCACACTCCTGGCCCAAACTAGCACTGGGGATAGGAAGTCAGCCCAGCTGGATTGACTTCCCATCCCCAGCACTATGGTTGAAATGTTTCAATTTTCAAAACATTTTGACTAGCCTCATTTTGTTTCAAGGCTGTTTTGAAGCCCTTTGTGTCATTTCAATTTTTCTGTTTCGACCTTGAAATGAGTTGAAAAAGTGTCAAAATGAAACAGCCAGCAAAATTTCACACAGCCCTACTGGATAACACAACAAAAGAAAATTGAGCCTGTGCTGGGCTCCAGCTCTCCTGTCTGTAGCAACTCTGAGCATGTAGGCTCTTTTATTCAATTTCTCTGGGCAAATCCCTCCTTTACTCAAGTTGTCATGGACCTTCTGAGGCTCACTACCTCCAATATTCCCTCTTTTCCTCTTTCTTGAGAATTTAGCACTCATTCCCTTGGTACTTTCTTCCCAGCGTCCCCGTCTCGTCAGCCAGTGGGGCCACCTGTGAACACCCTACCATCCGGTTTCACTTATCTTGATAGTTGGTAGGGTTGGCTCCTCTCTTGGGGTCACAGTCTCTCTGGAGTCCCCTGAGGGTTCAGCTGGCTGGTTTCTGACTGTGGCAGAATCCTCCTCCTGGTCTTACTGCAGTGTCCCCTCCTCCTTCCACACCAAAACCTGAGCCCTTCTCTGTGTTCTCCCTTTAAACTTCCCGGGCTTTTCCCCCAGCCAGTCAGTACAGGCCATTGAGGCACATGCTCCCTGGTCCAGGTGTGTGACCCCCACTTCCTTTCCCCAGAGCTCCTTTCAGCATGCTGGGGAAGCCCTGTTCATTCAGGACCCTGACAGGTGATTCCTCCTCCCCCCAGTGTCTCAGTCACATCTCAGTCTCTCCAGCCCCTACCAGGCACGTTCCCTTCCCCAGAGCTCCCTTGGAGCACTGGGGTAGTGCCACACTCCGTCTCTGCTGGGTGAGTCCCACACCTCCCAGCGACTTCCCTCAGAGTGCCAGGCAGTAGGCCTGTGCGAATAGGGAACTATTCAATTTGGATCCGGATTTGGCTGATTCAGATGCCAGCAATTTGATTCAGAGCCCTGAATAATTTTTTCACTTTGATTCAGCTTCGAAGCTTTGGAGCTGATTCAGAGCTGATTGGGAGATGGCCATAGGGTATAATGGGGAATCAATGAAATATCTATTACTTTGTTGTTTATTGTTTGATTCAGATGAAACATGCAGGAATGGTAGCATCTTCTGAGGGCATGAAGCCTGCCAAGTTTCAGTATGATAGGTGTAGGAGTTTCTGGGAAACTGCACCTCAAAGTTCTGAAAGCAGAACTTATGTCGTGTGTGTGTTATGCCACAGAGGGGTGAAAACTGCAGGGATGATATCCCCTGCTGAGGTCACAATGCCTGCTAAGTTTCAAGGAGATAGGTGCAGGGGTTTCTGGTTAACTGAACCTCAAGCTCCTGACAAGCAAAACTGGTGACATAGGTGACACTGTGTGTGTGTGTGTGTGTGTGTGTGTGTGTTAAGGCGCAACAGGGTGAAAACTGCAGGCCTGCTAGGCCTTGCTGTGGCCACAAAGCCTGCCAGGTGTCAAGGAAATAGGTGCAGGGGGAGTCTGGCTTCTGGGGCCCTGCATCTGTGGCTGCTAATAGGCAAAACTCATGACATAGATGGTTGTGCAATTGTGTCCCTCTTAGGGCACAGGGGAGTGAAAAACACTACTGCAGGCCTGGTAGGCCCTGCCAGGCCACAAAGCCTGCCAGCTGCCAAGGAGATAGGTGCAGGGGGACTTTGGCTTCTGGGGCCCTGCACCTCTGGCTGCTTACAGGCAACACTTGTGATGTGGATAGGTGACACTGTATGTGTGTTAAGGTTCCCTCACTGGTGCTGGGGCCTTTACACAACATGGTAGTGTGCCCCAGGGAGGTCTACTCCTCCCTTACAGCCTCAGTCTGGTCTACACTTTACATGACAATAGGTAAAATAACTTAGTAACTGACTGAGCACTAGCAGTAGCACCAGAAGAATCTCAGGTAGCCAAGCTGTCAGAGTTCCTGTCTTTCCTCTCAAGTAAGAGCTGCTTCTTCTGTAGCATGTCTGGTTAAGGTGGCTGTCACTGTGCCCTCTTCTCTGCTGTGATGTATTTATTTTCTATGAATTATTAATGTGAAGTGTGCCTCTGTTGTGTGTTTTATCCCCTCTGTGTTATTCCCTCTGTGTTCCATGTGTGCACTGGACTCTGTTTTGATTATTAATAACTATATATGGTGTCTTCTTCTGTGACATCCTATTAATGTGAATGTGTGACTACTACTGTACTTCTTGTTCTTCTTCTGTGTTGTAATGTGTACCTAAAATGATGTATCTCCTTTTTCTAAAACCATGAGTTCTGTGTTAATCTCAATCTGAATCTGACTTCTGTGTTGTCATCAGTCTCTATGTCAACTAACTATAATAATATTATTAACTAATAACTACTATATATAATTTGAATCTCTTCTTCTTCTGTATCTGATTTTTCTTCTTCTATGTGCCAGACAGCACAGTACTTTTCTGATGCTGTTGCTCAGACAGAACCAGCTCACAAAAGGCAGAGCAAGCCTGCACACAGATGCTTTTATGCTGTTTCTATGTCCCTCCCTGCAGACACGTTATTGGAAAGGCAGTCAGAGAGAAATCATGCTCACTGGCCACCTAGACATGTCGGTCTTCCCCCTCTGCTGCCTCTCCCCCCCAATTCTCCCCTCCTCTTCTAAGTTTCTCTTTCCCCATACAGTCAGCCCTCTAAATCTCTGAATTGCCAAATATTTTCCAAATCTTTCCAAATCAATTCAGAAGCTCCAAATGAATTCAGAAAGCCAAAAGCAGCTAGTGATTCAATTTGGACTCATAGATTCAGCCTTCAAATTGCCCGAATCTTTTCCAAATCCAAATCGTGGTCCAAAGCTTCACACAGACCTACTGGGCAGCATGGTATTCCTGGACTTGGCCAGGTAGGTTGTTTGTTTTTTTCTGTAGATCACAGCCAGCATGCCATCACTCGTTCAATTCCTGCCGGGTGTGATTTTCCCTGGCCTGGCCCCTCCTGAGGGGGTCTAGCAGGGGCCACTTTCCAGCCCCTGCTACACCATCTTATGAAGTGTTATAAACCCACTTACCATAAACTTTCAGTGAAAATGTTATACAGTCACCCAGAAGGTAATGCTCATGTTAAAAACAAAAAGCTTGTCCCTTTAGGGTCCGGCTCCAGCAAAAGATGCATGGGGAGAAGCCCATCATACCCTTGTGAACCCAGGAATCCAGGGACCCCCAGCAGACCCCAACCTTAACCCCCAGCACAGCCGGGAGATAAGTAGGGCCTGCAGTTGGTGGAAATTAGACAGCTGTGAGAGGGAACCCATGGTTCTGATCGCCACTCAGATGGGGCCCCTGGCTCTCAGTTGCAGGAACATGGGATCAGGAGCAATGACACCTCCCGTTGTGAGGTTTGCTTCATATTGGAGTCTCTGGAGTGCTGGTCAGGGGAGCTCCAGACTGCAGTGCAGAGGCTGCATGCCATCAGGGATGGTAAAAAGGAGATTGACTCCTACTGCCAGGCTCTTCACCTGAAGAAAGAAGAGCTAAGAGATAGGTTGCCTGCCAAGACAAGGGTGAACAAGAGGAGCTCCCATACTGTCCAGCCAGGGGTTTGGACAAAAGTTGTCTCCAGCTCCTAGGCTCGCTGCACTAGGGTCACCTTCCCCCTGGATCTCTGCAACAGGTACAAATCCCTCAGAGCACCAGTAGAGCCAGCAGAGCTGCCAGGTCCTGCATGTGAGGAAGAAACACAACCATCTACCATCCCTAAGAAGAAATGCAGATTGGTCATTGTGGGAGACTCCTTCTTGAGGTGGACAGAGGGAGCAATCTGCCACCCTGACCCCTTAGCCCATGAGGTCTGCTGCCTCCCAGAGGCCCATATCTAGGATGTAGCTGAGAGGACCCCAAAACTTATCTGGCCCTCTGACCATTATCCCATGCTCCTTATCTATGTGGACACAAATGACATGGCTCAGAGCAATACCAGCTGGGTTATGGATGACTACAGGGCTCTGGGAGCAGAGATCAGAGGGTTGGGGGCGCAGGTGGTTTTCTCCTCAAACCTTCCAGTTACGGGTCATGGACTGAGGGAGAGATGAACTGAAGTAGTGAACAGAAGACTGCAGTGCTGGTGCCATTGTGAAGGCTTCAGCTTCTAGGACCACAGTCCGCACTTCCTAGAGAGAGGCAGCAGTCTGTTAGGAAGGGATGGCCTCCAACTCACTCCATTGGGGAAGCAGCTCTTCTCAGCCAGAATGGCTGACCTTCTTGACTGGGCTTTAAACTGAGTTCACCGGGAGATGGGCAATAACCACAAGTGTAAACCCACCAAGAGTCAACCACAAAATCAGCAGGTCGGGCTGCTCAAGGGAACCCACTCCTACCCCAGCCCAGGGACAGGGCTTTTCCAGGAATGCAGGGAAGCCTAGGGCCTCCAATAGCAGACTCACTTGCCTGTACACAAATGTCTGGAGCTTTAGGAACAAACAGGAGGAAGTGGTCCTTCTGCTAAACAGTAATGACTATGATCTCTTAGGGATAATAGAGACCTAGTGGGATTCCACCTATGACTGGACCACAGGTATAGATGGCTATACCTTGTACAGGAGAGATGGCGTTGAAAGAAAAAGGTGGGGGTGTACTTCCCTACAAGCAGAGATTGGCACCCTTGCAACTCTGGGTTAGAATATGAGAGGAACATGGTGAAGGGGGTATAATGGTCAGAGTCTACTACAGACCTCCAAATCAAGAGGAAGAGCTTGACTACAAATTCACCAGGGAACTGACTGAGGCTGCATGCTCTCGGTGCATGGTTGTCATGGGAGATTTCAACTACCCAAACATCTCATAGGAATAACAGCCAAATCCAATTGGTCACAAAGCTTCCTCACATGCATGGATGAGCTCTACCTGCCTCAAGAAGTTTACGAGATGACAAGAGGTAAGGTGCTGCTGGACCTGGTACTGACCAAAGGTGATGATCTAGCCAGCAACCTAAGAATCAAAGGGAAGCTGGGAGACAGTGAGCACGAGTTGATCACTTTCACTATGCATTGCAAAGGTGGCAAGTCAGTCAGCAATGCAAAAGTCCTTGAATTTAGGAAAGCTGACTTTCATAAGTTCAAGAAGCTAGTTGTTGAGGCCCTGAGAGGCCATGAGCTGACAAGGAGGGGAGTTCATGATAAGTGCTCGCTCCTAAGGAAGCAATCCTGAAAGCACAAGGGAAGTTCATTCCAGAGTGTAGGAAAAGTAGTAAAAGGGCTCAGCAACCCCCTTGGCTCAATAGGGAACTCATGGATCTCCTGCATCTAAAAGCAGAAGCTTATAAAGGATGGAAGACAGAAAACACAACTAAAGGGGAGTATACTGCACTGGTCCATATCTGTAGGGAGCAAACTAGGAAAGCCAAGTTCCAACTGGCTACTTAAATCAAGAGCAATAATAAAGTCTTCTTCAGATACGTGGGAAGTCAGACAAAAAACAAGGGAAACATTGGATCCCTGCTAAACCAAATGGAGAAGCTGATAACCAACACCCAGGAAAAAGCCAATCTGTCTAGGGATTACTTTGCTTACTGATTTCCCAGGTCTCTGATCATTCCCCCAGATCTTCCTTGGGGGTGCAGGCCCCCAGATCTTCGTGCTGGGTTTCAGCAGGCTGCCACTGCAGGCTGGGGCCAGCAGCAGAACTGCAGTCTTCCTGGCTGCTGCTGGCCCCAGCCTGCAGCAGAAGCATCCTGAAACCCTGGGTGCAGATCTGGGGCCTGCCCATCCCCCAGGAAGAGCTGGGGGAGCGATCAGAGAGCTGGGGGAAGTGATCAGAAGCTGGGGAATCAAACAGGGAGCTAGATGGCAATATCAGAGCAGTCTTTCTCCCTCTTCCTCCTCCCTCTCAGTTTCTGTTTAGATGCAAGCAAGCCTGGCTTTGAAACTTGAAACGTTTCAAAACTTTTGAAACGTTTCACGTGCCCTCATTTCATTTCAAAGCTGTTTCGAAGCCTTTTGTTTCATTTTGATTTTGCTGTTTTGAGCTCAAAATGTGTCAAAACAGCTTCAAAATGACACACCTGTTGAAATTTCATACAGCCCTAGTATTTACCTTCCTATTTACAAGTCAATAAAATATATATGTACTCTCTCTCACACTTCCTAGGGATAATCACCTGAAAAACATTAATTACAACTTTGAAACTGCCACGCTTGCCTAATATTATATTGGCATCCATTCATTGTTACTAATGAATAGATTAATGGAAACAATTAATGAATGGAAACAATTAATTTTTAGAAATTGAAAATTTCCCATGGAAAAATAAAGCACTCGGAAATTGTCCGCCCCACACCTCTGGTCTGTAGAGCAGTGAAATGGGTTCTTGAACATGCAGAGGGCATTCTCCTAAAACCAGCACATTTTACAAGCAATGTGGCATAGCAAAATGATTCATTTTGATTCAGCTTTCCAGCAGTCTAGGTAATGCACATGAGCTTTACAAGACCATCAATTGATCTATCAAAGAGACTAATCCATGTTTGGTCAAGGATTGGTGGGGGAATGGTTAATGATTTTCTTTTAAGGAAATTTCACAGATTTCATAGACATTAGGGCTGGAAGGGACCTCACAAAATCATTGGATCCAGCACCCTGCCCAAGGGGCAGAAAGTTAGATTGGGTCAAAGGATCCCAACAAGATAGGCATTCAAATGTTTCTTCAAAGTGTCCAAAGTAGGTGCTTGCACCACTTCTGGAGGGAGTCTATTCCAGGCTTCAGGCCTTGGACAGCGAAGAAGTTTTTTCTTATGTCCAGCTGTCGCAGTGCACTCAGGTGCCCTGCACCTGAGAGTGGAGACTGCTCTGGGGAGGCCCCTTGTGGCAGAAACGGGGAGGCTCAGCTGCCAGTCACCAGGGCTGCACAGGTGCTGGTTGCCAGGGTAACTGGTGAAACCAGCTGACCAGGAAGGGGCAGGGCTTATCCCTTCTTAAGCCCAGATAGGAGGCCAGGAGGGCAATCCCTCTCCAGCAGCCGTGGGAGTACGGACTCAGCTCAGACAGACAGAGGGGAGGACTCTGGCCATGAGAGCATACCCTGGTCATTGCTGAGGTTTGTGGAGCCCTTCTTCCCCTTCTCCCTCACTCTCTAGTAGGGAGTAGATTGTTGTTCGACTGGACGGTCTAGTTTTTTTGTTGTAGCCCAGGGGCTTTATGTTTTATGTTTACTGTTTTCACCGGAGGACCAGGTGAGGCTATTAGGGGTGGAGGAGGCCTCAGAGGAGCTCCACGGTAGCGAGAGGGGGCAGTAGGGAGCCCCAGAGCTAGGGGCAGTAGGGAGCCCCAGAGCTAAGGGGCAGCAAGGAGCCCCAGAGCAAGAGATAGAAGGGGGCAGCAAGGAGCCCCAGAGCGAGTAAGAGAAGGGGGCAGTGAGGAGCCCCGGGAGCAAAGAGGTGGGGCCAGAACACAACAAGGCCCAGGTCAAACCACGTCAACTCCATCTGCGAGGCTTGGGCTGTGGTGTAGGGGAGGAAAAGGAGCCACAGGTAGCGCCCCCTGTCACCTGGGCACGGAAAATGGGCAGCCTCCCGCTGATTACAACCATCTTCTAATCAAATAAGATCAAGGCATGGCAGGAGAGTAAGCAGGCGGTTCGCCCATTACAGGAGGGCGGAGCCACTCCCAGAAAGGCTCCAATATTGATACTCCTGTCACACCAACCTAAAATGGTTTTCCAGGAATCTGTGACCACTGGAGTATGCTAACAATGCAACAAGAATAGAAAAAAACCCCCCGTTTAATAACATGTAGAAACTGTCCTGAAAGAGTACAAGCCATATATAAAAAGATAATACAATGAAGTGGTGGAACAACATCATCTGATAAAAGTCTGTTTCAAGAATCCTATGTAAGAAAACAAATTAATATGTTAAACACCACACAGTATAGACTATACTGTTCTAAAACTATCTATATTGTTGTAAAACATTATAATTTTTAAAGTTGTTAATGCAGCTCTGGACTATTACTTATTTATTTAAAATATTTGTACCCTGCTTTTCTGCTTGCACTAAGCATCCAAAGTGACGTAGGCTTAACAATATATATTTTTAATTCCATAATAGAGAAATAGTTAACTATTTCAACCCAGCAGAGTGAACTTAATCCTCTAGCCAATGGCCTAGGCCTGACTATGCTTCCCTTTGGTTCTGCAGTCCTAGGGCAACTGAGCAACAAGTTGAGGAGCAGAGTGCTCTTTCTGACAAGGAGGTGAAAGCAAGCTCCTGCCACTTTTCCTTCTGATGGATGAGGCCAGACCACAGTAGGCTAAAATAAAAACACTTTCCCCCTTTTGTTGCAGGAACTTGGTAGCTCAAGTGAAATAGCAGATTTGCAAAAAATGGAAAATGAAAACATTGAGCTGTCAGATCTGGGGGAAGAAGAAACAGGATCCTCACTTTCAAGATCACTGTCACCAGATATGCGATCCACCATGATTAGCTGTTTAAGACTGTCACATTTTTTATCAAGCTTCGTGAACAAAATGTCAAAAGAAGATCAAGAAAAAGCAGATGAGACATCAGCTCAAGTTATATTTACAAGTAGTACACCTCTTTCCATAACTGAAAATCAATACTGGAAGGAACATTACAAACTAATTCACCTATCATATAAGTTACCATCATGTTATTGCTTATCACATTCTCTCTTAGATAGAGAGTATGACAGAGTTCAAACAAGGATTGGTCAAGCAGAATCACTGACACTGATGTCAGAGGGATGGACCAATATACAAGGAAATCCTTTATTGAACATTGTGTTAGCAACACTGGACCAATATTTACATGGGCAACTGGTGCCTCAAGTCGGGGGGGGGGCACGTGCCCCCCCGACACAAGTCAATGACCTGGGGGGGCTGGGCACCCTAGTGGCCAATCCCACTGATTGAGGAAAGGCAAGGGGGGGTTGCCCCGGTCAATCGCACTCACCAAAATGCAGCCATGCCATTTCTGGAAGTCCCATGGCCTTTTCTGAAAGCAGCATGGCCACTTTTGCTGGTGGCCCTGCTCCCTGGCTGGCACTCACAAGGAAGGCACCAGCATTCCCACTTGCCCCCCTGCCCACCAGCTAAACAGGGAGCGTAGCCTGATAGGGTGTGCACATGTACCCCCGTGCACCCACTATGCATCACCGGTGAATATTCCTGAAAGCAATTGCTACCAAATCTTCTCATCATACAGGTAAATACATAGCCAAATCAGTGAGTGAAGACATTGAAAGTGCAGGTCCCTCCATGGTACAAGTCCTTGTAACTGATAATGCAAGTCAAATGAAAGCTGCATGGCAAATATTAAAGGCAAAGTATCCTCATTTAAAAGTATTTGGCTTTCTTGCTCATGGATTGAATCTTCTGGCAAAGGACATAGTAAATGTGAATACAATGAAGATAGAATTGGCAAACTGCAAAGTTATTGTGAAGTTATTCAACAATCATCATGTTTTTAATCAGACTTTAAGAAATTACAGAAAGGGAAGCAGGGAAAGGAAAGTGCAATTTTATTGCTAGGAGAAACTAGATGGGGCTTGGCTACACAGTGTTTACATAGTTTGCTGCGCACAAAGAACTGTTTGCAGTGCACTTCAATAGATGACACAGTATCCTAGATTATTCCCGTGAACGTTCGGAAGCAGATTCTCGATAATGATGTGTCCTGGTTTTCAGTTCAAGGAGCATTCAATTTGCTACTAGTAGTTTCAGTGGCTATCAAGAAACTTGAAGGAGATACACCAAGCTTTCAAATATTCCAGAGATATTCAAATAACAGAAAGAAAATCTAATTGAGCTTTTGCCTTCACCACCTCTATCCAATAAAAGGAGAAAAAGTCAAATAAATGTTTACTACGAGATCTAAGTTTTGCTCTCTTTCAGTTCATCTGGCAGCAAACCTTTTGGGTACTCAACACAGAGGACAGCATTTATCAGAGGATGAATTATCTACTGCTCTCAATACAATTACAGAAGTAGCTAAGAATGTCCCCAACATTGATGAAATAGCCATGATGACAGACATTGCCTAGTACCACACAAAAAAACCCAAACTTTGGACCCAAGACATTGTTTGGTAGGCAGCAGAGAATATATCTACTCTCACATGATGGAAGGGACACTATAACACCTGACCGTTGTCCAGGATTGCTCTAAGGATCTCAAGCATTCCACCAACAGCAGTTTCTTGTGAGCGGAACTGGAAGGCTTTCAGCTCAATCAAGACAAAAAAAAAAGAGGAATAGATGAACAAATGAACACACCGGTAATTTCTATTTCTCAAAATCTCTTGCCTCTGTAGAACCAGTCGTAAGTACAAGTAGTGAAGAAGATGCAGTGTGATGATAAGTTGCCCTTTTCCATGGATTCATTGGTAAAACCATCCTTTAGTGACAGAGAATGTGGTTCAAGCAATTCTGAATCAGATTTGCCTCCATCTGATTCTGAAATTGAACTAATAAATAGTGCAAGTGATTCTACATATAGCAACAGTGAAACTGGAGGTGCCACCATGACCTCAGTGGACGAGACTTAAATTCTGTTGAAGTAGATGAGTGGACAATCATGGCATATCTTGCACAGTTCTTTGCATGTGCTAAAATTAGTGTGTCAAGTTTTCAGTGCTTTATTTTTTTTCTTAACTTTGAACAAACAATGTAAGGCAAGTACAGCCCACAGACCACTATCCCATGCTCCTTCTCCATGTGGACACCAATGACACGCCTTGGAGTGCTCCCAGCCAGGTCATGAAGCACTACAGGGATTTGGGAGCAGGGCTAAGGGGTCTGGGAGCACAGGTGGTGTTCTTGTTGATCCTCCCAGTCTCAGGCTATGAGCTGAGGAGGGAGAGGAGGATCCACGTAGTCAACCAAAGACTGCAGCACTAGTGTCATCGGGAAGGCTTTGGCTTCCATGACCACAGTCCACTCTTTGGCGAGAGAGGCAGCGAGCTGCTGGGAAGAGATGGTCTCCACCTCTCTCCCCTGGGGAGGAGGCTCTTCTCAGCCAGGCTGGCTGACCTGCTCCACCGGGCTTTAAAATAAGCCTGCTGGGGGATGGGGGGACTACTGCCACTGCTGGCCCACTGAGCAACCCTTGCAAAGCCAGCATCCCAAGGCACTTAAGGGAGCTCACCCTTGCCCCAGCCCTGGTACAATCAGTGGGCAAGGCAAGAGCCCCCAAGGGGACACCTGCCTGCATGTACACAAATGCCAGGAGCCTGGGGAACAAGCAGGAGGAGCTCATCCTCCTGCTCAATGCAAATAATTATGATGTCATTGGGATAACAGACACCTGGTGGGACTCCACCCATGCCTGAACCTCGGGTATAGATAGCTATACCCTGTACAGGAAGGATCGTGTAAATAAAAGGGGTGGGGGTGTAGCTCTCTATGTTAAGGAAAGCTACATGTCCCTGCAAGCTGATATTGGCAACCAGGGTGGATGGGTAGAGACCCTCTGGGTTAAAATTCATGGGGAACATGGCACAGGGGACAACGGTGGGAGTCTACTACAGACCTCTGACCCAAAGTCCTGAGCTGAACTAGGACTTCACCTGGGAACTGACTAAGACCACATTCTCCAGGACCATGGATGTCATGGGTGACTTCAATTACCCGGACATCTCGTGGGAGGATCACTCAGCAAAATCTGAGTGGTTGCAAAGCTTCCTCTCGTGCATGGATGACCTCTACCTGACTCAAGAAGTCTATGGGCCAACGAAAGGCAAAGTGCTGCTGGACCTGGTACTGGCTACAGGGGAAGACCTAATCGGTAACCTAGTGATCAATGGGAAGCTGGGTGACAGCAACCATGAGCTGATCACCTTCACCATCCACCATAAAGCTGGCAAGTCAGTCAGCAACACAGAAGTCCTTGACTTCAGAAAAACCAACTCTGACAAGTGCAGGAGGCTTGTCAGTTAGGCCCTAAGGGACTATAACCCCAGGAAGAGAGGAGTTCAAAAAGGGTGGTTGCTCCTCAAGGAAGCGATCCTCAATGCACAAGCTAAGTCTATTTTATCTCGAAGGAAAGGCAGCAAGAGGGCACAGCAGCCCCCTTGGCTCTCCAGGGACCTAGCAGACCTCCTAAGGCTAAAAAGAAAGGCCTACAAAGGATGAAGGATGGGATTCATCTCCAAGGAGGATTATTCTGCACTGGTTCCGGGTTTGCAGGGAGCAAACCAGGAAAGCCAAGGCTGCAACTGAACTCCAACTACCGTCATGCATCACGGACAAAAAAAGTCCTTTTTCAGATATGTGAGGAGCTGAAGGGGAAGCAAGGGCAACATAGGACCCCTGATGAACCAGATGGGGCAACTCATAACTGACGCCCAGGAAAAAGTCAACCTATTAAATGGGTACTTTGCATCGGTCTTTCATCAGTCCCATGAGATGCCCATGCCTGCCATGGGACAGGGAGTTCTGGGTGGGGGATATCCCCTGCCCTCCATAAATGCTGATCTCATGAAGGAATATCTTAAGAAGCCGGATACGTTCATGTCAGCCAGCCCTGACAATCTACAATCCGGAGTACTCAAGGAGCTGGCAAGCATCATAGCCCAGCCCCTGGCACAGATCTTTGAAAACTTCTGGCACTCTGGTGTAGTGCCC
>NW_017728922.1:15146758-15157769 GCF_001723895.1 Crocodylus porosus
TTTTGGGCTCCACAATTCAAAAAGGATGTGGAGAAGCTTGAGAGAGTCCAGAGAAGAGCCATGCACATGATCAGAGGTTAGGAAAACAGACCTTACGACAACAGGCTGAGAGCCATGGGGCTCTTTAGCCTGGAAAAGCACAGGCTCGGGGGTGACCTGATGGCCACCTATAAGTTTATCAGGGGTGACCACCAGGATCTGGGGAAACGTTTGTTCACCAGAGCACCCCAAGGGATGATGAGATCGAACAGTCATAAACTACTATGAGACAGTTTCAGGCTGGACATAAGGAAGAATTTCTTTACTGTCCGAGCCCCCAAGGTCTGGAACAGACTGCCATCGGAGGTGGTTCAAGCACCTACATTAAACACCTTCAAAAGTAAATTGAATGCTTATCTTGCTGGGATCCTATGACCTCAGCTGACTTCCTGCCCTTTGGGCAGCGGCTGGACTCGATGATCTCCCGAGATCCCTTCCAGCCCTAATGTCTATGAAATCTACATGCTCTTGTGTATTATCTTTACATTTTACAGGTATTCCAATAAAAATAATTTATTTCCACATCAAGCTTTGAATTTGTTTGAATATAACATTTAAACCACATTAAGTGTGCTGTGTTTAATTTTTTCCCTAATCAAATATTTCAATTCAAATACTTGTGGCTACTGGGACATTAAATTAACATGGGGTACTTTTTTAGTTTATGTTTACAAAATGTAAGTCAAATAAATATGCTAAATCAGATTGCTCTCTATTTTCAATTACAAATTTTCTGGAAAACCAACATCTTTGCTACAGACACATCTATGAGATTGCCTCTGCCTTTGTTTCCCTTCTCTATAAGAAGCTACCTCACCCACTTAAATATGCTTTTCCCATGCCTTGGTAGTATCTAGAAATTCAAACATTATTATTAAGCAAAGTGACTTTGCCCATAGAAATACAGCAAATCTCTGGCAAGGCCAAAAATAAATCTAGATCAGCTGATGCCCAGGCTTGTACTTGAACCACGCCTTCCACTTCTCTGGCAGTCATCAGTATAGTAATGGAGCAATACACAAACACTAATACATTCATCCTCACAACTTCTGAGATGACAATATTAGTAGTTCCTTATCTAACCTCAAGCACTTGACAAAGGAGGTCAGAATAATTTCCTTCCATTTTACACACAGGGAAAATGAAACACAGAGATGAAATAACTTGCACAAGGTCATCCAGGGAGCTCGTGGTAAAGCCAGATACTGAATCAGTATCTCTGTAGTCACATTCCATTGTATTCACTTCCAAGACATCTCTACTTGACAATGAAGTCCTGCAGTAAAATGCAGAAAAAGGCCTTTACAAAAGAAGCTTTTTTATAACTATATTATCTCCACCCAACTCTACAGTTTGCCACCAAAAAAATGAGCTTATCCCACAGCAAACCTGATAATGGAACTTCTCAACAGACAAAGACCTTGAGATCAGCAGAGGGCTATGTACCTGGAATCTCTTCATTGCCTCTGGTTGGGCTTGGAGCATGGAGTGGAGGAGCAGGAATAGGTGACCAAGGTTTATTTTTCAGTGGCAGCCTTGAGAACAGTGGTTACGTAAACTTTGCCACATAGAGAAATTTGAGAAAGCCAAGCTGTTACTTATTCAATGCATTTCTGTGAACCTTTTGACAGTGTCAGCACAGGCTTCCTGCCTACCACCTTCCTTTCTTCTGTCTGTTCCAGAATGGAGGTAAATCCCAATTAGTCGTTTCACAGTTTGTTTCTGTGGAAAGCTACGTGCTCAAAATTAGCACTATGGAGATTTTACTGTATGATCCAGTGTATGGGTGAGATGGACTTGGGAAGGAGGAAAAAAACTGGCATTTACCATTATTTTCAGGGAAAATAAGGGCTAACAAGATGAGTAGACTGTAATAGCTGCTGCGATTCTCCTGTCTGTTCCAGGGGACTGTAGGTAGTCAGGCCCTAAGGGCAGCTGTGTTGCCCCCTAATGGCCATCTTGATCCTTCGTGACTGGCATCTCAGGCTTCCACCCCACCATCTCACCTGCCATGTCTTGATGTAAAAGGAAAGCGGGGAGAATGTCCTCAGAGGCCAGTGAGCTTTGTATGCTCTTCCTACCTTGGTTGCACATCACCAGGGCTCCAGTCCCACTGCCTTAATTGCTTCAAGGGCTAGAATCATGGCCTCTGTCCTCCCTTATAACCACACTCATGACTTTCAGGTAGCGCTTAGCATAGATTCAGAGGGAACCCTCAACACAGCACTTGGCCCTTCAGGCCTTAAAACTTTGTCTGGGCTTTGACCTTCCAATTTTGTGTCTCTTCTGGCTGGGGCCTTCAGCCCCAGTCCACTGTTCTGGACATTGGCTCCTGGGCCCTCCCTGGTATTGCCCTCTTGGGCTCCAGGCCTGCTTACTTAGTCTTTTTAGCTGTAGGCTCTGATCCCCAGTTTACAGTCTCGTCCATTAGAAACAGCAGTAGCACTGCTGCAGGCACTCCCTGCAGCCTCCAAGCCTCCCCTTACAGCCACTACCAGTCATCCAGTGTAAACTTAAACATGGGCATAAACTGACTGATATCAAACTAAAATTCACAGACCCAGCCTGGGTCTGTCACACCACAGATATCATGAATGAACATATAACAAAAAGAACTTGGCTTCAATGACTGGTGCTGTTGCACTTCCTTCAGCTGTCCTGTGGTTGGGAGCTCCTTTGCTATGGCACGTCAGAGCCAGTGTGAGGTCTCAATGATGGTCCTGGATTTATAAAGCCTGTAGCCACATCCCACTGGGTCCTGACCCACCACTTCCTCACCAGACTGGTTAATCGTAGCCTTGCTTGTGCTTTCTGCACCAGGGTGAGCCATTTTTTTGAAACACCTCTCCATTCCTGACAGTAATGTGATAGGGGCCCCATTACAGGGACTGGCATAAGTGAATCACTGGAAAGCATACACACCCCATGGAATCAGGAAAGAGTAGCTACTACCAGCTGTGCTACAGTTGCACTGACATCTGGGACCTGGAATGTGGGTCAAAAAACAATGTCATAGCATGAACACCTTTTCCTTCTCAAAAGATTCTCCCCTCCTACCTCCAGCCCGCTTATGCCAAGGAAAATCTGGATTAAGGAGGAGGAATTCTTGTAGCATTTTTTGTTACTGCTTGTTGAGTAAAGCCATAGAACAGAGCAACAATGAAAGTATTACATAACAGAGCTATCACCTAGGACAACAGGCTGAGTTTCACATTGCATTCTGAACTTTGATGTTGGGGGCTGTAGAATCAAAAAGATACCTCTGGAAAAATAGGGAATCAAGCATAGCTAAGTTCAGCTGCATCACTCCCAACAAGAATTGCTCAGCTAAATCCTTGCATCTGGCTTTGAAAATTTCAGGATATGTGCTGTACTGAGGTATCAAAGCCTCGTCCTTGCTAAATATACCTTTGATCAGAGCTGAGAGAAATGTTTGCAACCATGTGAAACTTGATTTTGAGTTTCATTACACACTTGAAACCCAGACCATTTTCATCAAAGGCTTTGCTAAAGTTCGCCAACCTTTTGACAGAACCTTTGATGGTTTATGGTTTTGCACTTTGTGTGAAAATCACAGTTTTGCTGGGTTTTTGATGTGAAAGCAGTTTTGATTGAATGGTGAAAGTTTGGGATCAGACAAAACTCAGCTGGCCAGATTCTTTACCAAGTTAATATTCCTTTATGTTGCAATCTGGCTGCAGAGGAGGATTCTGTTGGAAGCAAGTGTTCTGGGCTTGCATCTCTGGGTTTGTGCCTCTGCCTGGGTCAGTGGTGGGAGGGAGAATCTGTTGTGGCTGGGGAAGGAAGCAGCAAAGCTTTTTTCCCCAGTGGGGTCTGATAAAGACCCTGGATCAGTTATAGAACTTGAAGCTGCCTGTCGACCACACTGATCTGCATCAGTGCTGGGGCTCCCTGATGTTCTCCCTCCATCTTTTTCAACTGGTGGCAGAAAGAATCATGTTAAGAGGGGACAATGACTAGAGACCTACCAAATACACAAGTTCATGGAAATTGTGTAATTGGCAGTCTCCTGTGAAATAGCTGGTTCCTCATGAAAAAGCACCCACGTTCAAAAAGCTGGCAAAGAGCTTGCAAAAAACTGTTTCCTAGAAGACAAGGGAAGGGAGCAAAGAGCAGGAAAAGGGTGATAATCACTGAATTAACAAGCCAGGCAACTCCAGCTAGGGCTTTCAATCAATGCCTGGGAGGGGTGGGACTTGTGTTACCCCTCAGCCAATCAGAGGTGTGTGTGTGTTGGGGGGGATGCTTTGCTCCACCTTCAAAATGACAGAACCAGCTGTGATATGGCTGTGAAATCAGGGGCCCGGGCCATGTTACAGCCATGTCATTGACCTCTGGGGCCCATGAATTTGGTAGGTCACAGGTCAAATGAATGGAGACCATAGGTGGCCACCCTGGTTTTATTAAGGCAATTCCTAATATGCTCAGGAGAGCCCTGTGGGCTTCCCACAAAGCCCATCATCCTGGTTCCCTTCCCCAACTGTTAAGAAGGTAGAAATTACCCCCAGAAGCTAATTCTGTGCTTAGCTACATTACAATTTAGAAGGAAAGGGCCACACCCTTGATGGCAAAACGGGTCATTCAAAATCCCACTGGAGAGCCATACATACCACCCTGCATCCCAGCAACAGCACAATGTACTGAATTCCCAGTTCCTGTATAGACAGAAGAATCCTTTTTAACCCCAGTAAGAGTCCAGACTGCCCCCAGTCCCTGCTTTCAGTCCCAACAAGGTACCTTCTGCCTATGCTATGGCTCTGTGCTGCTTGGATATGATGTAAGGATGCAAATATGAAACCAAGTCTCTACTGTGCCACCCAAAATCCCTGCTCAACATCAGAAGTCTTCAGTTAAGTCTAAGATTTGGTCCCACATTGGTGCCTCTGTGTATCAGTCATGCTGTCTGGGCTGATACCCTAGCTCCAAGTTTTGACCTACTCCCTCAAACAAAACACGTGGTCAGGCCTCATACTGTGTCTTCTCTCTAACCCTTCCCCTGAAATCAATCCTGTGTCTCACTTGTGCAGGGTTCCACTCCTGCCCTGGAGTGACATTTCTCCTCTTCAGGGAGAGCAAGTCTGGCATCAGGAAATCAGGGATGAAATTTGCTCCCATTTCTGTTCTCTGTTATATCCTTGATAGTCAGGGCAGGTAGGAGTAAAACTATTTCCTTCACACTGGCTGTGTCTACATGAGATGCTGACTGCACAGTAGCCCAATACTACTGTGCAACAACCGTGATGCAATGCTACTGTGCAGTAGGATTAGGCTACCATGCAGTAGCATCACAAAAAAGATGTTTGTCAGAGCTAGCTAATGTGCAGTAACTTGGGTTACTGTGCAGTCAGCATCTCACGTAGACGTGACTACTTGTGCGGATTAGTGAGGTAGGGACTCCATTCATGAAGGGAAATGCTCTGTCCAGTTGTTCCGCCCAGTAATACTTTTGTAAGGCTGCTTTCTTGTTGTGTTTTCAATACATTTTTTGTAGTAATAAAGAATAGAGAAATAGAAGAGTATTCCTGGTTATCACAAGAGACTGCTATGTTTCACAATTAAGTTCCAACCCAAATCTCACTGACTTCAAAAGAGGGTAGAGATGCAGTCAGCTGTATCAGTTTGAAGAAAGGCAAAAGGCAGGATGCATTTGTATTTTATAGATTAAGTAAATCAGAGATATATAGCATAAGCTTTCGTGGCCTGAGCCATGAATGGAGTTCTAGCATCCAACAAATTATGCTCTCAACTATGAGAACTGATGCCTCTCCAGAACAGTTAGTCTTTAAAGTGCCACCATGCCCTGCCTTTTTTTTACTTCAATAAGCCCTAGAGTGCGGCTCTTTGCATGCATAGGTACAGTGCTATATGCACACATGGTCATTTGTATAGGCAATTACCACTCTCTCACATGAATATTAGACATGCAAGTGCACATAATCCTTTCTAAAAACCTGAGCTTATGTTCAGAGAGTAATAAGCAATTACAATGGTTCCTCTACTTGGTACCACTTACAAGTCATTCTTGTTTGATTTGTTTCATTTTAATCTTCTGCTTTCAAGCTTTTAAAATGTTTCACCGCTGAGGGTGCAATTTTTCACATGTGGTTTTTGCCTGAAGGTAAATTCCTATGGAATGTTTGAACTACATCAATTTCATCTCTTTTTGAATAACAGAAGAAAAGAAAAAATACACTTTCTCTATTTAAATTCTTCTGACCTTTCCTGAACATTCTCACAGCTGAAAAGGCTGGAACCTGAAAGGGTAATAGTGCATGGAAATGCCCTAACCAGCATTTACAAGTTCAGATGAAAAATGGGTTTGATTTGTCATATTCTGAGCCTTTGAAAATCATACATCTATATCTCCACAGTGATAACATCACATACTCAGTGGGAAATTCCTATCAAAATAGGAATTTTCTACAGGAAAATTTCTACTTTGCAAAAACAAACAAAAAACAAAAAAACAAAAAAAAATAAAAAAACCAAACAAAATAATTTTTTTTCTTCCATTGAGAAAATCTAAACAAAATGTTTCAGTCTCAATTGATTTGACCTGAATCAAATCACTATGGTTTTTGAATCAATCTGAAATATATTTTGTTTAAAGTCAGATGAGTAATTTACTGAACAATTTGGAGTTGCTGCATGGGCTTTGTAATTCAAATGCCAGCAATATAAGAGCCCATAGCCAAAATACATCTCCCATGATGCACCATGGCTTCACCTCTGACTGAACTGTATGATGCTGCTGAGTCATAAGAATGAAATGTATGCTGGAAGTAGTAATGTGGATAATAGGGCTGTGTGAAGCTTCGGATGCTGATTCAATTCAGAGGAGATTCGGCATGATTCAGTGGCTGAATCTCCAAATCTGAATTGAATCGAGACCAATAAAAAGGTCCAAATCAATTAGAAGCATTCTGAATCTTTGGAAAAGATTCGGGGAGCTTCGATGATTTGGACAGTCCCCACATGCTGCAGCAGACAGCTGCAGCCAGACTCAGAGCTGGTAAGTCAGGAGCAGGGGAGGGGGGCAAACCATGGGATTACCCATGACAGCTACCATATGCTGCCTACTCCCCCTGACCCCTGCCTGCTCCCACAACCCCCCACCTCCATGGCTGCCCCACTCGGCCCAGCTCCCAGTGCTTTAAAAAAAAGCCCCACTCACTGGGTGCTGCCAGGCAGGGGGGTGATCCCTGCTGCCCCACACTGCATGGGGGACTAAGCCATGAGCCCCCCAACCCCTCCTTTATTCCCCCCATGGCTGCCCCACCTGCCCCATCTCCAGCCGTTTAAGGAAAAAAAACTGAGAAAAACCCGGGGACTCACCACTCCTGTGTAGTAAAACCCACAGTTTTTCTTTTTTTATTTATTTTAAAATACATTCCCTTCCCTTCCCCAATTATGTCTGGCTTTTCTTTCTCTCCCTCTCTATTCCCTATAGACAAGCATAAGCAAGCTCAAACTTAGGATAAGTTTTAACATTATTATTTTGGTAGCAAGTTTTTGGTTTTATATTGTATTATTATTAGGTTTGTATTGATTTTTACTGTCATATATTGTATTATCATTTTTGTATTGATTTTTATTGGTTCATATGGATATTGTATGGTTTAGGCCTGTATTTGTAAGTGAACCAAAGTCATGTCAAATTTCCATTTTGTATGTCAAGCCTCCATTGTGTGTCCTCTGCCTGGGCATTCCATGTTGCAACTGTATGATTCATTGTACCTCTCCCATGTAAACTGGTTCCCGGATGAATGCGAGTGATTGGGAATGATTGAAATACAATAGTAGCCAGCCTCTACTGAATGGCCTGTAATGACCAGGCCATCACCTCGCATTGATTCATCCAGGAACCACGGACCTCACCCAGGAACAGAGACAAGAACCCAGCATTTGAAAGACAAAAGACCCTCCAGAACCAGCAACTATACCACACCATTACAGACACCTGAAACTGAACATCCCTGCATAGCACTAGCACTAGCTATCTGCAGCGATCCGCAGCCGAGGGACAGCTGCAGCGACAAGGAAGTAAGCTGGGGGAAGGGAGCGAGTGGGGCTAGGTGCAGGCGATGAGGCACGGGACTCTTTCCCCGCCTGACCCCATTTAGCTGCGCTGGGTGGGAGCCGCATTCCCGAGCCATGTGAACAGGGAGCGCAAACAGGCACTTTCTTTAGAGGCGTGCCGGGGTTCACGCAGGGAGGAACGTGAGAGGCCGCAGGCAGTGGAAGAGCCAACGGCGGCAGCAGCAGCAGTCATCTCCAGGTAAAGTGAGTGGGGGTGAGAGCATGGGAGTTGTCATGCGGAGTGCAGCCAGGGCTCCTGCCCCATGGCTGCCTCCTGGCCCAGGGACCGGTGAGGCTTCTACATGGGTGGGGCCACCTGCCTGTGGGGGCTGCCTGACTTGGTCCCTGGGGCCGGGGGAGGACACAGCTGCGGGGGCTTCTTTCACCTGTCCCACCTGTGCCAGGATTGTGGCACTGGAGGGGCAGGTGAGAGAGCTCCAGGCAGAGGTGAGAAGGCTGTGGGGGATCAGGGCCATGGAGGACAAGATTGACGGGTACTTTCTCTCTCTGCAGGGCCCATCCACTCAGGCTGTCACCACCCAGGAGTCTGCAGGAGGCGAATGGAGGACGGTCACCTCCAGGGCCAGGCGGCGTCATAGGCAGTGCATAGCTGCATCAACTGTCACCACAGTACAACTGGGGAACAGGTATGAGGCCCTGGCAGCGCTGGAGGAGACTGGACATGAGGAAGGAGGAAGGGACGAAGCCACGCTTTCATCCAGCAAGCCAGCATCTGTACCAACTGAGCATCATCCAGTGACCCAGAGGAAGACACAGCGGGTCATCATCATAGGGGACTCCCTCCTCAGAGGAACGGAGGGACTCATCTGCCGCACAGACCCCAATGTGAGAGAAGTGTACTGTCTCCCAGGAGCCAAGATTGGGGATGTCACAGGGAAGATCACTGACCTCATCTCACCTTCCAACTACTATCCTATGGTCCTCATCCATGGGGGAACCAATGATGCGGCCCGGAATAGTCCAGACCACATCATGGATGACTACGTGGTTCTGGGGGCCAAGCTTAGAGAGTTGGGGGCCCAGATGGTCTTTTTGTCCCTCCTCCTGGTTAGTGGAGGCCATCAGTGGCAGAGCACCTGCATCCGTGAGGTGAACTGGCGCCTCCGGAGTTGGTGTCGTAACGCTGGATTTGGCTTCCTGGACCACAACTTGCGCTTCAAAGCAGAGGGCATCCTGGGGTGTGATGGTCTCCATCTCTCCCCCAAAGGTAAGAGCTTGTTTTCTTACAGGCTAGTTGACCTCTGGTGGACTTTGAACTAAGTTCGTCGGGGGATGGGGATCCACAGGAGCAAGAGAAAACCCAACCAGGTATAGGACCTGCCCAGCTAAGAGCTTAGGTATATACCAAGGGAACAGTTGTCTCTCAGGAAGGGGGGTGCCCAGAGCTCTCTCAGGGGATTAAGGTGTCTCTTCACTAATGCATGGGGAACAAGCAGGAGGAGCTTGCTCTCCTGCTTGCAAGTATTAAAATCGACCTGGTTGGCCTAGTCGAGATATGGTGGGATGAAACTTGACTCGGCAGTAGACATAGAAGGCTATGGGTTGTTTAGAAGAAATAGGAAGTGGAAAAAAGGTGAGGGGGTTCTGCTCTATGCTAGGGAATAGTATACCAGTTCTACCTTCCAAATGGGACCAGAGGAAGGCTTAACTGAGACCCTGTGGTGGTAGGGATTTACTACAGGCCACCACATCAGGAGGAAGGGCTGGATCTGGAATTTTCCAGGCTGCTTGGGGAGGCCGTGCGTGCAAAGGATGTTGTGGTCATAGGTGATATGAATTACCCTGATATCAACTGGAAGGAGCAGTCGGCCAGGTCTAGCCACTCATGAAGGTTCCTGACGTGCATACAGGACCTACACCTCATGCAAGAAGTACTCATCCCCACTGGGGAAAACACCATAGTGGACCTGGTGTTAGCCTCTGGGGATGACCTGGTGGGGGAGGTGCTAGCACAAGGGAGGCTAGGGGACAGTGATCATGAAATGATCCAGTTTGCTATTCAGAGAAAGGTGGGAAGGGTAACTAGCACAGCGCAAATGCTTGACTTTAGGAAAGCCAACTTGGATGTGCTCAGGGCAGTAGCCAGGGAGGCACTCAGAGCCCAGGGGGTAACTAGTATGGGGGTCCAGGAAAGATAATCCTTCCTCAAGGAGGCTATCCTTGGGGCACAGCAGGATGCAATTCCTCTGCACAGGAAGGTGGGAAAAGAGTCCAAGAAACCTTCATGGCTGAGCGCGGATATCCAGGCTGGCCTGAGGGCAAAGAAAAAAGCATACTGGTGGTGGAAGCAGGGGGCAGGGACAAAGGAGGAGTACACCTCCCTGACCCAAGCTTGTAGGGATTTGGTAAGGAAGGCTAAAGCAGCACTGGAGCTTAGATTAGCTTCTGGGATTAAGGATAACCAAAAGGAAGAAGTCTCAGGGTAGCATTGGCCCCTACGGGGCAGGGCAGGGCAGGGCAGTTCGTGATGGACACGCGAGAGAAGGCAGAACTCTTCAACAAGTTCTTTGCCTCCGTGTTCCTGTCTGCTGACAATGGCGTGCTCTCGAGTGATAGCGTAGAGAGGCCCAGGAAGGATGCGAATGCCCCGACTGTTAGTTCAGACCTAGTTAAGCACTACCTGGAGGGCTTAGATGTCTCCAAGTTGGCGGGCCCGGATGACCTCCATCCACGGGTGCTGAAGAAATTGGCTGGTGTCATTGCAAAGCCATTGGCACGGCTGTTTGAGGACTCCTGGTGCTTGGACCAAGTCCCTGAGGACTGGAAAAGGGCCAATGTGGTCCCAATTTTCAAGAAGGGGAGGAAGGAAGATCCTGGCAACTACAGGCCAGTCAGCCTCACTTCTATCCTG
>NW_017728922.1:15158021-15164235 GCF_001723895.1 Crocodylus porosus
GAGGGTGTGGAGAGCACCCTGCTCAAGTTCGCTGATGACACCAAGCTGTGGGGTAAAGTGAATACACCGGCAGGCAGGGACTGCATCCAGGCAGACCGGGATACATTAGAGAAGTGGGCGGATCTGAACAAGATGTGGTTCAACAAGGACAAGTGCAGAGTGCTGCACCTGGGGAGAGGGAACCAGCATTATGGTTATAGGTTAGGGGCTAACCCTCTCGGCAGCACAGAGGCAGAGCGGGATCTTGGAGTCATGATTGACTCCAGGATGAATATGAGTCGCCAATGCGATGAAGCAATAGGCAGAGCCAGCTGCACCCTGTCGTGCATCAACAGGGGCATCGCTAACAGGTCCAGAGAGGTCTTGCTGCCCCTCTATGCGGCACTGGTCAGGCCGCAGCTGGAGTACTGTGTCCAGTTCTGGGCGCCGCACTTCAAGAGGGACGTGGAGAACCTGGAGTGAGTCCAGAGGAGGCCACTCGTATGGTTGAAGGCCTCCGTGGCCATCCCTGTGAGGAGAGGCTGAGGGACCTGAATCTCTTCAGTCTCCGCAAGAGGAGACTGAGGGGGGATCTTGTGGCTGCCTACAACCTTATCAGGGACCAGCAGCAGGGACTCGGGGAAAGTCTGTTCACCAGGGCCCCCCTTGGGGTCACCAGGTACAATGGCCACAAGCTGAGGGAGGATAGGTTTAAGTTAGATATTAGGGAGAACTACTTCATGGTAAGGGTGGCCAGAGCCTGGAATAGGCGTCCCAGAGAGGTGGTGCTCTCATCTTCCCTGGAAATCTTCAAGAGGAGACTGGATAGGCACCTGGCTGAGGTCTTATGACCCCTGCCACCCCCAGTGCTCATTCCTGCCCATGGCAGGGGGTCGGACTAGATGATCTGTCTAGGTCCCTTCCCACTCATTGATTCTATCTGCCCCCCGGCCAATATCTCAGTTTCCAGCCCCAGTCTACCTTATGTAAACCCAAGCCTCAGTTCCTCAGCCAGCTTCTCTGTAGTCCACTGGTTCTAATCCCAGTTCTGGCAACTTTCACTCCCTTCACTTTAACTCTCTCTCTCTCACCTGAACCTTCCCCCAAGTATCCCAGGTACCCCAAACACACACATTACCATCCAAGTTAGGAACTTACCTGTGTGTATGTGTAGGTGGGGTGTGTGTGTGTGTATATATATGGCATTGTGTGCATGATATGAATTAGTGATCTGAGTGAATTGGTGACAGGTATGCATGTGCCTAGGCTGGTTTGGATGTGTATGTACCTGAGCTGGTAGTGTGTATATGTACCTAATTGATTTGTGTGTTTGTATATGTGCAATTGTGTCACACCCTCCTGTCTAACAGTGCAATATTGAGATCCTGAGAGTTGGCCTGACCCCACAGGGCAACACCTGCAGTGGCCTCTGGGCTTTGTGGGTCTCATGTAGAACCCCTCACATAGCATACAGCAGTGGAGGACAGCATGGATTACCCCCCACCAGGCAGGAAATGGTGAGTTGGAGGGGTTTCTCAGGGTTTTTTTCCTTAAAGGGCCAGAGCTGGGGCAGGCAGAGCAACCATGGGGGGGACTGGGGGAGTGAGGGACATTCAGAGGGCTAATGCAGATCCACCCACACAGCGTGAGGCAGTGGGGATCACGCCCTGGTAGCAGCACCTGCTGAGTCAGGGCTTTTTCTTCTCCAAGTGCCGGGAGCTGGGATGGGTGGGGCAGCTATTGCCAGGCTGAGACAGCGGGTGGGGGATGTGCCTGGTCTTGGTGATTGGGGACAGTCACCGAATTGAGTCACTGTCCCCCCAAATCAGCTGAATCTAAATCCAAAGCAAATACTAGACCTCTTGCACAGGCCTACAGGATAGGGAGTCCATTCTACAGGGAAGAATTAGGCAGTCAAACTAGAACTCTCCTGAGATACTACAGGATCATAGGCAGATGCAGTTTAATGTCAAATAGCCTGAAACACTTGGATCCATGAATGGCAAGAGATCATACCATACAGAATGTGTGGAACTTTGTTCAGCAGAAAAAGCATTGATATTGAGCATGTGTACGCATGATTCTTAAGCAGGTTTAGCCTAAAATTGCCATTTTTAAGGCATGTTAGTGGTGTGTGCCTACACGTGCACACACTTAATGTACCTTAAAAATGGTGATTTAAAGCTATGTGACCCTAAATTTGATACCTGCATAAAGCAGTTTAGGTGTGAATAGCTAAGTTGCATTAGCACACATGTAGATGCACTAATGCGCATTAACAGTGTGAACCAATGGATACACATCACGTTAATTGCCTTAGTGCATCTACATGTGCACTAATGCAACTTAGCTTTTTACACCAAAATTTAATGTGCCTTAATGTTCATTAGTGCTGCCACATATAGAAGTGCACCTAAATCGACTTAATGCACTTAAGCAAAGGTGCATTAAGTTTAGGCACATGAAAATGTGTGTGTAGACATGCCCACTGAGACCACTTTTCCTGATTTTAGGGGAAAACAAATGTTAAATAAAGGCAGAAATTCCCATTTCTTACTGCACTTTTTTCATAGCAGTGTGACTTCTGTGAGGAGTTCCTGCTCCAAGCACAGTCTGCTAGGTGTATTTTCCCCTAGGAAAGCAATTCTACCCCACAAATGCTATATATTCTCAGATGTAATACAGTACTTTGAAACCCACCAAGGAGAGGGACATGAATTCTCTGGCATAGACAAGAAGGTGCATCAGTATGAACAATATATGAGTCTAACATAAATCCTTAAGGGCCATGTAAAAGTCTGAGGCTCTCATAGAAAATGTGTTGCAGCCAATCCATCCAAAGATTTGCTAACCCTCTTCTGTACTCAGCTGCCATTCTCTTGGTGTTAAAGAAAACCAACAGGGAAAATAAATATTGGGAGGTAGATTTTCCTGGTTCTCACTGCAGTACAGAAGACTACCTCGCCTCGTCACAGGGCTCCTCTGTTCCCATATCCTGCCTTTACCACACCAGCTGTTCTGAGGTGCAATTCTTTGGCTAGGGCCTTTGCTTAGTGCACTGATGCAATCTTATGAGTTCTTTCAGATTGTCAAGCGCCTGCGGCACTGAACATACTCTTTAAATTGAGCTGATGTCCTCACAGGCCCCCTAATTCTGATCCAACCTTAATCCTACTCGCTGCTTGTGATTCAGAGTAAATCATAAACTCAAGTTTATCCCATGCAGTCATTATTCAGTTAAGCACCAGAGATCCAGTGCTACTCCACATTAACATACAGAGGACCAATCATAAACCATAACCAGGCTAATGCAATCCCCCTGGCTCAGTGCCTGTATTGTATCCCCTTGGAGGGGAAAACCCCACTTTCTCGGGGCAACTCCACTTTGCCAAATGTCTGCTTCTTCTTCCCATTCTAGGTAATGCTCACAAAACACTGCACTTACCAGGCTGGATCCCTGCCAGTCTTGCATGTGATGCTTTCACACTGGACTTGATTTCAGGTAAGTCTCGGCTTTCAATTCTTCTCTGCATTATCCACTGACCCTTGACTGGGGTCAGGTAATCACTTCACCTCTGTGCAGCTCCATGATCCTTTGCTTCTGCCAGTTTCCCCTCTTTTGGGAGACAAACTCACCCAACCCCTGGGCCTTTTACTTCCAGGTCAGCTGCTAGACCCTATCAAGGCAGCTCTCTGTTGACCCATTCTCGCATCAGAGCACTGGCAGGAATGAAAAGGCTGATTCTGCTAATTAACTAGCTTTATTATCTTCCTTCCTCCTGCAGGTAAGACATCCTCTTCCCTGCTGTCCATCTGCCTTTTCCAATCATGGCAGGGCATGACTGCTGCCCTGTCACAGGCCAGGTCAGGGCAGTTAATTACTGGTGCACGGTGGGGGCAATAAGAGATGCCCAGACATCACTGAAGCAGTAGGACACGCTATGGACTAAATCCTATTTCACATGAATATCTAAATGGTAGCTGCATAACAGCAGTTTTTGGCATTTCACAGAGTTTGAGATTCAGCATTACCTACACCTCCAGCTTAATAGGTCTGGGTATCTACAGAGGTAAATAAAAATGCACAGGTAAATGTGTAAGTTAATTGAGTAAAGTCTACAAGTAGCAGGTATTAGACAGAAAAGGAAGAGGACAATAGCCTTCCCAATCCTTAGGCCAGTAGCCTAAACAGTTAGAGTACTTACCATGCCCCAAGCCTCGCAGATGGTATTTAAACATTGTCCCTCTTAGGCGTTAGTCTAGCTTGGCCTCCTGTCATCACCTGACTCTCTGCAACCCTGCCTCTGCACCCTCTGGTGCTGGGTTCTCTACAGCCCCTTTGTCACTGCGTCCCCTGGCGCTGCACTCACTGGCACTGGGGTCTCCACACTTTAGTATGGCCCCAATGAGGTCTCCTCCTCCCCAAAAGCCTTGGCTTAGTCCACTGGTTTATAAACAGCAACCAAAATATGAGCCCCTGGGCTATAACATAATACAACCAGTTCAGAGTGCACTCTGTCCCTTTAAAAGGGTCAAACTTCCCCCCAAACCTTAAGTGCCTTTTAGCCCAGGGCATCTGGTGAGCTCCTGGAGCCCCATTAGTCCTATAAGCAGCATATCAGATGGCCACAGCGTCTCTGGGCAGTTCTTCTTTGCAGGCTCCTTCCCCTGGCTGCTGCCAGAGAACTAACCCCTGCTGGCCTCAGACTAGCTGACTGGGTGCGGGTGCAGGCTAATTCCCTTGTTAGCCTGCTGCCATAGTAACCTATACCTGTGGGGATTCTGCCTGGCTCCTCTCCCTGGGTAGTTTCTACTTTTAAAGGAGCAGGCACTTTCTTGTGCCGTGCAACAATCTTATTAATTTCTTTTTCTATCAAGGTGTGGCAGAAAAGAGCTGGGCAGGCTGCCCAGAGCACTGGGGTGGGACACACCCCTGTTACAACAGTGCAGAGGGTAGCATCATTTCCTTAGTGGTAGGAGAGGCTCCAGCTAAAGCCTAGTGCCCCTCCTTTCTAGCCCAGTCACTACACCATGGAGCCACACACCCTTTGGGTAGCTCCTTTCTTCCTGGCCCTAAATATCTCCCGCAGACATCTCTCCCATGGCTGCCCTGGAGGTTTCCAGCTTCAAAAAGAATGCCAGCTGGTGTTTCAGAAGTTGTGCAGAGAAGCCAGAGAGACCCAGACTCTAAACCCCGTGCCTGAGAAGGGCCAGAATCTAAGTTCTCTGCCTTCTCAGATGAGTATGCTAGCCATGCAGCTATGTGGGAGAAAAAAATGGGAAGTCTCTTTCATGCTTTTTTGCCAGTGTATATGCCCAGCGCGGACACATATTATGTAGTTACAGATAGGTGTTTATGAGCTCAGTAATAAAATGCCATACTTCGCAAAAGTGGCATTCTGGGTACTTATATGACCATATAGATAACAGATCTGGATCCCTATATTACCAGGAAAATAGAGACTATCATCCAAACTGTACAATGGACACAAAAGAAATTCTTTGTAGTCTTGTTTTGGGCATGAGGAAGAAAGTTAAGAGAATAGAAAGCCAAAAAAAGAACAGCTTATAGTAAAGAGCATCTCTACACAGTACAATGCAAATATGATGATAGAATAGATAGTACAATGCAAACTTGGTGACAGAATAGGCAGCCCAATGGAGCTACCATTTCACTCACCAGGGTAACAACATTAGAGGAGACATGACATGGGCTTCAGCATAAGCTAACAATCCAAGTACAAGCCTTTTGGAGACCCTGGGCATATCTACATGTTCTTTAATCTTTCATGTGCTGTAGTTCCAGCAGATTAAATTTGGTACTTGTATAACCAAGTACTAAATCAATGCACAGTAACCAGTGTTACTGCACAGGAGTGCCAGTGCAGGCCTTTTTAGTGATGCTACTGTGCAGTATCCTAATAATACTGCACAGTTGCGTATTGGTACTGTTTCTGCCATGTGATATTACTGTGCAGTATTATTAAGCTACTGCACATTTAGCATCTTGTGTAGACACACTGCCTGGGTACATGTGTTACCTGTCAGCTCCATGTTCTTGGGGAACCCTGACACAGGACGCAGACTGTCTGACTCACAAAGAATCCCCCCCCACCTAAACAGAAACTGATTAAGATGCAGTGAGAGACACACCTAAAACCCTCCAGATAAGGGTGACAAAAGTGAAACAACTGCCCTAGGTCTCATTTGCATCGGAGATGGGAACAGATGACCA
>NW_017728922.1:15164335-15168640 GCF_001723895.1 Crocodylus porosus
GCAAGATAGCTTCATTGGGGGTGAGGACTTGCAGAAGGGAGAGATACAGCTCCGTATAGAAACACGAGTAACACAAGCAGCACATTGATAGAATTACCAAGACCCTAGCCCTAATAAATGAGCACACCCCAAAGTAGCGGGCAAATCTGGTAACACACGCTTCACTACTAACATTACCTGTGCTGCCTACATTAAAGCTAGCAGGACCATGGCTACATATACTTCAATTACACCGTTACTTTTCTGAGATAAAGTATAGCTGAGTGTGGGGTAGTGTCTTAGAAGTAGGGTAGGGGAAGGAGGACAACACTTAGAGAATCTATAGTGAAACCAACAAGAGTAGAAAGAGCCTTGATATAGTGGAGAAAGAAATAGAGAGTTCAAAAAGAGAACCAAGCTTACAAGCTCGAACGATAGAAATGATAGTGAGTTTAAGAAGTTAGTGACTCACAACTTGGGCCACAGAAAGAGGATTTGGGAGCGAATTTAGTAAACCTGATTTTGTTAACTCTTTGGTGGAATTTATACACCACAGTAGATGTGTTTGAGAATAATGAAGTGTGTTTGCAGTACCATATATACCTGTGAGGGTAAGTAGTGTAACCCTGATATTCTGCATGCCTTGGCTACAAAAATGAAGATTAATAGTGAGGACTGCCATCCATTTGTCAACCATTTCTAGCAAACACCACAACATATTGCAGTTTAGAATAGTCCAGTGTGTAAGGGTATACCTGGACAGTGCAGCACATAGCAGTCTGTATTTGGGAGCATACAGCATATGTGCATGTGTGTAAACTAGTAATTTTGTGTCTATATATACCTTAATCCATGCTTGTCAGGGTGCAGGGATGTCTACAAATAACATGTGTGTGAGTCATTGGGTGCATTTATTTAAAGAAGAGTAAAAGAAAGCACTACACACAACTATACAGAGTTTACCTGTTTCCCCAGAATAAAGGATAAAATCAAAATGATCCAAGGATGGAACAAGTTATTAAGATATTAAGCGTCTCATATTTGGTGATTAAACAGAAGCTCAACAGATCTAAATTGCTCATGCCATGACCAACTTCATTTACTTTAATCATTCAACACGTGTTCCCAGCTCCTATTATTAGAAATCCAAATTTCCTCTGGCAGGGCAAGAAACTGAGAAAGAGATTTTTAGTCTTGTGTAAGTTAATTACAGTACACATGTTAAAAGCTTAGTCAATCTAGATGATTATTGCAGTGCTTTATTTTTAGTTTCCATCAAGGTGAGGGCTGACACTAATATAAATGGAGGGTTTTCCACAGATGTTGCTCCACTAAGTGCTCTCCAAAATCAGCCATGGCAGGACTTTAATAACAACTTTTTTCCTTGAGACATGTTGTCTGTGAGCTGGTTTAGATGAAGAACTGAGCAAGGTGAGGCGAGAAGAATCATTGAAACACTTTCACTGTAAGCTACAGGAAAGACAGCCACTCCCTTTGCAACAGTGAGACAACGGCATCAGACATCATGGTATTCCTTTAGCTAGTCTCATCAGTACACATCCATTCTAAGTTCCTCTTACTGACCTAATGGAATGTTTTTGATTAATTCATCAGACTGTTTCTTTCCACCTATATTTTCCCTATACCGTAGTCTTCTCCCTACCATCTATCTTATAGTATTTAACTTTTTGCATGGGTTCCCAGCCTGCATAGGTCAGTGTCATTTCACTGAAATTAGTAGAACAATGTCAGGTTAATATTAGATAAGCACCTGTCACTAAGAATCTAATGAGCCTTTAATTGCACAAGTCAGTGTTTGGGGGACAAGGTACCAGTAGAAAAGAAGGAAACGTACTACACTGTATTTCAAGTACTGTGAAAAGATCACAGCGTGGCCTACCTGATGCAGAAATTGCAAGGCAAATTTGGCACACATCTAACCCACAAGTTCCTAAAGCCTGGAGTCATCACACAGTAGAATCCTCTTCACTGGCACAAACCCAAGTAGAGACAGAAGGACACCCATGTAGGAATGATCAAAAGTCTCAGAGGCCCCGTGGGAACACCAGTGTTTCCTGTTCAGCCACATATACAGTCCAATCAAAAGCATCCATCATTCACAATATTGGAATAAATACATAAACAAGCAAGCTACAAATTTGGAGCAGAATATCCAGTCTTGAGTCTAGATATTAAATTAGCAACTGAGTTAGATAACAGCTCATGCTGAATAAATGACTCATGACCCAGCATGTGCAAATGAAACCTTTGCTTTGATGGCAGCTAAGTTCTGCAATGATGTTTATCCTGGACTAGGTGTTCTTTCTGTATTCTCTCTTGAACTCAGGGAGTTTTGTGATATAAGCAGGAAAATCCTGTCAAATTGTGTTCCATTATTTTGTTTCTCTACCCCAATAAACTGAGGGATGCGTTCTCATGCAAGCTGCTCTAAGTATAAATTAACAAAACACCTCTAGATTTACCAGAGCTTCACTAGCTTACACTACATGAGACACTGGCCTTTTATTTCTTGGCCTCTTAGGGTGCATCCAGATGAGCTCAGCTGTGTGGTATGTGGCGCCACATCTGCAGTGCCACATACCACACAGTCCAGTGTTCTCAGTGTTGTAAGGGTGTGCTGCCCATGCATGCTCTGCTTCAGGGCGAGGGTTTCATGGGTTTTTTTGACCCCTGGATATAAAATAAACCACAGCAGCACATGTTTGCGCAGCACACGCTGCTAAAAAGCAATCAGGCCACCTGGAGATATGCTGCGACTGCCAGCCAGGCTCTGCCCAGCAAGATCACTGCAGCTACAGCCCTGGGAGGCCCCCAGAACTCCCTGTGCTGGCCTCAGCTTTCCCTATCACCCTCAGGGTAACTTGCTGCACAGCAAAGCACATGTGGCATGGGCATTCCCCAGGGACAAGTAGTGGCAGTGCAAAGTGTGCCACTGCCACTTGTTCCCAGGGAACAAACATCCATGCTTGTCTGGATGCACCCTTAGGCTTTTATTGACATGGATTTTTGCACCTAATAATTAATTTATCTTTGGAAATGGTAATTCAGTGCTAATAACCTAGGTGCTGGCTTTGAATGACATTTGTGTAGTATTTGGTGCAACTGGCCTGGTGGATATTTGCTGGAACAAAGTTAAATCCTGTCACACTGTTGACTTTGCGCCTCATTTGGCAGGTTGGTAGGATAAACTCTGAATATAACTGAGATTGAATTTACTTGGTCTTTTGTACAGAAAGTGTATAGCACAAGTTGCCTTCTTTGTTTTAACCTTTCTCTTTTGCTTTGTGTTGCTTGTATAGATGCTTGTTAGATGTTGAAAAATAAGCTAGAAAATAAATTGTGTGTGCTATTCTTTACAACATTAAGGTACCTACATCTGGTGTATGATCTTCAAAGTTTGGTTACCTCACTTCAGAAATAATACAGCACAGACTGTAAAGGTCCAAAGAATGAGAAGGGCCCCACAAGGGGCAGAAAGTCTTTAGTTTAAATATAACTACTCTAATTCTCAGATATGGCTGAGGGACTCAGCACAGTTCAAGAGGGTAAGTGACTAAAGAACTCCCCAGATACTGCACCCAGCTTTATACCATTCCAGTTCCCTAGTTTAACTTAGAGCAGCTTGCATGTATGCCAGCTGCCACCAAGTCACAAAGGTCATCACAGCAGCCTTGAATCAACAGGACCTCTAACCATCTCTTTTAAGCCGTAATTGTCTGGTTACAGATTAAAGAGTGACACCAAAGGCACAGGAGGGGGCCGCAGGAAGACGAGGAGACACCACCCGAGTAAGACAGGTAGCAAATACTATGATTGCCCAGGTAAGAAACAGGGGTCCAGACAGTCTCCCAAATCGGGGGTGGCACACGCAGCTAGGCAGGGCCTTAAATGCCCATATACCAATGCTTATAGTATGGGGAATAAGCAGGAGGAACTTGCCCTCAGAATAGCCAGTTCAGACCCAGACATAATAGGGCTTACAGAAATGTGGTGGGATTCATCCCACAACTGGGCAGTTAGCATTAGGGGCTATAGGCTTTATAGGCGGGATAGAGAAGGAAGGAAAGGAGGGGGTGTGGCGCTCCATGTCAAGGAGCAATACATATCCTCTGCCAGCAAAATGAGGTCAGAGGAGGGACAAGCTGAAGTGCTCTGGGTCAAGATACAAGGGGGCTGTGGGGAGAAGGTTTTAACGGTGGGGGTCTACCACAGTCCCCTCAACCAAGGGGTTGCACTAAATGACTACGACTTAGTGGGGCTGACGGAAACCTGGTGGGATTCATCCCACGACTGGGCGGTACATAT